>NC_091806.1:50490000-50805833 GCF_041296235.1 Equus asinus | reverse complement strand
CTCCTGTTTACTGAGGTTTTCCTTGTTACCTCCCCACCCTCCTCAGCCTTTCATTGTATCGACTGAGCTTTCTTTGTTCCATTTTCTGTCTTGGCCACGGTTTGGAAAACTTCCGTCTCCCAGCGGCTTCCCTTCAGTCTTTTTTTTTTTTTTTTAAAGATTTTTTTTTATTTTTTTTATTTTTTTTTATTTTTTCCTTTTTCTCCCCAAAGCCCCCCGGTACATAGTTGTGTATTCTTCGTTGTGGGTTCCTCTAGTTGTGGCTTGTGGGACGCTGCCTCAGCGTGGTCTGACGAGCAGTGCCATGTCCGCGCCCAGGATTCGAACCGACGGAACACTGGGCCGCCTGCAGCGGAGCGCGCGAACTTAACCACTCGGCCACGGGGCCAGCCCCTTCCCTTCAGTCTTAACACATGAGTTGGAAGATGTTTTTCCGTCGACACCTGCAGTTGGTCTCCTGCTGGGGGTTACAGAGGAGCCGTCCGTCTGCCAGGAGCATTGTCTCCCCACTGACATGGTCCAGGAGGGTCAGAGTGTGGCTGTGGCAACACACCGACTTTCGGTCCGTTTATTATGGCTTTGGATTCCCTTATGCACCTGGGGTGGGCGCCCCGCGCCCTCTTGTAGGTGTCCTCAGCCAGGATCTCTGCTCTCCTCCGAAACAAGAGGAGAAGCCCCTCTTTTGCTGGGTTTGAAATGTCCACACAAAACCCACATGTACACACGTGTGTGCATACACACACACACCAGCCCACCACACCCACACACATGCAGATAGATACACTATACGTCTATGTGCACAGCTACATGTCCACACCACATACCTAAACGTCCCTGCACACACTCACACCAGTGCACACACACACACACTCACACACATGTGCACACACACTATCACACCAGCCCCACAGTCACAGGGTTTGGCCCCTTTTGCTCCTGCTGCATCCCCAATGCCAAGAGCAGGGGACGCCTGATGACATGGATGAATGACCGGTTGAGAGGAACAGAAACCACACTGGCGAGGAGCACAGAACGCGTGCACAATGAGCAATCCTGTCCTTTCAGGAACTTTGTGTGAGTTTCCACAGCTGCTCAGCAGAGGGAACAATGTCCTGTCAGCTGCTGAGCAGCTAGTAACAGGCCGGCCTTCCAGATGGCCGTTCACTGCTGGCCCATCTGCCCCAGTGGGCTGCACGGCCAGTGGTCCCTGAGGGAGTCTCAGGGCTGGGGACACCTCCAGCCACGTGGACAATCACCAGCCTGGGACACACTCTGAACACAGGGCCGAGGAACTGAAAGAGGGGGCTGCAGGGGGACCAGGGCAAGCGCAGGATGAGGACGGGTGCAGGAGAAGGGCAGGAGTCCCTCTGGGCCAGCCCTGGAGAACGGAGACCTGGGCACCGAACGAAAGATCTATAGGAGGGTCAATTGTAGCAAGTGAGGACAGAGACACGTGGGCACAGACCCTGGCAAGAGAACCCTGGAGGAGAGAGAGACACAGAGAGACAGAGACACAGAGAGAGACAGAGAGACAGAAAGGGAGACAGAGACAGAGAAAGAGAGACAGAGGGTAAGAGAGAGACAGAGAGACAGGGTAAGACAGAGAGACAGAGAGAGACGCTGACAGTGGGAGACGAGGGGCCGCCTTGTAGGGGAGCCTGCAGAGCTGGACAGTGACACGGGAAGAGGGGACGGCTGTGGCGAGGAGGGGAAGTGGAGAACTCATCGAAACCTTGATTGCTCAATAAACTTAACTGACTGTGGTGGCGGCTCCTCCTCGCCGGCCGGCTTTTGAAATGTGGCTTCTGTGTCTGCCTTGTCACCCACTCCACCTCCCTGCACAGAGCGTCATGTCCCCAGCGGGTCACTGGTTCCGGGGCACGCCCTCCAAGGGAGACAATTCCTGGAGGGCAGTGGGGACCCGGTAGCCTAAGAGGAAGCATTTCAGAATCTCCCCCCATCTTTCTTTTTAACAACATCTCTCAAATGAAGATGAAATGGAATAAAAACACGCTTGGATGGAGCAGCCACCGTCGAGGGGGACGAAAGGAAACCTCCCTGTGGCCGGAAAAGAGGTAAGATGACCACAGGAGAAGGCAGAGCCCCGGGAAGCTCCTGGGGGTTTCGAGCGGGTTCTGCCCTGACTGGGCTCCCAGCTCAGGGAAGACAGAAATGCCCAAACCAAGACCAGGCACAGAGCTAGAGTGAGCCCAGGACGGCCTTTAACATAAAAAATGCAGAGAAATACAACTATGCTGTTCCACAAGGTAAGCTCAGGATTTGCTGAATAATAATAATAATAATAATGATAGGGGCTGACCCCGTAGCCCAGTGGTTAAGTTCGCACACTTTGCTTCAGTGGCCCAGGCTTTCACCAGTTTGAATCCTGGGCGTGGACACGGCACCGCTCATCAGGCCATGTTGACTAAATATGCAGCTATGTACTGGGGGCTTTGGGGAGAAGAAGCAGAAAAACGAAAAGAGAAGACTGGCAACAGTTGGTAGCTCAGGTGCCAATCTTTAAAAAAAATAGTAATAATAATGCCACCCTCTCTGGAGCTCTGGGCGTGACACATGGAAGCTTTTGAGGAGCTGGCTTGCTGAGAGTGAGACTGAAGTTCTTAGTGAACCACCCCACTCACAGCCTGCACACAGCACAGCTCCATCTAGCTGGGACTTGCCTCGGGGAGCAGGGTCACAGGTGTTCTGGGTGGGACACTTGTTCTCCACCTTGCCCACTTCCATGGGGCTATCCTCCACTGGAGGATGGAACTTTCTGGAAGGATAGTTTCTCAATGTGATGACTACATATGGGGCACAATTTTTTTTTTTTTTTTTTTTTTTGCTGACGAAGATTTGCCCTGAGACAACATCCTTTGCCAATCTTCTTTTTTTCTTTTTCATGTGGGCTGCCACCACAGCATGGCTGCTAAGGGACGAGTGGTGTAGGTCTGTGCCTAGGATCTGAACCTGGACCACTGAGGCAGAGTGCACCAAACTTAACCACTAGGCCACCAGGGAGGCCCCAGACAGGGCACAATTTTATGTTTAATCTGCATTATGAACATTTTCTCTATCCCTCTCTAAAGGCTACACAGTCAAGAAAACAAGGAATCCAGGCCCGATGTGTCGCCTTGCCAATTTCCCTGGTGTGAACCCTCCCAGGGCCTCCTGTTGGCCCCTTCCAAGCTACCAACGTGGTGTCACTGACACAGAGTAGGGAGAGATGTGCAGACACAGGCTGCATCGCACAGTGGGTCTACTGCACACACCACAGACGGAGGCCACCTTCAGCACGTATGGAAAGGTAAGAGGTCGCCAAATAATTAGGAAGCAGTGAGTTCTGAGTATTTATCTCATGGAAATTAATAAAGGAACCTTAAATAGACTGGATGTGGAAGGCCTGACAGGGGAGCTCTCACCCCCATCACACATCCTCAGCTACACCAAACGGGAAGGGACAGATGCTTGCATCTCAGAGCAAAGTTCCACTACTTTGTTAGGGAAGGATGATTTCTCTCCCCACCAGGCAACAGCCCAGCCAATGAGAAACAGCGCATCTCAGCCAATGAGAAATGCTGCAGCCTAGCCAATGAGAAATGCCACAGCTCAGCCAATGAGAAGCCATTGCCACCCTGAACTGTTACTCTCCACCAGTGGAGTTTCCTTTAGAACAGCTCCTCCATCTCCCCCTTTTTATCTATAAAAGCAGCGCTCTCCTTTTTTTCTGGATTTGCCTGTGGTTCACCATAGCATGCACATCCTGAATTGCAATTCTTTTGGCTATTCTCAAATAAACTCATTTCGAGGGTAAAATAACAGGTGAATTTGCTTTTTAAGTTGACAATTGCCTTTGTCTTTGTTTTACCATAATTTATTTAGTTGGGAGTTTAGTTGTACTAATTTGTAGATGGCTGTTTAACAGCGGTTTGCTAGTTCCTGGAAATTCAGCAGTCATTTCTATGAGACAGTGGGAGCGGCTCCTGCAGAGGCTGATTGGCACACTCGGCCCCTGCTGGTTCCACACTCCTCACAAGGGGAGACCCCAAATGGAGGAAGCATGTTCATCTGAAGTCTGTCCTGAGAGTAGAAATATGGACAAGGAAAGAAAGTTCCAGAAGAGATCCCATGTGGAGCTCTCACTCTCTGTGCAGAGGAGGGGCTGGTGTAAGAAGCACAGGGGCTGGGGCTGGTGGGGCGGCAGGGGGGACTGTGATGGGCTGGGGCCAGGCTAGGAGTGGGAGTGGGGTAGGGCTGGAGGTGGACATGGTGATAGGGGTAGGGTGAGGTGGGGTGGGGTGGACGTGGCGGGCATGGGATGGGTGGTGTGGTGGCAGCCTTGACCCAGCAGTGGCACTGGAGAGGTATGCAGGGCTGAAGCTCTGTGACACAAAGATCAGGGAAGGAGCTGGGACGGGGGCCGGCACCCACAAGACAGACCTCACCCTGGGCTGACCTGTTCACTTAGGACAAGGCAGGGACACACAGGAGACAGACCTGGAGAAAACCAGCCAGAAGGCTTGGCTCTGCCTGGATGACACAATAGAACGCATATTAAGAACAAAGACCTGGGCTTTGTTACAAAGGAGCTTTGTTCCTAGAGATTGTGTTGTTTGAAACTTCCCCACTCCGAACATCTTTGAATTAGTTAACACTTTGAGAATGAACACCTGATGCTTTGCAGGAGCTGCTATTTACAGGATTTCCAGGTTTTAGCAGACTCTCCTGAAAGCCACAAGGATTCCTTCTAAGGTAGCTGTTTTATCTGCTGATGTCACCTATACGGGATGTCTGACTATGTTTCTTTGGACACACCTGTCCTCTGCTCTCAGCGGGGCTTGAAGAGAGAGTTTGAGGCTCCAGTCTAGTCTCACCATACAGAACCCATCTCTTTTACAAACTCATTTGTTCATTCATTCATCTATTTATCCGCTCACTGCTTGTGTGAACTTGGGAAAAGGGCTTAGCTTCCCTCAGCCTCAGTTTCCCCCTTTGTGTCATGGGGCTGTGTGTCTCTGGTGAGGAGTAGAGGGGATTGTAAAGTCCCTGTTGGAGAGCCTGGGTGGCGAGTGTTGCTGTAAATGTTGGCTGCATCACTGTTGCTCCTTCAGCAACACCCCATGCACACCTGCCACGTGGGTCTGTGCCCACCTGAGGGCATGACTAAGGGATGCCCAGCCCAGTGTGGGTGAGAGGGGCCACCCTCTCGCCTCAGTGTGGGTGACAGAGGCACCATCAGGGCCTGGCTGTGAGCCCACGTCCCAGGGAGCTTCCGAGGAGCGTGGAGAGAGCCTTAACACAGGAGGTGACATGGAACCGGGTCTTGATGGATGAATAGGAGTTTTCCAGGCAGCAGGTGGTAGAGAGGGACTTGTAGGCAGAGGAAGCAGGAGTCACTCCTGGGGACAGGCAGGAGTGCAGTGGTCACCCGCAGGGACCCGTACCTCACACCACACACAAAAATGAGCTCAAAGTGGATCGAAAACCTTGACACAGGAGCAGAAGCTATAAAACTCTTAGAAGAAAACCCAGAAGTGAATCTTTGTGACCTTGCCTTAGGCCACGGTGTCTTGGATATGAAACCAAAAGCACAAGCAACAAAAGAAAAAATAGACAAATTGAACTTGACTAAAATTAAAATTTTTTTTGTGCCTCAAAGGGTGCCATCAAGAAAGCGAAAAGACAACGCACTGAATGGGAGAAAATATTTGCAAATCACTTATCTGATAAGGGACTTGTATCCAGAATAAATGAAGTGGGGACGTATGAAGAAGTGTTACAACTCAACAAAGAAAGGACAAGTAGCCCAATTTAAAAATGGCAAAGGATGTGAATAGACATTTCTCCAAGGAAGAGATACAAATAACTGATAAGCACGTGAAAAGATGCTCAACATCACTAATCATTGGAGAAATGGCCATCAAAACTACAATGAGACAGCACTTCACGTCCAGCAGGACGGCTATAACTAAAAAAGGAAAATAGCAAATGTTGGTGAGGATGAGGAGAAATCAGAGCCCTCACACACTGCTGGTGGGGTTGTAAAATGGTGCAGCCGGGGTGGAAAACAGTCTGGCGGTTGTTCAAAATGTTAAACGGAGTTACCGTATGACCCAGCAATTCCGCTCCCGTCTACACCTGTGAGATTGTGATTCGTAAGAAGAAATTTATATCTGGTCTGCATCCTGTTCCTGGCACAGAGCTTCTAAAACTTGGAATTTCCTAAGTGTTGAGAGCGGTGAAGGTGTCTTTTGTTAATGGGGTGACTTTTGGAAAGCCCCTAGGTCACCTAAGGATGCGCGCTGGTTGCCCGGGGAAGCAACCAGGTGATTAGAGGGAGGAACTTTCAGTCCCATCCCTGGATCTCTGGGGTTGGGAGAGCGTCTGGGGATTCAGTTCAGTCGCCAGTGGCGAATGACTGAATCAAGCATGCCTAGGTAATGATGTCTCCATAAAAACCCAAAAGATGGGGTTTGGAGCCTCTGGCTTGGTGAACACGTGGAGGTGCTGGGAGAGTGATGTGCTGTGCATCTCTGCCATCTGGCTGTTCTTTCGTCTTCTTTAATATCCTTTGTAATAAACCCGTGATCTCGTGAGTAAACTGGTTTCCTGAGTTCTGTGAGCCGCTCTAGAAAGTGGATCGAACCTGAGGAGGGGTCGTGGGAACCTCCAAGTTACAGCCAGTCTGTCATTTATCGGCTCAGCCAGCACGACTGGAGTCTGAAGTGGGAGCAGGCTTGTGGGACTGAGCCCTTAATCTGTGAGATCTGACACTATTTCCAGGTAGATAGTGTCAGAATTGAGTTCCATTTGTGAGACGCCCAACTGGTGTCAGATAATTGCTTGGGGGTGTGGAAAAAACACACACGTTGGAATACCCAAGAGAAATGAAAACAGGCACATAAAAACTTATAATGTTTGTAGCAGCATTATTCATAACAGCAACAGCCCAAATGCCCATCAACTGAGGAATGGATAAAAAATTGCCATCTCCATACAATGGAATGTTATTTGACTGTAAGAAGGAATGAGGTAGAATGAAAGCAGGGGCTCAGAGATATCTGTACACCACATTCACAGCAACATTACACTAGTCAAAAGGTAGAGGCCACCCAAGTGACCATCGACTGACAAATGGATCAGCCAAATGTGGTCCATCCAGACAGCAGAATGTTATTCATCCTTAAAGAGGAAGAAGGCTTTTTTTTTTGAGGAAGATTAGCCCTGAGCTAACATCTGCCACCAATCCTCCTCTTTTTGCTGAGGAAGACTGGCCCTGAGCCAATATCCGTGTCCATCTTCCTCTACTTTATATGTGGGACACCTACCACAGCATGGCTTACCAAGCAGTGCCATGTCTGCACCCGGAATCCAAACCGGTGAACCCCAGGCCGCCGAAGCAGAACGTGGGCACTTAACCACTGTGCCACCGGGCCGGCCCCAGGAAGAAGGTTCTGACACATGCCCCAACACAGGTGAACCTCAAGAACATTATATGAAGTGAAAGCAGCCAGAGACAGAAGGGCACTCACTGTAGGACACCGTGTACCTGGAGTGTCCGTGCAGGCCCATCTGCAGAGACGGAAGGCTGAGCTGTGGTTGCCGGGGGCTGGAGGAGGGGAGGCTGGGGATGAGAGCTGTGGGGGCTGGGCTTCTTCTGGGGCTCATGGGCCCTGGAGTTGACTGTGGAGGTGGACGCACAGCTCTGGACGTACCAGGAGCCATTGAACTATACACGTTAAATGGGCGAACCGTACAGCGTGTGAATTGTATCTCAATAAAGCTGGGGAGAGGGGGAACGGGAGAGAAGGGGGTCAGGCCCAGGCTGGTGCGGCCTGGTGGGCTGAACCGAGGCACCTTGGGAACCATGCAGGGCTGGGATGACCACGTGCAGGATGATGCGGGTTGGGGTGGTGGATGTGGAAGTATCTGGTGGGACTGAGAACCATGACGGTAGATACTAAGAAGAGATTGCTAACTGACCTCCAGAATCTTCCCTCCCTCTTCCTTCAATCCCAGGGCCCACGGCTCACGGGGAGCGAGCTGCATTTCCCAGCGACTCCATCCTTCTCCGCCTGCAGGTCACGTCCTGCATCCTTAGGAGGAAGCGCAGGCTCCTCTTGTCTCTGCTCTTCTGGGGCAGAAGCAGGAATGGGGTGCAGGGAGCCGGTGGACCAGAGACCAAGGTTGGACAGGCTGGTGGATGGCGTGGCTGCCCCCCGTGAAGGTTCACCCGCGAGAGCTGACCCCTCTCTAGTCTGAGCCGCTGCCCCCGGGGGCTCCTGCTGCAGGGGCTCGGCCTTGCCTGGTCTTTGTAAAGACAGCTGCCGACTGGGGACGAGTGAGCAGGTTCTGGTCGGCCCCGAATGTCAGGGGTGTGTGGCCACTTCCCTCCACCTGGTGGGACCCCAACCCACTGGTGGCCGGCCCTTCCTACCAGACCATGGGGGGCCACGCCTGGGATGGCAGAGGTGCAGAAGGACCCACCAGGCCTGCGAGAGAGACAGATGCTATCTGGGTTTGGTGGCTGTCACAGCAGAAAATCTTTCTTGTGCACATTTTAAAGGGCACATTTGTAATTTCTCACCTCGCTGGCCTTTCCTTTTCTTTAATTTGACCCCGGTGTGAATTCCGCCCTCCTGCGGCTCACGCCCAGAAGCAAAATTCTTCCTGCAGCTGTCCGTCCGCCTGTGGTTTATGAGCAGGACTAGGAAAAGCGGCCTCTTTTGTCAACCTCACTCTCCTCGCACCGGAACCTGGTGCTCCCTCCTGTACATGCTCAGCTGCTCACCGCTTGTGTGTTCATTCAGGAGGCGTCTCCTGTGGGCCAGCCCCGGGCCGGAAGACTCAAGGAGCGCTGGCTGGGCCTCTGTCCTTTTCCTGGGATGCGGGTCATTTCTTTCCCTAGAGAAGACACAAGTGCACATGGGAGACCACGGAAACCCTGACCACGAGGGAGTGCAGGACCCTCTGTGACTCGTGACTCCGGGGGGACATCCTGTCAGTGGGAGCAGCCGAATGAGCCCATCCTTCAACTTGAACACAGACCCTGAAGAGCAGAGCGTCGCCCTCCCACAGACCCTGCAGCGAGCGGCCGCTGCCTCGTGGGAGGGGGGAAGCATAGGCTCCATGCCTGGGTGCAGGCTTCCCCATGACGCGCAGAGTCTGAGACGAAGCAGCCGGAACAACGGAGGGCCAGAGCTGTGGTGGACGGAATTCTCCAGACTCCAGGTGGAAGGACAGAGGTGTGTTGTCCCACTGGGCTGCGTCAGACCGGGATAACCACGGCATGGGGGTAACCTGTGATCGGGAGTAAGATTAGGTGTGTGAGTGTCCTGGGCTGTGTCGCAATGTCCCACAGACCAGGCGGCTTAAATCACGGGATTTACTGTTTCCCAGTCCTGGAGGCTGGACATCCGGGATCCAGGTGTTGCAGGGCTGGTTCCTCCTGAGGCCTCTCTCCTCGGCATGTAGACGCCGTCTCCTCCCTGTGTCCTCACGTGGTTACCCCTCTGTGTATGTCTGTGTCCTCATCTCCTCTTATAAGGACACTGGTCATGTTGCATTAGGGCTCCCTAAGAACTCCATTTTACGTTCATCACCTCTCTAAAGGCCCTAGCTCCGAATAAGGTCACATTCTGAATTCCTGGGGTTAGGGACCCCAATGTATGACTTTGTGGGGACACAACTGAGGCCATAACATGAGACATTTGGCACAGACACAGTGAGCCCATGGAACCCTTCATGCTAACACAAGGGAGATCAAGTTGGCCAAGGGGTGGATGGGCCCTCTGCTGGCTCTGGCGGGGACGGCTTTACCAAAGCCCCAGACGGGCAGGGACACTTCACGGACATCCCCTGAGTGGGGGCCACTCGCTGAAACGCGGAGGAGAAGCAGATACTGCACTGTCTTGGCTGAGAGTGTGGAGAGGCTGAGCCGACTGGTGCCTGGAAAGAGCACCTGCCTTTGCCTGACGCTCGTAAAGGGGAGCAGAGAGCTGTCTTCTGAAACTCCTTGAACCAAGTCCGTGGACTCAGTCCACCCTGCAGTGCCTGCCCAGAGAGGGCTGCCCTCCGGTGCAGCTGGCTGCCCGTGTGCGGGTGGCGCCACCGCTGCTCCACACCTGCCTCCGTGGGCCACCAGCGTTTCCCCCGCCATTGCTTCCAGACGAGGCTCCCCAGCTTCCGATGGTCACTGCCTCCGGTCTGGCTCTCACGGCGGCCGTGGCCAATGGCCGAATCCCTGACTAGCAGGTGCTGAGGAAGGAAGTGAGACAAGATGCATTCTTGTCTGGATGCGTCACCATCCTGTGAGAAGGAACCCATGAGAACCTTTGTTTTCGATTTAGAAAGCCTCTTGTGGGGCTGTCCTGCTTCCAGCTGCTGCAATCCGCCCCAGGTTGAACGGCTGCGTTCTTGCCGCAGACCCAACGGCAAGAGACATCGTGTTACCTAAACGGGCTTTGAAAGGGTCCCAGTTGGCCCCCAGAACAGTGCCTGATGCATTTTAAGTGTCTTTGTTCCTTTTGTGGAGCCAGAGAGAAGCAGATGGTTGAATGAGATGAAATCGTGGGTCTTCAATGGCGCCAAACCGGAGCTCCCCCTGTGTTATCAGCGAGACCCCTGCCCTCTTGGGTGGTTCTAAGGCTTGGGTGTCACGGATTTCCTCCACAGGAAACCAACCCACAACAGTGAGGTGCAGGACGGCATGTCCAAGAGGTCTCGGGTGGTGTGTTATTTCTTGTTTTCTCTATTTTTTTTCATTGTGGTAAAATACCCATGACATAAAATTTAACACTTCTAAGTGCACAGCTCTGTGGCATTAAGTACATTCACATTGTTGTGCAACCATCACCACCATCCATCTCCAGAACTTTCCATCTTCCCAAACTGAAACTCTGTCCCCAAGAAACACTGACTCCCCATCCCCCATCCCCAGCCCCTGGTGCCCACCATTGTACTTCTGCCTCTGTGAATTTGATGACTCTGGGGACCTCACGTAGGTGGAATCACACAGGATTTGTCCTTTGGTGTCTGGCTTATTTCACTCAGCATGATGTCCTCAAGGTTCATCCATGTTGTGGTGCAGGTCAGGACTTCCCTCCTTTTTAAGGTGGGTAATGTCCCCTTTATAGCTGGACCACATTTCGTTTATCCATGTTTTGCTCTGAAGAAGCTGCTTATCAACCGCAGATGTGACTAGGGGTGTGACGTGTACACTCCACAGAGGGCAGTTTCTCCCATGCTCAGTATCCTCCCTAAAGGGCTTCATCTGCAGTTTTCCCCGCTGAGCCCGACTCTCCCATGAGCCAGGGAGGCGGCCGACCCACAGCCCGGGGAAGCACTGGCCCCAGTGGGAGCTGGCCACACGCTCCCCCAGCAGCGGGTCCACCTCCCCAGTTTCAGTGGGGGTGCCACCCCAGTGTGTCCGAGGACAGAGCATTGAGGCATAGAGGATTCCTCTCGAGCCTTAACTTCTGATGGCGTTTGCCCCGCAAGGTTTTGGACTCGCAGGGGCCTGTGGCCCTTCACTTCTTTCCGTTTGCTCCCTCGTGGAATGGAGGGCCTGTCCTATGCCGGTTCCCACCACCACGTCTTGGGAGCACGTGACGTGGTGTCTGGACTCACAGGTTCACAGCTGGAGGGAATTTTGCCCCAGGATGATTGTCTCACCCAGAGAACCCAGAGTCTCATCCACTTGGATGAGCTTTTGGACTTGGAACCGATGCTGGAACAGTCGAGACCTCAGGGATGTCGGGATGGGGTGAAGGCATTCTGCTTCCAGAAGGACCAAATGCTGACCTGGGGGTCTGTCCCCCTTGGTGCAGCACCATGGCTCCCGCTCTGCAGGGGGCTCAGCCCGCAGTGTTGGCTGGTGTGCAGGGGCTGCTCCTGGGCTGTCCTCTCCGGGGCCCAGGCTCTCCCAGGGTGGCAGTGACGCCAAGATGCCCTCCCCTCCATCATGCAGAAAGCAGAGAGGCCTCCTGCCCCGTGCTTCCCGGGAGCCTGGCCTCTTAAATCCCGTGGAAGGGTGCTCTCATTGTCAGTTTCTCGGTGTCCTCAGTCACCATCCCCACCCTTGGGGTCTGACCAGTCTGTCTGCAGGCTGGTCTTCTGTTACTCCAGACCTCTGGGCACCTCCCGCACATGAACCCACTGTGTCCAACCCAACTCAGGATCTCGTGCCCACCCCCAAACCACACCACACCATGTCCCAGCCAAGGCTACAGGACTCGGGAGCCCAGAATTGGGGCGTGTGTGACATGAGGGAGACGAAGGAGTTCCACCTCAAGGTCATCAAGGGCAGGATGACAGCTGTCAGAGCTCAGATGAGCCAAGGGGCTGAGGGGCACCCTGCACAGCAGGACCGAGCAGGAGTGCACTGGACATGTGTCATTTCCAGAGGAAACCACGTGTGCATGTGTGTGTGCAAATGTGCTGGCTAGGGCATCCAAAACCCTGACCGGAGGACTCAGGATGCTCAGGGTTAGGGTGTCCCACCTCTGGGAGGTGTATCGGATTGTTGGTGGCCCCAAAATATATGTCTACGTCCTAACCCCCAGAGCCTGTGGGTGGCCTTATTTGGGAAAGGGGTCTTTGCAGCTGTAGTTAAGGATGTCAGGAGGAGGCAGTCCCGGAGGAACTGGGTGGGCCCTAAATCCAATGACAAGAGTCCAGATAAGAGACAGAAGAGACAGAGGGAGGAGGAGGCCACGTGAAGACGAGGGAGGGATGTGGCACCTTGATGTCAGACTCCGGCCTCCAGGACTGTGAGCAGGTAAGTGTGACGTTAGCCCCTGTCTGCAGTGGTTTGTTCCGGCCGCCTGGGAGCCTCAGAGAGGAGGCGAAGGGTAGGGCCTCCCGTAGACGTCTGTAGGCGTTGGTTCCTTGGCTCCACTGGCAGGACCAGGTCTTGCTGCATGATGCTGCCCCCTCACCCCTTCTGGTTGTGTGTTCACTAAGTGCCTTGAATGCCCCGGAGCTTCCCCTGAGTCTGCCCTTAGGAGAGGAAGAGCTGGTCCCAAAGCCTAGCCTAGTGCATTCCTGTCTGGGGACAGTTACTGCTCGTTGTCCACCTGCTGGCCTCCCTGCGGCTCTGGCGGACCACTGACCGCCGTTACACGAGGACAGTCCTGTGCTCCTCCCCCTGGAGAAAGCCATCTCGGCAACCCAGCCTCAAAAGGCTCAGCCTGGGTTTTGTGGGCATATTTGGGGCTCACCTTGGGAATGGAGATGGGTTCCTTTTCCTGAGACATCTCAGTGCCCGCAGGTGCCATGGCATGCCCTCCTACCAGGTTTTAGGGACGCTGGGGTAGGGGTCATGGCCCATCTCATCGAAACGTCCCCAAGTCCTGAAATGGCTCTGGTGTTTGCCCTGTGGCTGTATTCCAAGTCAGAAGATCCCAATGTGTCCCCAAAGGCACCAACTGGCCATAATGATGACGATCTGATGGACGTGGGATTGTCCACGCGTGGGTCTGCCCACAGAGCAAGCGTGAATCCGTCCTGAATCCCGGGTAGTCGGCTGCCCTCTGTCATGTAGTGGGGTCCTGGTCCTCCCCACCAGTTTCACGATAATCCCAGTGCTCACATCTCCTGATCACATGCCAGGGTCACATACGACGCTTGACCAAAGTGACCTTTGGTGTGTGACCTTTACGGGTCCCGTGGGGTAGATAGTCTCTCATCTTCACGGGTCTAAATCAAGGTCTAAAGTGGTCTCCCTGACCGGTGCCAGGTCGTACAGCCAGCGACAGCGAGTGACGCAGAGCCCAGGTCAGCACCGTTTGTCTCTCCTTTTTCAGTGAAACAGCAGGAAACACAGAGACGGCACGAGGAGCTCCCGGTGTCCGGAGCTGGCAGCTGCCGCGTCCTCCACTTCTGCCGTAGATTCTGTTTCTTTAGAAGAGATTAAACCTTTCAGATTTGGGACAGCCTTCCCAAAACCAAGCTCCTTTCTCCTCTCCCTGGTTTTTCGTTTCCTTGTCCCCATGGGTGGGTTCGTGGTGTCTTGTGCCGTAACCTTCTGGGGTCCCAGGGGCAGAGCAGGGTCAATCGTCCTTCTCACCTTCCCCGTCAGCAGCGAGTGGCCATCACCTGTCTGTACTTCCGTCTCTCATCCCTCGTGGACTCCCCGAAACCCCCCTGCACCTACTAAACTTGTTTGGGGCACAGGGAACTCTCCCTCTGCTATATGTGCGTCTTTGCGCAAGATGTAGTGTTTTTTGTTTCTTTAAACTGCTTTATGGAGGCATAACTCACATACAAGGGGCTGCACACATTTCAAGTGATAAGTTTTGACTTTTGCAAATGACCCAGAAGCATTGCCACAATCAAGATAACGAACATTCACCCCCAAAAGCTTCCTGTGCCCCTTTGTCAGCCGCCCCTCCCATCTCTCTCCACCCTCTCACTGCCCACCCCTCCCCGATGGTCCCTTTGTGTCATCACAGATGAGCTTGCATTTTCCAGAATTTTAAACACATGGAACCATACAGCACTCACTCTTTGATGTCTGGCTTCTTGCACTCAGCAAAATTATTTTGAGATTGATCCGTGTGGTCGTCTGTGGCAAGAACCCGCTCCTTCGGTCACTAGGTAGCATCCTGTTGGGTGTATATACCCCAGTCTATCTGTTCACAGTTTGACGGACATTTGGCTCGTCTCCAATGTCAGACCATTACAATTGAAGCTGCCTCGAGCATTCCCTGAATAGACATGAGCTTTCAACGTCTTAGGGAAAGACCTAGGAGCAGAATCATACAGCAGATGTACGTTTAACCTTTTGAGGAACTCAATACAAGGAATCAAAACCTCTTGAGAAGCGGGCTAATCTGTCTTCCAGAAGAGCCGCATCACTTTGCTTCCTCACTAGCAGTGCACGAGAGCCACATCCTCACCGGTACTTGGTGAGGTCCATGTTTTTCATTTCAGCCATTCTAATTGTGTGTAGTGACATCTCATTTTCATTTTAATTTGCTTTTCCCTAATGCCTAATACGTTGAACGTCTTTCAACATGCTTATTTGCCATCCATATATCTTCTTTGGGGAGGCATCTGTTCAAATCCTTTGCCCATTTTTAATTGGGTTGTTTGTTTTCTTGTTACTGAGTTTAAAGAGTTCTTGACATAGTCTACATACAAATCCTTTATCAGTTATATGATTTGCAGTTATTTTCTCTTGGTCTAAGGCTTGTCTTTTTATTTCCTTAACAGTGTCTTTTGAAGAGCAAAAGTTATTGAATTTATTGAGGTACAAATCATCGTTTTTTTCTCTTATGGATTGGGCTTTTGCTATTGTATCTAAGAAATCTTTATCTGAGTCAAGATTACATAGATTTTCTCCTGTTTTCTGGAGGAAGATTTATATTTTTACATTTTACGCACAGATCTATGATTCATTCTTAGCTAATCTTTCTATATGATGTGAGATATGGATCAAGGTTAACTTTTTTGCATATGGAAACCCAATTGTATATGGATATCCAGCACTTTTGTGAAAAGACTATCCTTTCTCCAATCAATTCCATTGGCAGTTCTGTCAAAAATTAATTAACCAATTTTCAATTTCCAGTCCGGCATGTAAGAAGCTTGAAAGTCACCACTCCATCCAAACAAGTGAAAAACAGAACAAAACAAAAATCAACACCTCTTCTTTGATCTGTAAAAGAAGTGAGGTCACAGGGCAACCTGCTCCCCAAATTGGAGAGAGAGACAGGTGAGCATAGGGGGTCGGGGCTTCCTGCAGCAGATACCTCCGTTCGAACCAGTGCTGGTGGGAAACCTGAACTGTCATTGCCGAACGGCTGGAGGCTCTGTGTGGACAAGCCCGAGAGACAAAAACTCCAGGGGGACCCAGGCATAGGGACCCCACAGCCTTGTGAGCTGTACCTCCGGGAGCTCCACCAGGTTCTCACAGTAAATATTGGAGAAAAGTCCCCGGTGCTTCCGGCAGAAGGAGGGACAAGCATCCATTTTTAAACAGATGGAGAACTATGTCTCATGTTAATATTAATCAAAAGAAAGCAGGAGTAGCTCTATTAGTTTCGGACAGAGTGGACTTCAGAGCAAGGAAGGTTACGAGGGAAAAAGACGCACACTGTATAATGGTAAAGGGGTCACTTCTCCAAGAAGACAGATGATCCTGAACATGTGTGCACCTCACAGCAGAACGTCAGAAGACGTGAGGCAGGGGCCAGCCCCGCGGCTGCCCGCTCCACTTCGTTGGCCCAGGGTTCACAGGTTTGGATTCCGGGCGTGGACCTGGTCCACTCATCACCCATGCTGTGGAGGCGTCCCACATACAAAGTAGAGGAAGACTGGCATGGATGTCAGCTCAGGGCGAATCTTCCTCACCAAAATAAATAAATAAATAAATAAAAATACCTTAAAAAGGCATGTGAGGCAAAAACTAACAGAACTGTGAGAGAAACAGATGAATCTGCAATTACAGATGGAGACTTCAGCATTCCACTCTGAGAAACGGGCGGGTCCAGCAGGCAGAAAACCATTAAGGACTCAGTTGGACTCAAGACCACCATCAATCGAGGGGATTTACAGGTAACTATTTGATTTTTTTTGATGCTACTGTAAATGGTATTGTTTTAAATTTCAATTTCTGATTGTTCATTGCTAGTATGTGGAAATACAATAGATTTTTGTTTACTTCCCTTAAATTCTGCAAACTTGCCAAACTCACTAATGAATTCTAGTAGCCACTTTGTAGATTTTGTAGGATTTTCCACATAGACAATCATTTTGTCTGTGACTAAAGATGGCCTAACTTGTTATTTTTAACCGGAATGGCTCTGTTCCTTTTTCGTGCCTGATTGCCTGGCTACAGTCTCCCTTCCAGTGTTGAATACAAGTTGTGAGCAAGACCATCCTTGCCTTGTTCCTAATCTTAGAGGAAATATTCAGTCCTTCACCATCAAGTATGACGTTAGCCGCGTGTTTTCTGTTGATACAGTTTATCAAATTGAGGGAGTTCCCTTCTCTTCCCAACTTGCAGAAAGTTAACACCTAGAATAGATTTTGGATTTTGTCTAATGCTTTTTCTGCCTCTCTTCAGACGGTCATCTGGTTTTCCTTTTTTAGTCTATTAACATACAAATTACATTGGATGGTGATTTTCAAATGTTAAACCACCCTTGCTTTCCTGAGATAAATGCTATGTTGTCATGATGTATTACCTTTTCGATATTCAATTTGCTAAAACTTTTGTTAAGAATTTTGTACTGAGGTTCTTGAGGAATGCTGGTCTGTAAAGTCTTTGTTTGGTTTTGGTGTTAAACATAACGCTGGCTGCATAGAATGACTCTGAAAATATTTCCTCTTCTTCTATTTTCTGGAAGAGGTGGTGTAGAATTGATGTTATTTCTTTCTCAAATATTTGTAGAAATTACCAGTGAAGCCCTTTAAGTCTGGAGTTTTCTTTGTGGAAAGGTTTTTAGCTTCTTTAATAGATAAAGGACTATTATTTTATCTAGCTGAAGTTGTTCATAACATTCCCTTTTAGTATCTGTAGATTCTGTAGCGATGCCTACTTTCTCACTCCTCCTGTTGGTGATTTGTGTTTTCTCCCTTTGTTTTCCTGATCAGGCTGCCCAGAGCTTTATCAATTGTACTGATCTTGTAAAAGAATGAGCTTTTGTTTTCAACAATTTTCTGTGTTTTCCTGTTTTCTATTTCACCGATTTCTTCAATGACCCGTGTTTTCTCCTTCCTTGGAATTTAATTTGCTCTTCCTTTTCTAGTCTAAAGATGACGGCAGATGTCAGTGACTCGAGGCCTTCCCTCTGTTCTCATGTAGGCACAGGGCCCTACCTGCTGCTTTGCTGCACCCCACAAAACACGATGTGTCGTGTTTTTATCTTCAGTTCAGAATGCAGCCTAATTGTCCTTTTGGTTTCTTTGACACATGGGTTATTTAGTTGTGTGTTATTTAGTTTCCAAATATTTTGGGGATTTTTCCAGATACCTTTATTATTGATTTGTTGGTCTTTATTTACCGATTTCTAATTTAATTCCATTTGGTCAGAGAACATACTTTGTATGATTTGAATCATTTTAGACTGTTTTCTGGCCCAGAATATGGTCTGTCTTGGTAAACGTTCAGTCGACGCTTAAAAAATGTGTGTCCTGCTGTTGTAGGGGATGGAGTTTTCCATAAATGCCTATCAGGTCAAGTGGTTTATGGCTCTTCCGTCTTTTATACCCTTCTAAGTCTCTAGATGTTCTATCGACTGCTGAGAGAAGGGTGTTGAAATCTCCAGCTACAGTTGTGTACTTGTCTGTTTCTCCTCACAGCTCTGTCAGTTTTGCTTTAAAACTGAAGCTCTAAAATAGATGTATAAACTTTCAGGGTCTTTCCGTGCTCTTGATACGTTTATCCCTGTGTCATTGTAAAGTGACCTCTTCATCCTGGTGACGTTAGGGCAAACCTTCTGATTATTCCACTCAGCGTCCTGTGGGCCACGTATCTTTTTACTCCGACTGGTGGGAATAGGAACTATTCCTGGCCCCGTGTGGGCTAGTGGTATTATTTCCGTAATTCTTTCAGGGGTTCTTTCCCCAGCCTGGGGCAGTGTTATCACTTCGTGGTGTTTACTGATCTGTGCTCAGCTGCAGACCCCAGCGGGAGCCCCTGCAGACACAGGTGCTCTTTCTCTGGGCAGCTCTCTCTTCTCTGGTACTCCGCCCTGCCAACCCTGCCCTCCCGGCCTCCTTGACCTCGCAGCAAAGTCTCAGCTCAGGGAGACCACTGGTCTTCGCCTTGGTCCCCTCCCCCTGCTCAGCAGCCTGGACAGTCTCTCCAGGCAGTAAGCAGAGGGAGTCCTAGGCTCACGTCATTCGTTTCCTGTCTCACAGGGACCGCTGACCTTCCTTCCCAGATGTCCAGTGTCTTGAAAACTGCTGCTTAATATATTTTGTGTGGATTCAAAAAACGTGTACAAGCTGTTCTACGAATGTCTACCTTATTGTTTCTCTCTGTTGCGTAGTATTCCACAGTGTATATCCATCACATTTTATTTATTCATTCCTCTAAAGATGAATAATTAGACTACCAACTTCTCCTATACAAACAACTGTGCAAGAAATGGCCTTGAAGGCATTCCCTTGTGGATCGGTGTGAGGATGTTTCCAGCGCATCTCTCAGGAGAGACTCACGGAGCACACGTAGTTTGTGAGCACGGCTGCATCAGCTCCCGGAAAGCCTGCACCAGCCTGCATCCCTGCCAGTGACACGAGCGCTTCCTGTTGCCTCGGTTCTCACCCAGACCTGGTATCCGTCCCTTCCTGGTTTTTACTGTTCCGATGGATGTAAAGTGGTGCCTCACTCCTGTTTTATTTCTCTTATTCTTAGTGAGTTCCAGTGCCCCTTCATATACTTGTCAAGTGTCTGGGCTTCCCTTCTTTGAAGTGCCAATTTTTAACATCTGTTCATTTCTCTGGTCTCCTTTTCCCTTGTGACTTACGGGAGGTATTTACATACTGAAGATATTAATTGCTTGTTGGTGTTCATCTGTCTGTTATCCTTATCTACAATGCAGACAACAAAGGCATGGACTCCATAGTATTGTTGAGTAAATTAAATGAGATAATACATATAAAGCACTTAGAATAATACCTGGCACAAATTAAGCACTCAGAAATGTTATTTTATTATTTTCATTGCTCAAGAATCCCACCTAAAGATGTGCAGAAAACCCATCTGGGGCTTTTGGTACATTAGGTTGTTCCACGAATGCCGAGACCCACATGAGCCATTACAAGTTGGAACCTGGACATAGAAAGCCCCAAGAGAGTGGACCCCCATGACAATGTGGAAATGGACTGGAAGCAATGATGATCCCACAAGTAGATGACACACTCAGGTGACAGCCAGGTTCGGGGCCCTGGAAGTTGTCATCAGACCTCCGAGAGATGTAAGCAATTAGTTGTAGCAACCAATGTTTAAGCTAGAACTCCCTTTACAGTCTGCATTTAAGACAGAAATACATTTGACTGGACCCATAGCCTCCTGCATCATCCCTTCTATAATTCTCCTGCCAAAGATGTCTTCTCTGTCCACCTCCACGGCCACACTGATATACTCCTTAAAGCCCCGTGAAGACGGCACACTGTTACACCTCTGATGGTTCCTAACACCCCACTCTAGGTTTGAAACCCCCTTTTCTAGCCCACTGACTCTCATTTTTCCTACCCATCGGCTCCCTCTGCCTTTCTCAGGGATCTCCAGTCAGTGCCCAACTGTCAGTTTGTCTTGGTCTGCTGAGCACTCTTTCATGTTTAGCTCCTGTCATCACACATGTTCTCTCCCAACACCTCAACTCCTGATCAGATCTTCCCAGCTGGACCAGAGCAGAAGTGACAGCTTTTCCTGATTCTATCCTTTCTAAACACGACATAGGTATTGCATTCATCAAATGTTTATTGGAGCAATTCCATCAGGAATTGCTTTTTGTTTGGCACAAAGTAGGGGTTCGATTTAAGTTTTTTCGTAAGTACATAAGCCAATTGTTTTAGCACATTTATTGAAAAATATTTCCTTTCAACTGCTCAGCAGTGTCAGTGCTCCCATAGATCAAAGTGGCACATTTTGCTCTATTGGTGAATTTGTCTATCCCCATATCAATATTACAGTCTCCATTTCTATAGTTTGATGACACATTTTGATATCTTCCAGGACTGTTCCCTTCTGTCTCCTTCTCCTTGTCCTTTTTCTAGAATGTTTTGGCAATTATTCAGCCTTTGTTCTTCCATATACATTTTAGAATCAGCTTGTTAAATTTCTTTAAAAAACCCTTTTGGGATTTTAATGAGAATTTCTTTTGTAGGGCAATTTGGGGGAGAATAGACATAATTCTGATGCCGAGCCTTCCAATCCCTGAATATGGTATATGGTTCTCAATTTATCTGTGCTTTCTTTAATGCCTTCCAATGAAGTTTATGTTGTTTCCTTCACACTTTTGCTCACGTTTAAGAAGCTTGATTTCTTTGCCCCTTCTGTTCTTTTGTTGCTCTTTCCAATGGTATTTTACAAAACCGCATCTCTAGTTATTGTGGCCATTTAGGTGCCAGTGTCCTATAGTCTCATTTGCCCTCCTAGATCCTCTCCACCTTTCTCTGCCTCTCTTTGTGCCCCAGGAAGTGGACCTCTACAGACTGCATCATCTGGTTGGGTCAAGGAGGGACACCTGCGGGGGGCTGGGGGCAGGAGGACAGAGTAGTTATTTCCCCAGACCCCTCCCCCAGGCCTCCAGCAGGAAGTGGCTTCATTCCTTCCCATATGCCAGCCACGCCTTTTCCCTGGCTACTGCTGCCTCCCTTTGTCCTTTCAAGGCCAGCAGCTTCCTGGAGCTAAAAACCCCTTGGTGTTTCACCATGCCTTGCTCCTTCTCTTAACTCTGCCCTTCCTTTGTAAACAGTCCATTTATTAAAATCCTTCCAATTATCTTCCTGAGCATACCATCTGTTTCTTGCTGGGACCCTGACTGATACAGTAATTGCCACCAGAAGTGGCCACCAAAAACAGACTCTCAAAATGGGATTCTAGGATTGGGTTGCTCATATATGTGATGAGCATGTAGATAAAATCCTTGCCAGGGGAAAGTGGAGCACTGGGAACCTGTGTCATGCAGTGGCACCCCAACTCCTCAGATCAATGGTGGCATAGGATGAGTGCAAGTGGAGGACAAATAGTGGTGGTGAAGTGGCTGAGGCCCAGCTGCTATGGCAGATATGGTGATCACAAAGATTATGCAGTGGGCTGGCTACTTCCGATGGCTCTGGAAAGTGTACAAAAGCAAGAGGACAATTCAAGTCTTGGGTGTGTCAGTGCCCTCCGGGCAGACCACCGGGAGCACACCTATAACTCAACAAGTTGGAATTATTACTCATTGCAGCAAAAGAGAACACACCATGGGGATGCAAAGAGTGACTTAGAAGGTATTAGAAAGGACTCATAGGATTTGGGTTTTTATACGTGATTATGGGGAAGGTTTAAGGAAGCAGGGTTCTGCTCCGGACTGGATGCTGTCAAGAAGTGGGGCTAATTCTATGATTAGGCTTCTTAATTCTTATCTAGAAGGAGAGAAGACTAGGGCAGGAGTAAGCGGATCAGCCAGGATAGGGAGGTGTTCGTCTTCGGGCTTGGATGGTGTCCGTGCTTTGTCCGTGTTCACACATGATTACAGCGTCGTTGTGGTTTTGTACTAACGGCCACTTGTCTGATCTTGTGGAACTGATTATGCTCAACAGAACACCAGGCCCAGCGAAAGGAGGCCTTTCCCACCTCCCTCTCTGATAGAAAACAAGGAAGCCTCTGCGGAGACTTTAAAGGAAATCCTCATCTCCCGCAGCTGGAGGGCAGATCCGGCTGGGGCGCTCAGCAGAGAAGGGGAAGTGAAATGATGCTGGAGGAAGGAAGCCAGGATTATCAGTTTAGGCCTCATCCCAGACACACGGAGAAGCAGCAGCCCTACTTCTGCTCCTGCCGGCAACTCCCCTCAGAAGCACGGTCGCTGGATCACGCTCCCGTTCCGCCCAGGCGCGAACCCCGCGAGCTGATGCGCCCGTGGAGACGCGGCGGCGGAGGGCGCCCGGTCTCCCCGGAGCTCGCTGGGGCTGCGTCTCCCCGAAAACTGCAGCGCCACGCGCCCTGACGCCTAGTTTCTGGAACTTAAATATAAACGCGGCTCCCGCGAGAGGGTCTGGGGCAACCCAGGGCTGGGGTGCCATGTGGCCCGGGAAGGAGCCACATCCACCCTCGTGGCGCCGCCGTCCCCGCCCGCTCGGGACTCCGGCAGGGGCACCTCCTGCCGACACGTGCGCCACTCCGCCCTGTGCCCTCGGCGGCCGAGGCTCCTGCGTTCAGGAGCCGGGCGTCGCCGCCCTGTGTCTGCGGACCGCGCCGCCGGCCGGTGACGCACTCCAACCCACGCCCCAGCCCCGGGCGCGGGCCGGCAGCGGGCATGCGCAGACGGCCAGCTCGGGAGCCATTTCGCGGGGCCGCGGCTCGGGGCTAGCGACTGCGCAGGCGCCTGCCGGGAGCGCGCGTGCGTTCGTGCGGCGCCGGAAGGGGCGAGCGGGTGGCGCCTGCGCAGTGGGCGGTGCGGGGGCGGGGCCGGCGTCAGCTGACTGTGGCGGCGGCGGCCTCGCGGGGACAACCGTCAGCGTCGCGGGCTCGGCGCGGAGGGTCGCGGGTGCGGCAACTCTCGACGGGGCCGGCGCAGCGCCATGGCGACCACCGTCAGCACGCAGCGCGGCCCGGTGAGCTCCGGGTGGGCGGCGACCTGCGGGGGTGGCCGGGCCCCTTCCTCAGGGCGGCGGGCGGCGGCCGGGCTCGCGGCCTCCGGGGCGCACCGGGAGGCCGACGGCGGGCGGGGGGCGAGCGAGGGCAGGCGGCCGGGCGGGGGTCGGTCACCGGATGGAGGAGCTCCCTGCAGGGTGGGGCCCCGTTAGAGGAGGTCCCCGCTTCCCGGACGGTTCCCAGATGGAGGAGCCTCCCCCCGGGTGGGTCCCCGTTAGAGGAGGTCCCGGATGGAGGAGCCCCCCCCCGTAGGGTGGGTCCCCGTTAGAGGAGGTCCCCGGATGGAGGAGCCCCCCGCAGGGTGGGTCCCAGTTAGAGGAGGTCCCCGCATGGACGAGACCCCCCCACGGTGGGTTCCCGTTAGAGGAGGTCCCCGGTCCCCGCATGGCGGAGGCCCCCTGCGCCCAGCCTGTTCCCCTGCGGAGGAGGACCCTGAACCCCGACGGTCCCCTGGATAGACGAGGGCCAGTCGGCCTCCTTCCCCGGGCAGAGTGAGGCCCGCAGGCCCAGCTGTGTCCCCGGTCAGCGGCCGCTGCTCAAACCATCAGCGTTCTCATCTGCACATGAGAGGGTGGGAGCCGAGCCCTTGGGAGAGCCCTCCGACCCCCAGTTCTCTGATCCGGGCCCCCATGGCTCCGTGCTGACGGTGCCTGGCGGGAGGGTGGGTGTGGACGGCTGCGCAGGCTCCCGGGAGCGGCCCGCAGCGGCTGGTGCGGACCGGGGTTGGGAGGCTTGTCACGAGCGGTGAGGTCTCTATCGGCAGAGGCTCTAAACGTGCAGCAGAGGAACCTCGGGTCTTTTTGGGTAGGGACAGAGGTCCCTCTGAGGGGGCGCCTCTGTCCTCGCTCAGGAGGCCCGGTTCCCAGCGCTCCTCTGCCTCCAGACCGGGTGTTGACCATCCCGTGTCCCTCCGGCTCAGGGGAGAATCCTGGCCCAGAACGTTTGTCCTTTCTCGGGGTGTGAAGGGAAGTCCCAGGTTGGTGAGAGGCCCTCGGGCCAGACACTCTTCCTGAGGGCTCTGACTTGGACCCGATCCCTGCTTCTTGTCAGGCTGGGTGTGGAAGCGTTCAGAGTCCTGGAGAGAGTCCCCGTCTCTCTGTCCCCGCTCGGCCACGGGGATGACAGCAGGGACTGCCAGCAGCGTCTTGTCCTGCATGGCAGGCCGGTCGGGGAAACTAGGGGGCCGAGTGCACGGCTCCCTCCTCTGTCCCCCGGGGAGCAGGGGCCTAGCAGTCAGGCAGCCCAGCCCGGGCAGGCCTGTCATGTGTCCTCAGCCTCCCGGGAACCTGGTGCCCAGGTCTGGGACCTCCCTGGTGGCATGGGACTCCTCCTGGTGGCTCAGTAAACACTTGAGGTGGGACTTGGTGTCTGCAGGACCGGCGTGCTCAGTCCAGGTCAGCGCGTCCCATCCTCAGGGAGACCTTGGCCTCCGTGACGGCAGAAAGCTAGGGCCGCGTGTGCTCGTGGTGATGGGGACGGAGTGGAACGTCAGAGAGAGTCGCACGGGGCCCTGTGCTGTCAGGGTGCTGACGGCGTATCTGACCGAGCATGGGTCCAGGGTTTCCGGCGGGTTCTGTTGTAGTGCCCATGTGGCCCATGTCTGTGTGTTGATGTGCAGCACATGTGGGCCAGCAGGGGTTCCAGGGGCACCTCCATGATCTGTGCATGTGCAGTAACGTTGGGTCTGGGCCAGAGCTGCTGGGGGCTCCAGGAAGGTGTCCTCAGTGGCCGGGGTCTTGAGTGTCCCTGGAGGTCGTGTGATTTTCTCATTCATCCATTGTGACTGGTGGCGATACTGGGACAGCCGCGGTACTGAGAACGACCAGGTTTAGAGCCTGCTGTCGGCCTTTTACAGGTGGTACAGGAAAGAGCACCCAACCAGACAGATGAGCCATGTGGTGATGGCCACACCCAGATCTGTGGGTCTTAACTCAAGAGTTGGGTGTAACGGTGGCCTCCCGTAGGCTGGGGTTGGGGTGAGTAAGGTTCTTGGAGGGAGGAGCAGGAGTTGTGGGGTAGGCGGGAGAGGGGAGCACTGAAAGCAGAACCGGCTGGTCTGGGAGGTGGAGAGGAGGAGGCCTGCTGATGATCTGGGGTGTGGCGGGCTCTGAAAGACTGGAAAAGGTGCTGAGTGGCAGTGCCTGTGTCAGGGTGGGAGGGAGCCGCCAGCGTGCCAGGGTGCTGTTCCAGATGGGTAGCCCTGGAGTTTTATCTGCTCACAATGTGAATTGTGTTTTAAACGTTTTTGCCTGGCACACATTCTTTGGTTCCCACCCCTCCCACCTGGCTTGCTCCCCTCTGGTTAACGAGTGCTTGTAAGGGCCTTTGTGCCAGGCATTAGCGTCTGGAAGAGCTCTTCCTTTAGCAGTTGTTGGAGTCTGATGGAGGAGCTCTGTCCTTTAGCAGTCGTTGGGGTCCAGTGGAGGAGTTCTTTCTCTAGCCAGGGGTGCTTTGGCTTGCTCTTGATTGAGCCCCACTTTCCTTTGTGTGCTTGGTGCAGGGAGGTACAGGGATAAACAGGGCGCTAGGCTGGTAAACAGGAAGAAGCTGCGATTCCAGCTAGTGCTGGTGAAGGTGGCATTTGGCAAGTGCTCACTGTGCTAGGTCCTGGCGAGCAGACTCCTGTGTCAGCCCCCTGCCGTCCGTTGGGCCCATCCCTGTCCGCATAGGTTGGGGTTCAGCTGGGGCGCCTGGACTCATGCTTGCTCAGGTGACACTGAAGTCTGACCATTGTCCCCCGCTGGTAATAAATCAGTGGCAGGCAGAGCTCTTGGGAATGTGGAGGAGGAAGGGCAATCTGACGGGGCTGGGGAGGTTCCTTTGTCCTTGAGTAGGGAGTCTGAGGGGTTCGGCGAGGTGGGCGTGATGAGGAAAAGTGCAAAACTAGTACTTTGACTCCATTGCCTCCATTTGCTCTTTCCTTTCTGCAGAGCAAATACGCTTCTTTGCTTAAATTTCAGGAGACTAGTCTTTACTCCTGCAGGATGGTTTTTTCCTGCATAGCCACTGAGGGATGCCCCAACCCTATGGTGTATTTGCTCCACTTTTAACAACGCTAGTGTTTTTGTAATGACGGCACTTTTCTATCTAGTGTTTCTGTTCAGTCCACAAAGTACTAAAGGCCCCCAGTGGGCACCTGTGAGGAGTAACTGTGTGGGGCCTCCTCCCTCGCGTTGGAGCTTGGGGAGGTTTGCAGGGCGCGCTGCTTTAAACCACAGTGGCGCCTGGCAGCTTGAGGGGACAGCAGTCAAGTCTTCGTGAAGGGCAGCTTCAACTTTTTTGGCAAACTTGTTTCACAGATGTTCTGCTGAGACCAGGCTGATGGGGGCCCAGACTGTTAGGGGCCTCGGCTGATGGGGCCCCCAGGCTGATGGGGTGGGTCCAGGCTGATGGGGGCGTCCAGGCTGATGGGGCGTCCAGGCTGATGGGGCGGGTCCAGGCTAATGGGGGCGTCCAGGCTGATGGGGCGCCCAGGCTGATGGGGTGGGTCCAGGCTGATGGGGGCGTCCAGGCTAATGGGGCATCCAGGCTGATGGGACGCCCAGGCTGATGGGGTGGGTCCAGGCTGATGGGGGCGTCCAGGCTGATGGGGGGGGTCCAGGCTGATGGGGGGGTCCAGGTTGGTGGGGGTTCCAGGTTGGTGGGGGGTCCAGGCTGGTGTGGGACCCAGGTTGGTGGGGGTCCAGGCTGATGGGGGGGTCTGGGCTGGTGGGAGTCCAGGCTGATGAGTGGTTCAGTCTGGTGGGGGCCCAGGCTGATCGGTGGTTGAGGCTGGTGGAGGGATCCATGCTGATGGGGGTGTCCAGGCTGATGTGGGGTCCAGGCTGATGTGGGCCTGGGCTGGTAATGACCACTTGTCCTGCTTTTGAAGATGCTGGTTGATCTGTGAGTTTGGATGCAGTCAGCATGGCCCTGCCTTTTTATGCTGCGTTTTCCCTCTTGAGACCTGTGGGTGATTTGTGGGTGGTGCCTGGTGGCCCGTGACTGTCCAGATCCTCTTCAACCTTGCACTTGTTGGTAATTGTTACTGGACCAGCGACTTCATTAGGGTTGGCAAAGGGTGATGTTTGTATGTTATTACTTGTTCTCCATTTATTAACTCAGACTATTCGTAAAGATGAGCTTTCTTGGGGCCAGCCCGGTGGCGCAGCGGTTAAGTTCTCACGTTCCGCTTCAGCAGCCTGGGGTTTGCCAGTTCAGATCCCGGGTGTGGACATGGCACCGCTTGGAAAGCCGTGCTGTCATGGGCGTCCCCCATATAAAGTGGAGGAAGATGGGCATGGATGTTAGCTCAGGGCCAGTCTTCCTCAGCACAGAGAGGAGGATTGGCAGCAGATGTTAGCTTAGAGCTAATCTTCCTCAAAAAAAAAAAAAAAGATGAGCTTTCTCCACAACCAGAGCTATCGACTGTCCTGAAATACAGTTTGTACAGGAAAGGCAAGATGAACTCTTAGTTCTTTTTAATTTCTGATATTCAGAGGAAGGAGTTGGTTTTTTTTTTAGGCCTGTGTTTGGCGTTCTGTTTTCTGAAACTGTTGAGAGCCCTTGGGTTTCGTACGTTTGCTGTCAGCGTCCCTGGAACTTACTCCTTCTTGCTCAAGTGGACGGGTTGCCCTGCAAGCCCCTTCCCGCTGGCCCTGGTCCTGAGTGAGCCGTGAGCACATCCCGCCAGCTGGGGGTAGTCCTGTTTCTCTGGCTCCTGTGAACGTTTGCCCTGGATTCTCTGAAGCTGAGTTGTCAGTGTGTCCAAGTTTAGAATTGCTGCCTCTCCCTGATGGTCGGCCCCTTTAGACCTCGCCGCCTCGCCCAGAACCTTTCTTATCTGGCTGATGCTGGGGTGGCTACGCCTGCTTTCTTTTAGGGAGTGTTAACCTGTTGCAGATTTTTTTCATTCTTTGACTACATTTTTCTGAACACTTATGTTTAAGAGTGGTCTGTTGTCAGCAGAATAGGACTGGATGTTTAAAATGTCACATCTGAGAAGTCTTTGTCTTTTAACTGCAACATATTAAATAGTTCTATATATAGTCGCACTTTTTTTTTTTTTTTTAACGTTTGCTCTTGTGCTTTTATTTGTCCTGTTTTTCTTTTTCTCTCCTTGCCTTCTTTTAGATTGACTAAATATAGGTCTTTTAACTAAATTTTTTGTTCTCTACTGGTTTGGAAAATGCATATTGCATTTCTGTTCTCGTGGTGGTTATCCTAGAAGTGTGAACACAGGCTTCTCAGGATCTAAGGTCAGTCCTTGTGTTTGCCATCCTCCCCAGCAGCACGCCACCCCACGTGACCTCCTCCCAGCCCTGTGCTGTTGTCATGTGCAGTGGCTCCTTCCTTTTCCCCTGCGGCCTTGCATCTCCAACCTTCCATTTGGGATCACTTTGCTTTTGCTTCCAGTTCATCCTTTAGAACTTCCTTTGGTGACAAACTCTCAGCTTTTGTTTATGAGTGCCTTTTCTCTAATTCGTGAATGATGTTTTGCTCTGTTTGGAGTTCCGGGCGACAGTTGGGCGACAGTTGTCTTCTCAGTCTGTGAAGGTCTTATCCTGCTGTCTTGAGGAGTTGCTGGTTGACGTCCTTCCCCTCCCCTGTCCGTGTCCCTCCATGCATTCAGCCCCCTTCTGGCCCCTTCAGGTTCCTCTGTCAGCGGCTGGGAAATCTGGGGCAGTCTGTCTGAATTATTTGAGTGACAGCTCTTTCACTTTGGGCCTCTTGTTAGCATCTCTGTGCCTCAGTGTTCTTCCACATAAACCTTTCTCATGCGGTTCCAGTGAGGATGGACAGTCCATGTGTGTGAAGTGTTTTCCCCAGGCCTGGCCTTTCGGGTGTCCCTGAATGTGGGAGCTTCTAGGTCCCCAGGAGTTATTTTTTGTTTCTCAAAAACCTTGGCTCTTCCTCCTGGTTGTCCCTGCTTGGAGTTCTGTATGTACCATTTACTATCTCATACCTCCTACCATTTCCTTTTGCTTCAACACCAGCTGGACCATTGGGGGAGCTGGTTGTGCGGGGCTGTGGGCCCAGGAGGGGCAGCTGCATTGGCTGAGGACAGGAGGCCACCTGCACTTTGAGGGACCATGGGAGGTGACTGCAGGTGGCGGGAGGGTGCTCCAGGCAGGGGCCATGGCTGCAGCTTGTCTTAGGTATTCGAGAAGTCCCCCAGGGGAGCTCTAGGACCCTCTAGGACTGTGCCCAGGTCACAGGTGACAGCAGCCCCTCCCTGCTCTGAGGTCACTGCCTTCACTTGGTTTCCTTCCTCCTGCTGCTTCTCTCTTCTGTCTGTCCTCAAGCTCTTGGGGATCTCAGCTGGGGTGTCAGCTGGTATCCAGGCTTCAGGCCTCTGACATGACATGATAGTGACTCCCAGACTCTTCCCAGGCCTCCTTCCTGAACTCTGGATCCGTTGGCCTGCTGCTCGTTGCTGTCTTCCTAGAACATTCCAGACATCGCAGACAGAAAGCCCCTTCCTTCTCTCAGACCCCTCCACTGCCTTTTCCCATCCATTTGGTGGCAACTTCATCCTTCGAATTGCTCAGACCAAAACCCTCAGATGACCAAGTCTCCTCGATCCCTCAGGAAGTCCTGTGGCTCTGCCTTCAAAGCAGACCAGAATCTGATTCTTTCTCAGCCTCTGCACCGCCCACATACTGTCACGCTCACTCCACTGTCCACCTGCTGTTACCCCCTGCAGGCAGAGTCAGATGTGAGGCGTAGCACGTGCCGGCTCCCCACCTGCCCTGGCTCCTCTCATGCCCCAGGTCCTCACCTGCCCTGGGCTCCTCTCCTGCCCCAGGCTCCTCACCTGTGCCAGGTCCTCACCTGCCCCGAGCTCCTCACCTGCCCTAAGTTCCTCACCTGCCCTGGGCTCCTCACCTGCCCCATGTCCTCACCTGCCCCAAGTTCCTCTCCTGCCCTGGGCTCCTCATCTGCCACGGGCTCCTCACCTGGCCCAGGTTCCTTACTTACCCCTAGCTCTTCACCTGCCCCCAGCACCTCACCTGCCCCAGGCTCCTCACCTGCCCCACAATCCTCACCTGCCCCACATGTTGAGTGTGGGCTGCGGCTGACAGGTCGCGCTGAGTGCAGGTCAGCACTCAGTCTCTTGGACCATGTGGCTTCCCTTCTTCACAGTGTGCTGGGGGTTGTGGGCCGCTGTGCAGTGAGAATTCAGCCAGACAGCCAGGCCAGCCGTCAGAGCCACCTTGGTGTCACCGAGTCTCATGTGATCTGCCCACTGCCCACCATCTTCGGTCCCAGCCTGCATGTCCCTTCCCACCCCTTGTGTGGTCATTTCGTGGACAGACCAGTTCTCCTGGGCCAGACTTTGGGGCACACTGAGCCTTGGCCCTGAGTAAATCTTGTGGCCAGTGTCCCCTGCAGGGCCTACGAGCAGGGCAGGTCCAGACTCGTGGGGAGGCCTCTGGGGCTCAGCCCTGTCCAGGCCCAGCAGAGGCCATCCCTGGTGTTGTGGGGCTTCCCCCGGGGATCTTGACTGCACCGCACACCTGCAGGCTGCACCTCTCTCCACAAGTGTTTGACTGCGTGGGAGTTTTTGTTTTTGTTTTGTTGCCTCCTCTGTCCCTTCTGTCCCAGCTCTCACTACTGTGGGTGCAGCTGTGAGCGTCCTGTGGAATTGAAGCCCCCAGGTTAGCTCTGGATCCAGGGTGTGAGGGCACAGGCGGCCTCCTCGGACTTCGTTGTGGGGGCTCCAGAGCCCGTAGCACGCACACTGCTCACGGGGTGGTTCTGGCCCCAGAGGGCGAAAGTTGGTTCTCGGAAGAGCCACAATAAATGGTTTCACAGTGGCCTGTGTCCCTCCAAAGCTCGGCTCCACTGGCACTCTTGTTCCTCGGAGCTCCCTTGCTCCCGCGGGGTTTCTTCGGCAGCCTGTTCCATTGAGTTCAGGGAAGATACTGACACAAAAATGGGGTGCAGATGTATGGTTGAGAGATGCCTGCAGTGGGGCTTCCTCCCGGTGCCGGTGGACCAGCGCTGGGGCCCCCGACCGCCTCGCTCCACGTCCGTGTGTTTGATCCTCAGCTCTTGTGTGTGCACCTCGTGCTTGGAGGATCGGAAAACAACCATTTGCATTTTGTTTTTTATTTCCACAAAAGTTACTCAGCCCATCACTAACTATGTCAAAGTGCTGAAAAGAACATCTAGCAGTTAAGGTTTTTTCTCATATCAAGCAAAGTTAAAAGTTAAGTTTACCAAAAATATTTTTTAAGAAATTAATTTTTTCAGATGTTTTGCTTTTGTTGGGAAAGTGACGGTTGAATGAGTTTTTGAATTTTCGATTGCATTGTTATTTTATAGATTGCTAATTGTGTAATCAGATACATTATAATTTATAAGTGAAAAGTTACATTAAAAGTCATTCAAAAACGCAGTTACAAAGTTGTGTTAATAGCTTGTTAGTTTTTAATCTAACTTTTAACTTGAAAGTTCTATTTGGTTGTCCCTCACCCTGCAGTAACTAAAGAGAAGGCCTCCTGCTCACCCTCCTTATGCAGAGAGCACGAGTAGACTCCAGGACAGGGGCACAGATACGGTGTATCTGCGGCCCTGCACTTGCACTGGCGGCAATGAGGCAAGATAGTTTACAAGTGCTCCTGGAGGGACAGTGATGCCAGACAGGCCGAGAGATCCACAGCCCTAGGCTGGTACATTGCTGCTGCTGCTTGTGACCTTGGGCTTGGTGGCGGGAGGTTGCCCTGCAGGCAGGAGAGGCTGCTCTGGGCCCAGCCTCCGCACCTCAGTGGCCCCTGTGGGCAGGCCTTGTGGGTGGGAAGTGCTGCCTCCCTCATCCTTGGTTCTTCCCGTCGGGCTCACACTGTGTGGTGTTCACAGGTGTGCTTGTAGCTTAGATAGTGAGCGCACACATTACGTGGTAAAAAACTAGTTAAACTCTGTTTCTGTGCCAAAATTAACATTTGGAATTGGAAAGAGTGTTTATTCTGAATAGAACCAGATCTTGCAAATCTTTTGTTTCTTGCACAAGTGCGCTGCAGTGGACTAGAGCCCTGGGAGGGAGGAGGTGTCAGTAATCGCCTTCTTGTGATGCTCTCTGAGTGTCCACAGGCTAGAAAAAGCACTGATTTTAAGAAGTACGAAATTATGTTTTTGAAAATACATTTAAAAGAGACTAATATTTATGAAAGTTGCTTTTAGTTTTAAGAGAAGTCAAAACCCAGAGAGTTCATGGAATGAAAGTTCTACTTTTATTGTAAAAGTAATTCATGTACACAATTAAAAAAATTGCTTTTGAACATTTCTAGGAGGATATGAAAATATAAATAAGTTAAACTGTATCCCCCATCTCCTCCCCTTCTCTCTCCCTGCCGAGTTCCACTCCTGAGTATTAATTTCTTAGGCTTTATTTTTAGACATAAAACCTCCTTTGTGATTTTTGCACAGTGGTCGTTCTGTGCCCCTCCTCCAGGTGCCCATAAGGGCTCGTGTGAGCAGGCACAGGGGCAGCTCCCTCTTCAGGGCTGCGTGGGTCTCCGTTGTGGCCGTCCCTGGGCCTCGTGGTGAGTGCTCCTTCTCCTCATGCCCTGGCTCTGCCAGCAGTGAGGCAGCAAGCATCCTTGTGAGCACCTTTACAGGGTTATTCCTAGGAGTGGACTCATGGGTCTTAACACAGGGATTTAAAGTTACTTGTTAGTATTGGACTCAATATACTCATCTTGTGAATGTAAGCCAAATTATATTTAAAAATTGGATCCATTATTTATCTACTGTCAAGATTGTTCTCTTTGATCCCAAGTCTTTGAGCCAGGATCAAGCATGTGTTTTGATATGACCATTCAAACATTTCCTCCATCATAATGTGGCAAAAATAAATTTTAGGGTGACCACTGAATTTTTAACTTCCATAGAGAATACGTATTTACTGATGGCGTTTTCTAGTCAGGTCACTGAAGCGATGGGGTTCCCGCTGGCACCTGGCTCATCTGTAACGTGTGACACGTGAACTGCCTTTATTAACAGGAGTGGCTCTTCAAGGTGGGGGAGCTCCTTGTTTGGACACCTTCTGTCTTCGTGGGACTGTCATGCATCACGTGGCACATTTGTTACACTGGGAAGCTGACTTTGGTAGCCGACTGGGAACTCGAGATTTTATTCGAATGTCCCAGTTTCCTGTTAATGTCCCAGGGTCCCACCTAGGCCCACGTGGCAGTCAGCTGTTGCGTTTCCTTAGTTGCCTGCATGCTGGGACCGTCTCTCAGAGAGAGTCCTTATTTTGGGGGACCTTGACAGCATGAGGACTGCTGGTGACCGATTTTGTAGACTGTCCTTCAGTTGGAAGAAGACCACACGGGTGAGGGTCCTTCTCATCACATCATCTCGGGAACCTGCCGTCTCCCTGACCTGTCGCTGCAGGTGTTGACCTGGACCACCTGGCTGAGGTCGTGTTGGCCAGGTGTCTCCACTTTTTTCCCCTTCACATATTCTGTTTGCACTGTTAATTTAGTAAATCCTTATTTCTTATTTACAGTTAAACTTTTGTTTAACTAGTCTGTAGTTGTTTAACTAACTATACTTAAACTAAGTCATTTGGCCTTTTGATATAATTTTATCTTCCCCCATTAAGAAGCAATCGCAGGGCCAGCCTGGTGGCACAGCGGTTAAGTTCGCACGTTCCACTTTGGCGGCACGGGGTTCACTGGTTCGGATCCCAGGTGCGGACATGGCACCACTTGGCAAGGCATGCTGTGGCAGGCGTCTCACATATAAAGTAGAGGAAGATGGGCACGGATGTTAGCTCAGGGCCAGTCTTCCTCAGCAAAAAGAGGAGGACTGGCAGTGCATGTTAGCTCAGGGCTAATCTTCCTCAAGAAAAGGGAAGAAGCAGTCGCATTCTCTTCGATGAAAGCCTGGAAGAGTACAGTAAAAAGAAACATGACACCTGTAACTCCTGGTCTCACGATAGGGGCAGACAGGAGATAGAAACAGTGAAGGAGAGAGGGAGGCCTCTCCTGACTCACCACTGTCACTGGCATGTGTCTGGCTGTCTCCAGTGTATCCACTCAAGGGCATAGCCTGTTCCCTGCTGGCTCCTCTGAACTGAGGCTGTGGCCTATGCTGGGCAGTTATTTCTCAGAATAAATGAGAATTTGGTCTGTGCACTAATCCTTTGAACTTGGTTAAAAATGAGTCTGTTTCTGCAAGATAATGTCTTCATGGTGAGTGTACAAAGCTAGTGATGGAGACTGCGGTGCAAGGCTGTGGGCAGTTGGCAAGGAAGCATCCACGTCCTGTGTTGGCTGGGAGGGGTTCTGGGTGTGCGTGCGTTTGGGAGGTGGGTGAAGGAACCGACAGGTACTGGCGACTGGCGTCTGTCTCACAGCAGTGACGCCTGGGCTTTAGCCCTCCAGAGTGTGTGCAGCCTGCAGGGTGTCACCATGGGGACTTCTCTTCAGGGCCAGCCCTGGGACCTGCTGGTAACCTATGCAACATACCTGGGGACATGCGGCCTACAATGCCCCTTGGGAAGGTGCTGTGCTCTTCTCCTGGCACCTGCTGCCGTCTAGTCAGTCTGCAGTGCATGCTCAGGCCCAGGCTCTGGGCCCAGCACCCCAGGTGCAGAGAAGCTGTCAGATATTGTCTTTGCCAGGAACATCTTCTCTGATGACACAAAGATCACTCTGAGATGTCCCAGTCTGTTGGGTCACGTGAGGCGAATGGCCAAGATAAGTGCACTCTTGTTCTTTAGAGAAAAGCAGTTGGAGCACCAAGGTGATGGGGTGCAGGGGTGGCGGGGGAGAGCCCCCAGACTGGGGTCCTGAGTTCTCAGCACTCAGCCGGCACTGAGCCTGTGTGTTCCCCTTGTGCTCAACTCCATTGGTTACGGAGCCCTGCCTGGTTTGTGAGGTCTCCAGGCCAAAGGGAGGAACAAGGGAGGCCGAGGGAGGAACCTAGACCTTTCCAGCGACATTTGAAATGAAAATGGAAAGTGACGAGAGCACCTGGGGAGAAATGCTTTCCCAGTGTGCTTGTGAGGTCAGCGGGTGCAGAACCTCCTGGACCTTGGCCGAATGCCTCGTCATTGGGAAGTCCAAAACCCCAGCAGGCGTCTGGTCTGCACAGCAGAGGCCTTAGGGTGTAAGGAGAATCCTGGACATCCGAGGTGGTCCCTGGTGGCTGCCATCAGTGAATGCCATTTGCCAGAACTCATCCTGTGACACAATGGGGTTTACTATTCAGCATTTCCTGAAAACAAGCAGCCCTTCAAGCCCTTGGCTGGGAGTCCCTTTGTGATGTCCACTTGGAGTGGCTAACGAGGACCCGGGTCCACTGCTGGCAGCGCCTGTGCCCCTGTGGCTCCAGTTTCTCCACCAGCAGCCAGGCCTCCTCTTCTGAGGGGATTTGTTAGCCCAGTGGGCTTCTTCAGCCATTTGTTGATCTGGGCATTTCTTAGCCTGTGACCCCTCCAGACCCTGTACCCACCCTGCCCTGGAAGGAGCAGAGTGGCGACTGTCCTGCTCATTGAGCTGGGCTGGGTCATTGGGTCGGGTGAGTCGGGCCCCAGGCTGGCTCTGCCTTGCTGCAGAGCCACCTGGCGCCCTGGCATGGGGGTGCAGCCATTCCTCCTCTGCGCGTCTCTGCTGTGTCAGCCTTTTCTGGAGCCACTTCAGTGAGTCTCAACTGACTCTTGCTTTAATCTCCTCCAGTTTTCCCTGGAAGACTTTGTTCTCCCACTGCCCTTCAAGCCCTTCCCCTAACTCACACTCCTGGCATGTCCCTCAGGAGCATGTCCCCTCCAGCCCCTGGGGCTGGGCCTCTTCAGGGTCCTTCCTTCTGTCCAAGGCCAGCAGCCTAGTGGACAGAGGCTTCCTGAGAAGTGGAAGGGTGAGGTCTTGGGGCTTCTTGGTGTCAGTCTATTCACTTCTTCAGGGCGCTGTTGAGTTTGCCCTGTTTCAGATGGGAGTATTTGAAGTATGTCGTAGAGAGGGTTTTCCAGAGAGCTTTAGATCCACAGTTCAGATTTCTTCTCGTTCGTTGTTTGAACAGGTGCCCGGCCAACAGCTGTAGTGGCACCAGGGAAAACAGGTTCTGGACATGTGAACAGAGTGCGTGTGAATATGACCTGAGAAACCATCCAACAAGCCCATTTTGAGCATGAGAACCTGATTTCAATGGCAGCAACATGTAGTGAGCCCGCACAGAGCCTGGTTTGAGTATATGTCTGCTGAGTGAGAAGGGCTCCCGTGCCAGGGGGTGCAGAGCCGCTGCTGAGGGCCGGAGTGGTCGTTCCAGGCCCTCAGACTGGACACTCTGACCCTGTGGGCCCCTCGTCTCACAGGTGAAGAAACTGAGGTGCAGCATAGCCCAGGCCTCTGGGTCCTGGAAATGCCCAGGGTTTGGCCCTGTCTCACTCTGTCCCTGGCCTTACTGATGCCGTGATGTCGTCTCTTCCTGGCCCTAGGTGTACATTGGCGAGCTCCCGCAGGACTTCCTCCGCATCCTGCCCACGCAGCAGCAGCAGCAGATCCAGCTGGACGCACAGGCGGCCCAGCAGCTGCAGTTTGGAGGGACAGTGGGCACGGTGGGCCGCCTCAGCATCACCGTGGTGCAGGTGGGTGTTGGGGCTGGGGCCTTGGCCACATGGTGGGGAGAGAAAGGGTGGAAACAGGTGGGATTGTGGGTTTCAGCTTTTATGCCACGTTTTTTGTGTGGACAGATGGAACTTTTTCTGACTCCACTTTTTCCTGAAACATATGTGTGAAAAATATTGGTTATTACCCAGGGTTCTGCCAAAAATAAAGTAATTAGTAATGAACATTTATTGGTGTCTGCTCGATGCTGGGCACTGTTCCTTTGTGCAAACGGTCTCTCCTGACCATCACGGCAGCTGGGGGAGGTGGAGGTGCTGCCATTGTCCAGACAAGGGGGTGGACAGAGAGGGCCAGTGGCGGCGGCTCTCCCATCCAGCCAGGAGCCTTTCTAGTTGTCATGCAGCCTGGTGCTGATGGCCTGGACATGCCCACGGTTGCTGGATGAAAACCAGATACACTGTCGGACGTGAAATGGTTTTGTCACCAAAACTTTCTGTAAAACCATGAGGAAAGAAAATCATTGCAAGTCACAGTTTTGTAGAAATGCACAGACAGAAGAATCTGTTGGACGTCATGAATGAGTTGGAGTTTTGAGGTGCGTACTTCGCAGCATCCCCAGCACTCAGCAATACTCTTCGGTGCTGATGGGGTTCACAGTCAAGCCCCCTTTTCGTCATAGCACACCTCAAAGACTCACTCGTGCACGTTTCTAAAATAACATGCTGCTTCCTCTGCTCAGTGACCTCCTGTCGCGGTAAATTCAGGGCCTGCTGTAGCAGAGTGCCACCCCCTCCTGTGGGTACGTGGCTGCAAGGCACTCTGGCCCTTCCCGTCGTCTCATGAACACTCGTTTGCAGCCTGTCTGCACCCTCCATGAGCTCCGCCAGGACCTCTGTGGTGCCGGCACGGTGTCAGGAGCACTCCTGGTTCACCTCCTTGACTTCTGAGAGCATCACCGTGTTTTCCACTTGCTTTGCAATAACCCTTCTCCCTTGGCTTACAGAGGCCACGCCTTTGTTCTCAGTCTGCTCTCCCTGGTCCTCTCCCGGGCCCGGTGGAGAGCTGTGGGGTCTGGTCCCCAGCCACCCTCTCCCCTCCCTGCCCACACGCCCCAGGGGGAGCAGCTCCTTGCCCACACCCACCCCTTGGCTCAGTTGCAGACTCGTGTGTGCACTCATCCCTTGGGGCCTCCCCCAGATGTCCAGTAGGCGTTTCAGATGTGTCCTGCCCAGAGTGCCCAAAGTGGAGCTCTTGCCTCCAGTCCCCCACACCTGCTCCTTCCCAGTCTCCGTAGGCAGCAGTGCCATCTTTCTAGAAGCTCAGACCTGCAGCCTTGGGCCACTCTCTCTGTTGGCTCTGTCTCATTCTATGCAGCCCCCATGGCAGGCTCATGGCTCGCCCCAGGGGTCTGGGCTGAAGCACTCTGCCCACCCTGCTTGCCAGCCCCTTGGACGGCCAGAGCCCTGCAGGTGGCTCTCCCTGCTTGGTCCCGCATGCCTTCTCCCTGCCTCGCCCTCCCTGCAACCCCTTTCCACCTCCTTCATCTGCCTCCTTCCACGGAACTTTCCCAAGTGTCCCACTCGCTCCCTCACCTCCCCCCAGGGCACCCTGTGCTCGAGGATGCTCTGTTCCCCTCACCTGGTTATTCTCTACATTCGGCAGTGCCGTCTGCCATGCTGTGTGTGACGTGTGTCTGCCGCACATGGCTGTGGGAGGCAGAGTGGTGTGTCTGTCTTGTCTGTCCCTGGCAGATGCTAGAATAGCGCCTCGTGTGTAGTTGTGCCCAGTAAGTATGGGAATGAGCCACGTTCCTTAAACATGTGCTACGTGCCTGCAGTGTAGTCACAGAAAAGCCCTTAGAAGTGTAAGGGACAGCCTGAGCATTCCATCCGCGGTGTGGGGGGGCGAGGTGCAGGTGCGGCCGTGGAGGAGGGAGGCAGTGAAGCCGGGGGTCGGGCCTCGAGGAGTGAAAGGAACCCGTGTGAGCACAGCTGGGGTTCAGGACAGGGCGATGCCAGGTGAAGAGGAGCCTCGAGGTGCTGGTTCCGGGAGTTGGCCGCGCTCTGAGCAAATGCGATTGATGGGCTGTGGTGACTGCTTTAAATCAGTGAGAGAAAACCAGCTTAGCAGCCAGGCAGGAACAAAATAAAAAGTTACTCAGAAGCTATGGAAAATCAAGCTGGTTTCAGACCTTTCTGCTACGTATTTTCCAGAAAACAACGGCAATTTCTAAGCTGTTTTGAGGAGAAGGTGTATAGTCTTAAGAATTGGTCCAGCAAATTTATGGTGAAGACAATAGAAGGGTGTTGAAGCTCTTGAAGGCTAATAATGCTGCTCAGCTGGGAGCTTCTGTGCTGTTCCAGGGTCTCCTCCAGCCGCCTGAGAAGAAGGTGAAAGTGAAGCCCAAGAATGGAGAAGTTTTGGTGTAAAAGGATCCCTCACGACTGGTTCAGTGTGAACAGCTGTAGTTCCATCCAGACAGAGGTAGAAAGCACACACACACACAGAGAGGCTGGAGTAGAAGAGGGGAGAGTGGAGGCAGAGGGCAAGGTGTGCCTGGAGGTCCTCTCCTGATGACTGGCCCTTGGGCGCAGGAGGGCAGAAGCAGAAGATGGTGAGCGTGGGGTGTGCGAAGCCCTGACAGAAGGGAAGGACAAGTGCATTATCCAGAGTGAGATCCAGGAATGGGCACTGACTGGGCCAGGTTATTTCTTATTTGTGGAAAGTAGAACTCAAGTATGAGTCCCCCGCTTGTGCCAGGAGCTGCTCCAGGCGTGGGGACATGGCAGTGAATAGACAGACCCGAAGCCTGCCCCTGGGAGCCAACCAGCTGGGGTCGAGGGACAGACAGTGGATGGTGCACAAGTAAAGCAGCCTCTTAGCAGGTGGCACGCCCTCTGGGTCAGGACAGCTGGGTGGAGGGTGGCCAGGGAGGTGGATCTTAGCTGAGCCCTGTAGGGGCCAGGGGACGAGGGGCCAAATTGACTGTGGAGGTGGGGCTGGACCTTGTGGACCAACTTGCAGGACTGGGAATCAGACTGAGTGGAAGGGAAACGCCCTGTCCTGAGCTGAGTTCCCAAGGCTCCCTCTGGCTGCTGTTGGGAAGGTCGTGGCGAAAGGGTGGAAGTGCCTGCACTCGGAGCACCTCAGGAAGCACCTCAGGGAGCACCAGTGGACTTGAAGATTGCATCCGAGTGTGAAGGAAGGAGGGTCGGCATGACCCCGAAGGCCTGTGTCGCCAGCAGCTGAAAGATGGAGAGGACATTGACCAAAATGGGGGAATAACAGTGGGAGCAGGTGGGAGGGAATTGGAAATGGTTCGGTGCCAGACCCAGTAAGTCGAGGGCGCTTTCAAGACCACTGGCCGAGACGGGAGGTCGTGCACTGCAGGGAGAGGCCCACAGTGTGGACGTGAGGCTGCAGGATGTAGGGCACTCCCTGCTGGGCCTGTCCCCAGAAGGGACAGGCTAGTTCTGCACTGAGGCAGGTGGCAGGCTCTGGGATGGGGCGTGGCCGGCACCCTTGGCCAGAGCTCTGGGGAAGTTGGCACAAGAGTGGAAGGATGTGGGGGCAAGGAGAGTCTGCGGACAGAAGAGAGGCTTCTGTTGGAATCGCAGTCAGAAGGGAGAAAGGGCGGGGGCTGGAGAGGGTAGCAGGCAGCAAGGGTTTTTGTGTTTTAAAAAAATCAACCTTACTGATTATAATTTACATGCATTAAAATGCACTCATTTGAGTTAGTGTACATTTCCATGAGGTTTGACAAGTTTATCCACCCCTGCAATCACGATAGAGAACTTGTTCAACACGCCGTCCTTGCCTCTCAGTCGGCCCCCGCCCTGCCGGCAAGCCCGCCCGGCTCCAGTGGCGCCCTCAGAGCCGTCTTTTCTGGAGTTTGCGTGGACACGTGTGTCTGGCTCCTTTTGCTGGCCTAATGCATTTGAGATTCGGCTTTGTTCTTGCATGTATCCACCGGCTGTTCATTCCTCTTCATCACTAGTGGTGTGGCTGGGCCAGTCTCATCCGTTGCCCCATTGGAGAACACAGGGTTGTTCCAGCTTATGGCAGTTGTGACATCCAGGGTTCTGTGTGAACGGAAGTTGCCCTTTGATTGGCTCAGTACCTGGGAGTGGACTCCTAGTCCTTTGGTGGGTACACCGTGCTTCCGCTAGCCACGTGCAGGCCCCGGTGCTCCGGGGGTTGACCTGTACTGGGTTGGGTTGGATTTAAGCTGTTCCAGGAGGTTCCTGGTGTTCTCACTGGAGTTTTCATTTGTATTTTGTTGACGACTAAGTGGCGTTGAGCAGTGTTTCATTTGCTCATTTGCCGTCAGGATTTCTTATTCAGATTTTTTTTTAAAAGATTGGCCCTGAGCTAACATGTGTTGCCAATCTTCTTTTCTTCTTCTTCTCTCCAAAGCCCCCCCAGCACATGGCTGTACACTCTAGTTGTAGGTCCTTCTGGCTGTGCTGTGTGGGACGCCGCCTCAGCATGGCCTGATGAGTGGTGCTAGGTCCGTGCCCAGGATCCAAACCAGCAAAACTCTGGGCCACCAAAGCAGAGGGCACAAACTTAACTTCTTGGCCAGGGGCTGGACCCTCCTCTTCAGACCTTGTGCCCATTTTGGGTTGGGTTGTGTTTAGTTACTGAGATTGGAGAGTTCTTTGTATATTCTGGACTCAGGTTCTTTATCAGACATGTGGTATTTGCAGATATTTTCTCCCCATCCGGCTGGTCTTTCCATCCTCCTGACAGAGTTCCTCAGAGAGCAGGTATCCGATGTTGACGGAGTCCTGTGTATCGAGATTTCTTTCTTGGCTTGTATGTTTGCTGTTGTATCTAAGAGATCTTGTCCAAGATCACAGTGATGGTTTTCTGTTTTCTTCTCATAGGAGTTTCATGGCTCTGGCTTTTATGTTGAAGCCTGTTCCCACTTTGAGTAAATACCAGCTGAGTGGTAATCCGGTCCAGCGAAGCCTCCCTCTCCCTTACCGTGTTCACCGTACCCCTCCGCCCCAGGCTGCCTGTGTCACTGGGGCTGGGCTCACGACCTACGTGAGGTGTGGCTGGGCTTCTCGGGATTTGGAGACCTGTGACACTGAGGGTGACTGGCCTGTGACCCTGGCCAACGGGCGGCAGCAGACAGAGCTGAGCACTGTGAAACAGTCGTGAGGGGAGAGGGAGCTAGCGCACTTGCAGGACCAGGCGCCCTGAAGTCCTCCTTCCAGACCCCCGCTCCAAGTGTCTGCAAGTGACCTGATGCCTGTCAGGCCCGGCACTCCGTGTTTTCCCGCAGAGATGCACAACGCGAGCCGTGACCACTGTCTTACTCCTGGTGCCCAGGAGCACAGTTATGACCGTGTACCGGCTGATTTGAGTGGCTGGATTCATACCCGGAAAAGCCCAGAAGTGATGAATTGAAGGATCAGACCACCTAGGTGAGCCCTGAGCTTTCAGTCTGATGGTGACTGCCTTGTTTTCTGACGTTGGCTTTGTTTCAGGCCAAGTTGGCAAAGAATTACGGCATGACCCGTATGGACCCGTACTGCCGGCTGCGCTTGGGCTACGCGGTGTACGAGACGCCCACGGCGCACAACGGCGCCAAGAACCCTCGCTGGAATAAAGTCATCCAGTGCACGGTGCCCCCGGGTGTGGACTCCTTCTACCTGGAGATCTTTGACGAGGTGAGGGGCCGCCCTCCTGTCGCTGAGGCACTGTGTCGTTCTGGCGACTCAGCCTGCTCTGGGAACCCTAGGTGTGCTGGACACGGGGCATTTTATGCTTTGTGACAGGTGTCCTGGTGTCCCCAGCCATAGTGAAAAGCTGTGCCCTCTGTAGGATCTTTCACAGCTTGGGTTCAGAAACCTCATCACCAGTGACACAGACTGAGCACTCTGCAGATGGGGCGTTTGACACATCACCCCCAAACCAGGCACATGTACCCCATCCCCAATGACACAGACACTGAGCACTCTGCGGATGGGGTGTTGACATTGTCACCCCCAGACAAGGCATATTGAGGCAGCCGGCTGTTTGTGACTAGGTTGGATGTAAAGGGGTCAGACCCGGGGCTGGGGGAAGTAGGGTTCTTGGCGGTGCGAGTCACAGTGAGCCCATCCTGGTGTTCCTGAGGAGGGTGCGATAGATGCCATGGGGCTCTCCCCAGCCTGGTCCTCTGGGCTCCTGTTTGGGAGTGCCCCACCCCTCCTGAGGCCGGGCCAGGGCCGCAGGAGGCCTGGTCAGCAGAGTGAGAGCTTGGGGGTCAGGTGGGTAGCAAGCAGGATGTGGCCCTGTGGTGCCTGCGCCCTCTGCCCTCCCTTGAGTCTTTACCTTCTGCCCAGTGCCTCTGCGGCCCCAGGCCAGTAAGGGATGGGTGGGGGGGCGAGGTTAGAGAGAGAGTGCTGCCTTTGCTCCCTTCCTGTCACTGGACGGTCGGGCTTGCGAGGGAACCCAAGAGGGAACTGAGAGGGTGGGGAGGAAGGGCCATGCAACTCCAGGCGCCTGACTGCGGCCCTTGCTGGCCAGAGAGATGGGGACGAGGGCCGTGGCCCCATGGGATCCTCCCTTCCAGTCATGGAGAGAGGGGGCAGCCCCAGAGGTTTACCCTCTGCCCGGAAGGTCGAAGGAGGAGCCAAGGGCCTGATCCCAGGGGAGGGGCTCTGAAGGAGGCTGGGGTGGGGTCATGCAGCGTGGTCTTCCCCTGCTGTCCCCCTCAGCGAGCCTTCTCCATGGATGACCGCATCGCCTGGACGCACGTCACGATTCCTGAGTCCCTGAAGCAGGGCAAGGTGCTGGACGAGTGGTACAGCCTGAGTGGGCGGCAGGGCGATGACAAGGAGGGCATGATCAACCTGGTCCTGTCGTACACGGTGAGGGGCCTGGGGACGGCAGGGCGGGAAGACGTGGTGAGCTCTTTGCCAGCCCCCAGTGGCCAGTGGCCACTTCAGCTCCTGGTTCTGGAACCGCTTACCCCTGAGGAGCTCAGCACAGAGACAGAGCCGGGCCGTGGCTAGCGCTTCAAGTCCCCTGAGCTCTTGCCCACACCATCCTGGTGCTCCACGCTCTCAGGGCCCTTGGGGGTGATGGGGAGCAGTTGGTGGTGCAGGGATAGGGAGCCAGGATCCTGGGTTCCTGCTGCCCCCTGTGTGTCACCCGGGTGGTCTTATGATCGTAGTGGCTGTTTAACTTTTACTATAGAAAATTCCCGACGTGTGTGGAAGTAGAGAGAGGAGTCTGGCAGACCCCGTGTGGGCTGATCAGCCAGCTCCACACTCACCCTCTTTGTGCTGACTTGTTTCATCCCCTCTCCCTCTTAATTCTGGGCTGTTGTAGAGCAGGTCCCCACAACAACATGATTTTACTCATAAATGCTTTGTTACCTGTCATTAACAGACGTTTTTACCTATATGCAAAGCTGTTATTACACTTAAATAGTAAAATCTTAGAGAGACTCTTGTGAAATGTTATGGGTGTTGATTCTAAATTTTATCCTTAAATTGACTTTCTTGAACTGTGTTCTTTGATTGCGTCTCAGTTAGCTGTGGGTCTGTGGGTCTTACAGCATCTTCTAGTGCCAGTCGGTCACCCCCTGATCTCCCAGCAGAGTTGTGGGGGTGGAGTGGTGTCAGTGGGAGCATCTGAAGAGGTTGATTGGGCTCCGTGACTGGCCAGCCAGCCGTGCCTCTGTCCCAGGTCGTGTGACTGGGCTCCAGGCAGCGTGCTGTCCCTCTCAGGACTGCTTTGGCAGGATGGGAAGCGGTGGGGTTTTGATGTGTGATGCGTTCTTCTGTGACCCCGGGATTGACTTTGGTGTGTTTTAGTCGCTGCCTGCTGCCATGATGATGCCGCCTCAGCCCGTGGTCCTGATGCCCACTGTGTACCAGCAGGGCGTTGGCTACGTACCCCTCACAGGTATGTGACCCCCAGCCTTTCCGATGTCGTTCTGCTGGGAGGGCCTTAGAGCAGGGAGGGAGGAGCATGGGGATGCATGGAGATCCTTCCAAAAACAAACAAAGGTCTGGTGTTATATTTGAATTTTTTATGCATACATAGGAAGTGGAATGTGTTTTCCCTGTTGACACAAATAAGGTGAGTTGAAATTCATGGAGCTGTAAAAACGTAATTTCTAAACGCTTTAGCATATGAGTTATTGTAACAAAAGATCACATTCTTGTTGGGTGAAATGATCCATGTGCTCTAATGTTATTGTTCCTGTCATGTTTATTTACCTTTATAAATTAGCAATTGATGACAGCACAGCAAAATCAAGGTGGATTGTAGCTTTTATGCCTTTGAATTTTCAAATCTTAATGTTAGTCTGTTGGTTAACTTCCACTCTGGCTACAACAGCAACTGGACTCAGCTAGCCTCCCGCCATAAACAGCCATCAAACTGGGCAAAAGAAACAAGGCAGCAGCTATTGTCAGGCATTGGCCGCGTGTGGTACAAGACTGGCTCCCGGGAGAAGGGAAATGGGGCAAGCCCCACGGTCACCCCATCTCTGCCCAAGACAGTATCTTTGCTATGTGCAGGGAGCTGGGGTCCAAGCAGGGTGCTGAGGAGGCCAAGGCCAGAGTCTCGGTGGCAGAAGTGGCCGGAATCTGTGGAGCAGGGCCTTGGAGAGGAGGAGATGTGCGGGTGGGGGCCCCAGCTGCTCATGCTCAGGGTGCTGCTTTGGGGTTGGGGCAGCGGGGCTGCTGTGGGGTTTCTGCCCCACCAGAGCAGAGAGCCCAGGCCAGCACCCCAGTCACACCTGGCGCAGCCGCATGACCTGCCCTAGAGCAGGCCTGCTCTGGACACACCCTAACCCTAAGCCAGCCTCAACCCACTTCCTGCCAGGGGTGAGGCAGGCTTCAGAGCTTGGAGGCTGCGCCCTGAGTTAGAGGGTTCAGCGCGAGTTCAGGGTGTTCTGCCCTTGATCAGACTGCCCCGGGGCAGGCCAGGTCTTCTCAGGCCCCGGCACGGCCTGTGGTCCCTTCGCCCCGGTACTGGTGGTGCCACTATTCACTGCACCATGGTAGGGTCTGCCCACCTGCTCACTGGGCAGCTGCCCTGCTTTCTTTGTAACTATTAACTAAGAGGTGTTTTGTATAGGAGGCAGGTAAGACCACGTCAGTGTCCTGTTTCTTGTCAGATCTTGAGTTGATTCACCATTTCCCTAGAGCAGCGTTACTTGTGGTTTCCTGTTTTATCCTGTGGTTATAATTTGTTACTAACAGTGTTTGTTTTGTCACTCAATTACCCGAGACATGGACAGAGGGAGTTGGGTTATTTGTCCTTTGCGTGTGTCCCTGTTGTCCTTTGGGCCTTCCTTTCTGGTGCTACAGGACATTCCAGGCTCATTGTGGGCATTCCTTGCCTCGGCCTGGAGTTAGCCATGTCTCCAAGGAGACTTTCTTGTGGGTTTTCTAATCTTAATTTTAGAAGAAATGTCTAAACATGAAGCACCTGGAAGAAACGTGTAACTTTATAAAGCCGTTTCTCTTTAATGGAAATTGCAGAACAGAAAGAGAGAAAACCAGTCAGGTGAAGATTGGCCTGCTCCCGAACTGCCGGAGCGCACTCTGTGTGCGAGGACCAGCCTGTCTGCGGCCCCTGCTCCTGGACGGCCGCTGGACCCTGGGTTGTGGTCATTGCAGGTGTTGCCTCCTCCCAGCCATCCTCCCCGTCCCCCACAGGTGGCCTGGCGGTGCAGGGGCAGGTAGTGGAGCCCATGCATTGCAGGCGGGGTCCCGTGGACACCCAGCTACACGGGTCCAATGTGGAGAGTCGGCAGTGGGTTACGAGGAGAGCCTGTCACAAGTTCTCCTTGCTGTGCTTTGGGGTTTTCTGAGCTGGAGCAATGCCCAGGAGCCTGGCGGTTGCATAGCCAGTTTCTAGAGGAAAGCGGTTGCCAGTGGAGTGGCAGGTGAGATGGAGGGCCAGCACATGCTGCCCGGGGACACGTGCCCTGTGTCCTTGCTGGAATCCTTTGCACTGCTGTTCTCCTTGTTTCTGTGCACGTGGATTGTTGATAGAACGTCTGGTTTTGGCCGTTGCAGCCTGGCCTGTGACAGGAGCGCTCCCGGTGCACACCCGGCTCTCAGGTTCACGTGCTCACTGACTCAGAGGACCTGGCCTGGTGTGCAGCCTCCGCCGTGGCCTTGAGTTAACGTGACTCTCACCTTTTCCCTCCCACCTCCACGTCTCTGCAGGCTGTTGATGGAACTGCTGTCCCCACCCACGTCTTCGCCATCTGTAGTTCTGTCTACCTGCACAGATGTGACTGCTGGATGCCATTCCCCGAGGGGGCCAGGGAGGGGCCCTGGGGCTGGGGCCACTGATGGGGCCAGGCCGGCCTTGAGCCGGGCCCAAGAGGTGTGCTCTGTGCAGACAGCGGTGGGCAGTATGCGTTTGCTGGCTGTGTCTGGAAATCCATCCCTGCTGGGAAGACGGTCTGTTTCTGGCGCTTGGTTGCTTTGCCACTCTCTCCTGTTCCTCTTTCTCTTTAAGCTCAAACTGCCCCCCATCCCCCACCGAGGAGCAGGTCTCTAGTGCAGGGTCCAGTGGTTTCTGTGGAGCTGACCAGAGGTGGAGATGCTGATGCTTTTCGACAGTGCAAAAGCAAAGCCGACCCGTGTGTACCCGCCCCTCTGTCCTGCAGGGGTGTTTGGCCTGGCAGCAGCCCTGGGCGCTTCTCTGAGAGTCCAGAGAGAGGCAGTCTGGTGGCGCCCATGACATGAACCGCCACATTAGAGCTGCGCCTGGATTTGGGGTGAAGTGCAGCCGACTGCTGGCCCAGCCACGTTCTCCCCATAAGTGGATTTCACAGCAAACACAAAATTCAAAGCTAAGTGCCATACGGTATCTCACTTAAAGTGAGAATTGGGTTTTTATTAATTTCTCAAACTGTCACTTAGAATTCCCTCCCTCCTGGCTGGAATGTGGTTGTTAATCAGACCTGATAGTTTTGAAATGTGGCACCACAGTTACGTAGTCACGTAGGTCTTTTTGATGTGCACCGTCGCAAGATTGAACAAGCCTCCAGCCGCCTCACACCGTCCTTCAGGCTCCGGTCTGCTTGCTGTCTTCGCAGCAAGAGCATCTCCAAGGCCGTGACTCCTGTGTCATGTGCACCTTGGCCGTTGCTGCATCTGGGTGCCCGACTAGACCTTCTCGGGCCATAAAGTGACGTCTTTCTTCCATGTGTCACGTTACGTGGACTGCTGTGCTTTTACTTGTGCCTGCGTGGTCTTTGTGCAGTCGGGTTGGAGAATCGGCTCCTCTGAAACAGCAAGTCATGTTTCCATTTTCTGTGACGTCATTTGATTGTGAGTTGGGAACTTGATTTCACTCAGACGTTGGGCCGCAGAGACGCTGTGTGCGCGTGGCCGAGCAGCGTCCCACCGCACGGGCGACGCTGCTCCTGCTCCGTGTGTTGCGCGTCTCCTTGGTGTCAGTGCTTGCGCTCCGGGAGCTGAGGCAGGGCGCTGAGCGGGGCCCTGTCCTCGCCAGGTGGCTGCTGCACTGTCCACAGGGCTCGCTCCACCTCTTCGCCTACTGAGCCCCAGGACCCTCTTCTTGGGTTCTGCCGATGCGCAGAGCTCTTGGTCCATCCCTTCCCTATAGAGTCTCTGCCCGTTCCTGTTTCACAGGAGGGTTTGATGGGCATGTCTACCCTCAGTTCTGTGGGTGGTCAAAACGGCAGTTTCGTCCTGGAGGACGCTCGGGCACGCAGACTTGGAGTTGTCTGGAGCAGGGGAGCTGCCTTCTCTTGGGAGGTATCCCTGAGACGTGCTGGCCGGGCTTTGCAGGGCCGTGATGGTCCTCTGAGTGTCCCTTTTGACCTGAGCTCGCTCTTGGGAACAGGCAGGGGTTTTTTTCTCTTGGTCGACAGCAGGCTGGGTTCTTAAATCCTGGCATGCCAACACGTTGCGTTCCTCACCGTAGATTGTTGAGGTACCCACCACTTCTCTTCCCTGTCCCCCTCAGGCCTGTGGACTCTGGAAGGAGAGGGTCTGCTTGCGTAGATGTCAGTGGTGGGGATGCAAACAGCAAGTGCACTTTCCCTGTTGGGAAGGCTGTGAGAGGGAGCAGCGTGAGTGCACGAGGTGTAGTGGTGCGGACACGACATCCCGTGCTCCTGTCCACTCCATGTTGCTGTGCTCCTGTCCACTCTGTGTTCCCGTGCTCCTGTCTACTCTATGTCGCTGTGCTCCTGTCCACTCCGTGTCCCTGTGCTCCTGTCCGTTCTGTGTCCCTGTGCTCCATGTCCCCGCACTCCCTGTCTGCTCTGTATCCCTGTGCTCTGTGTCCCTGTGCTCCTGTCCGTTCTGTGTCACTGTGCTCCGTGTCCGCTCTATGTCCCTGTGCTCCCTGTTCACTCTGTGTCCCCCCGCTCCATGTCTGCTCTGTGACCTCTACTGCACCGGTAGCCTGTCTGGTGCATGGCATTGGCCCTCTGGACTGCAGGGCATGGCTGTCCATCCACCGTGAGGCCCTGAGGGGTCACTCCAGGCGGGGCACTTGCCTCAGAGATAGGCCAGGCAGTCACGCAGCTCTTAGTCCTCCATCTGAGAAGGAAGGAGGATCATTGTGCACCTTCGGGGCCTTGAAGATGTCAGGGTTGTGATGTGCTTTCTCTTCTCCTTGTACTCAGGGGGTGGGGACGCACTGCCTTGGGCTGGGACTGGGCTCCAATCCCCTTCCTCCTGCTCACGCTGCGACCTGGGTGACCTGATCTCACCAGCCTCAATTGCCTCACCTGTGAGGTGGGGAGGTGACGACCTGCCCTTGACTGTGAGGGGTGGTAATGACCTGCCTTTGACCTATGACCTGAGGTGACGACCCGTCCTTCACTTGTGACTAAGGTGAAGGTTGGCCTCTTAGGATGGCCAGGACTGAAGGCCGGCGGGTCAGGAGTGGAGCCACCTTGGCAAGGTCTGGCCTGGAGGGATTCGGGAGGTGGTGAGTGGGCCCTCTCTGAGCAGACATGAGCGGTGAGTGCTGGCACCTTGGAAGTGGGTTTCGTCCCCTCCGTCCAGGAAGAGGCCTGTGTGTGGCAAATGAGGCCTCAGTTGTGCGCCTCGTTTCAGCAGTCGGAGGTCCTCCCTGCCACTTGTCATTTGGCTTGGTGTTAAAGATGGTGTTTGGTTGCCTGTGGGAGCTTTTGAGTTTAGAAAGGGAGTAGAAATCGTATGCTAAAATTGTTTCTCAGCCTAACGCTCCCATGGGCCTGGTTGGCAGGATTGTTTGTGCTTTTGAAGTTAAAGTAGTAGTGATTTTAAATCCCTTTGGACTTTTTCAGGGGGTATTTAATAGGAATTCCTCAGTGTGTTAGCTGTTCAGTCTCGTTAGCACTTTCCATCCTCAGATCCGTCTGTGTCTCTCAGGGAACAGTGTTGAGACGCGTCAGAGCCTTGACTGGGGGTCGGGCTGCATCGGCACTTAGGGACTGTGAGTTCCCAGCAGGTCAGAGGCCACAGGCCTTCCTCTGTGGGCTCTGAGTCCTCACATCTCTGAGTTTGTCATCCCACATCTAACAGAGAGGGAGTGAAGGGGACTCATGTGGTGTGAGGAGGTGACATCAGGGCCCCACATGGAATTGACGGGGCTGAACATCCAGGAGACCCCACAGAAGAGACCGCGCCGCGCAGACGCGTCAGGTCCTCGTGAGCGTTTTCTTGGGTTGTGCGTTGTTACCACGTGTGTCATGTGCATTCTGCATGTGAGCGCGCAGCCGCACTGGGCATTTAGTGCCTGCCGTGGTTTTATTTCCTTGTCAGTATACGATTAGGACATACGTGGCACGCTGGGGAATTATTTTCTAGAGTGTGTGATAAAGGAAAAGACTTAACCTCAGATGTTTGGGTAAAGATTTATCTGCTGTTTTGTTTTCAGAAGAAGAGAATTAGTGGCCTTTGGTCAGTGAAAATTGACCCCGATGGAGTGAATCTACAAGTTCCTAAGGGATCAAAGTGTTTGAGCCCCTTGTTTTCACTGCCCCCCCCCAGCTGTGAAGCAGGCTTGTGTGGGATTTGGAAGATGAACCTTGCATTTTGTTGTGGGAGGAGAGTGAATGAATGAAGTTGGAGTCACACAGAGGGGCTGCTCACCCTCGTCTCTCCCATGGGTGTCTGGGTGGGGTTTTTGGTTTTTTTATTGAGGTATAATTGACATAATGTTACGTCAGTTTCAAGTGTACAGCACCCAGTTTGTATACACCACGAGATGATCACCACGATGAGTTTAGTTACCACCTGTCACCACACGAAGTTACAGCATCTTTTTTCTCTTGTTGGGTTGGTATTTGAGGTCATGTTTCCTGGATGTCCTTGGGGCTTGGTGGTCGTGAGACCTGAGGGGACCCCATCCCTCAGGGAGGCCAGTAAAACACATCACGCTCTTCCTTGAGCCAGTACCAGCCTCACGCATTGGTGACGTTCTGTTTTTCCTGAACTCCGTCTTCTGCTTGCAGGAGTGCCTGCTGTCTGCAGCCCCGGCATGCTGCCCGTGGCCCTGCCCCCGGCAGCCGTGAGCGCCCAGCCCCGCTGTAATGAGGAGGACCTGAAAGCCATCCAGGACATGTTCCCCAACATGGACCGGGAGGTGATCCGCTCTGTGCTGGAAGCCCAGAGAGGGAACAAGGATGCAGCCATCAACTCCCTGCTCCAGATGGGCGAAGAGTCCTAGAGCGCGCCCCTCGCTGCCACGTTGCTCCCAGCCCTTTGGACTTGCCAACCCCAGGGTTCCCCAGGGAGCACTGTCCCGATGAGATTCCCGTGAAAGACCCCCGTGTAGCCCCTTCCCTCGGACATCTGTTTCCCTGGCCCACACCCTTGGGTGGGATGCATGTGGGTTTTCGGTCCCTGGCGGCTACTCTCAACCATTGGTTGGGGGTGTGGGTGTGGGTGGCTTTCCTCCTAGCTGTGCTGGGAGAGGGGCAGACACGGCGTGTCCTGTGTACACACATGCACCTTCCCGCCGCTTGAGGATGCACGTCCTCAAGTGCCGTGCGCTTCCTCTCACCTGTTCCCGGATGCCTTGTGGGAGCTGCCTGCCTCTGCCAGGGCCTTAGGAAGTATGGAGCCTCCTCCTGGGGTGATTAATGGCATGCAGTTATTGGCTTAATTGAGATAGACCTGTTAATTTAAGGTACAGAGAGCCCAGTAACAGCTGATTTGGGGTTATTTTTACAACTTTCAAACTGAAACTCGTGTCCTTCCCTGGATGCTCTTTGTGGACGTGGGCTGCTCGCCATGTCCTGGTCGGCCTCAGCAGTGCAGAAGGAGCCGGTGTCCAGGGCGGACGAAGCCTGAGCAGGCGTCCTGAGCTCCTGGAGCGCCCCTTCCCCTGCCCTGCTGTGTTCATGCCAACTTCCCAGAGTGTCATTCCGAGGGGCTGCTTCTCTCTCTTGCAACAGAACCTGAAATTGGGGGTAAAAAGTAATAGACACAGTGCTTTGTATTTGTTTACTAAAGGGTATTTAGGACCTCTTGGCTTACTGCTGATGTTGATCTAAACAGACGTTGTGCCCCAGTCATGTGAATTCAGTTGGTGACAGAAATAGCAGTCTCGTGAACGTCAGCATTTGAAAGTCTTGCCAAGAGGCTGGAGGTGTGCGTGCTACGTCTGGACCACACACTGGCCCTGGCCATGGGCACAAACTGGGGACAGGTTGGCTAGTGAAATCAAATTTGAGAAATTTCTCAGAAGTAATGCACTTTAAATAATGCGCGTGCATTGAACGGCTTACGTGCGCAGGTGCATGTCTGGGGTCACAACGTTCAATAAGTCACGGTCACTGTTCCTCCTGCTGAGTCGTCACCTCAGCCTCTGGACACACAGTCTCCCCCGTGTGGATCCCGGCAGCATGGACCTCTGTGGACGATTTAGCACAAGGAAGTTAGAGCTTCAGTGTTGGCCTTTTCCCTCTGCGCACACAGGTTAAGTTTACTGTCGGCTGGAAGAGACTGCCTTCTGCCCCCACGGGTGTGTTTTGCTCGGGTGTGCTTTGTCGGAGTGGTTTTGTAGGCTGAAGAGGCGGTTGGTGGCGGGTGGTGCTGGACCAGGTAAGGGCTTCTGGAGCGGCGGCGCTGTGCTGTTGGGGAAGGAGTTCAGGCTGCTTGCTTGAACTCGGTGAGCCCTGCTTTCTCATAAATCAAAACTCATGTTTCAGCAGTGGGTTTCTCCTCAGACAGAGGAAGTGTTGGGCAGTCCTGCTGCTCTCTGGATTGTCTGGTGGGACCTTGACAAACTTGGCACGGGACAGACAGTGCCGGCCCCCATGTCCCCGGTGGCCCAGTGTTTTCTGCCTTGCCTTTGCTGGGGTGCCGGGAGGCTGCGCATGCGTGGGCCTCCAGGAGCACCTCTCGCTGGGACGTGCAGGGATGTGGGACACACACGCTCGCTCATTGGTGGGCCCTAGCTTGAGGGAGAGTCATGGTTTTAAGACGACTCTAAACTTGCCACATCTCTTAGTTTCCTTTTTCATGAACTCTGTATTTTTTTAATAGATAAAGGGAGATCATATTTTATAAGGCCTTTATTTGTTAAATTAGACTCTCCTTTTCTTCATTTCATGCTGTGTTCGTGCTGGAGCACTCGCTGTGGAGGCAGCCTGCTCCTCACCGCTGGGAAGTTGTGTTCTCTGAAGCACCGCGCAGGCCCTGGGGGAGGCGTGTTAGCCAGCTTCACAGCGGGGCCACCACAGGCTTGAGCCGGACCTGGATGGCTGCCGGTGTCCGGGGCCCGAGACCTCCTCGCACATCCTTGGCAGAGCCACATGCGTCTCCCATATGTGTGCAGGGGCCAGATGGCACAGCCTGGGCCAGCTCGGAGCCCAAAGGGCCTGGTGCACTGATGTCCTCTCTGGCCTCAGTCCCCAGGCCCGTGTGAGTGAGGAGAAAGGGGTTCTGTGTGGTTAGGGTCTGGCCCTTCAGCATCTCCTGAGGGCCACCCTGCGCCCTTTACCAGTGTCCTCTGGGGTTGGCGTGGTGGCTGTGGCTGGAAATGATGCTCAGAACCTTGTTTCTGATGATTCTGTTGGGGTCCAGTGTCCAGAGTTTTCTTTGATTGTAAAATATATTTTTACTTTTCAGCCTTCTAACTTAATAAATGGTCTATATGAAATAGACAATGAAAGTCCTCTAAGGAAAGTTTACATTTTTGTTCCTGAGTATTTTTTAACTTTACTCCTAATAAGCAGGATTGACGAAGCAATCAGAATAAATTCACCCACTAATAAACTCATTACAGGATTGTATAAATAAAGTGAAATCCAGTGGCTAGATTAAGAATACTCGCCTGAAATACATATACCAAGCGTGAGTTTTTGTTTTCTGATTCACGGTCTGGAGGGAAAGTCCCAGATGCTGGGCTGTGGTGCTAGCGGGGGTGCTGTGGGGCGTGCTGTGGGGCCTTGGGCATGAGATGTCCACCCTCTTCTCTTGTCATCACGTCTGTGACTTCCTCTCCAGGCCATTTCCCCCTGGGAATAAGAATAGGACATGGGCCACAGGGTCTCTCATCCTAAGGGCACACGACCCCAGCTCTCAGGGTCAGGTGCCAGACGAAGCTGTGGGCTCTGGCAAGGTTGCACACTGAGCACCGGAAGGCCCGGGCCTCCACACCCTGCACACCGAGCCGTGTTGACGGGCCTGAGTCAGCAGGCATTTCTTCAACAGAAACTTAGGATAGAGAGCAGAAGTGCTACTGCTGAGAACCCACCGTCTGCGAGGGAGGTGGACCGGGGCACAGTTGCCGGCCGGGTGTGCCCCCGCCCTATCCCCAGCCTGGTGTTTCTGCAAAGTGTGTTTACTCCAGGTGACCTTTCTGCCATTCACTCTCTGTAACCATAAATGTCTTTTGCCCAAAACAGCTGAGGAAAGTTGTGCGTGTGCTGGTGCTCAACACGATGCAGAGAAACAAGGAACACTTCTTGTTCTGAAAGACTGGACGAGGAAAGAGATGCTGGGGGGCTCAGGTTCTCCTCAGTGCAGAGCCCAGCTCGCAAAGAAGAGGGACCCCAGGTGGGGATGGCAGTGGCGTGACAGGGAGTGTCAGCGTGGGGGTGGGGGTTTGCTCATGCAGCAGACCTTGGTGGTCCTCGGGGAGCTGTGGTCCTAGGTGTTGGGGCATTCGCTGGCATCTGACATTTTAACAGCAGGAGATGTAGCCTCAGCTCAAGGTTGAGGTACCAACCTGGCTCCTTGGTAGAGGGAGTTAGGAGGAGGCTTGCCCCTGGTGGGGAGAGAAGAGAGGGAGGCGGCCTGAAGCAGGCCCTTCCCCTCGCTGTGGGGGGTCTGTCCTGCAGCCCAGGAGGCCTCGGTGAGAAGTCTCTTTCTAGAGGAAGGCACTGTGCTCGGCGTCTCAGGACCCCAGCACAGATACACAAGAGCCATGCATACTTGGGCAAAATGTCCAGTTGGGAGGACACACCTGTAAAGCGAGGTTCAGAAGTGCCGCGATCCCAGCTGCCAGAGGCTCCCATGGAACAGCAAGAACACCTTCAGATGTGAAAACAAGATCAGATATGAAGTGCGCGCACAGATCAAGAGGCTGTTAAAAATGCCCAGATGGAGCTGGAAAAGCAGCCGCCATGTGCCATGTGACTTCTGCAGGCACTGGACAGATGGATTAAATGGGGCTGTGATGGGGCAGCGCTTTCATCTGCTGTGTCTTTGGGGTGGCCGTGCTCTGCCGTCCCAGCCCCAGCGTGGCGTGGTTTGGGTGGGTGGTCTGGCTTGGGGCTCAGGGTTCCCACCACAGTAGCTGTTCCCAAACAGCTGAAGGTGTCTGGGCAGGTTGTGCTGGTGGCTGAGCCTGTCCATCCCAGTTGTGTGTTGTGGCCCTATAAACCCCAATTTTGATGGGGCCTTGGTGGTGCTTTGAGTCCCTGGTGTCGGTGGTGGCCCCATCTGTGTCCTTGGGTGTCTCTGTCCTCCAGTGCACATTGGGATATATGGCCATGGGCCCCTCTGGGAAGGACTGGGGATCACCACCCCACACACTGCCATGGTGTTGTGGGGTCGTCCTTAGGGAGCCCAGCCTCTCCTCCAGTCCACGGTTTTGGTTCTGGTCTGGGAACTGCCTCAGGTCTGGATGCTGGAGGAGAGGTCATGGCTTTGCACAGGGGGAGCTGACAGATTGCTCTGCTGTTGTGTTCTGAATATGCGTCCTCGTTAGCCGTCCTTCCAGCCTGCCCCTGGGACCCCTGGGTCTAATGCCTGTCACCACACAGAGCTGCTGTCTGGGGCTTCTGCTTACCCTCTGATCTCGGGGCTCGTTGTGGGAGGACCCTCGACCCCACCCCACTGCCTCTGCTAACTGGGGAGTGGGCTTTGTGACAGCATGTGCTGTCCTCAGCCCATTGCAGAGGGCAGCTGCTGCTGGGGTTCTTAATTTACAGGTGCCCCTCACCTGTGCACCCTCGTGGTCTTCCTAGCAAAGGGTCCCCCAGGCCCTGGAAGGAGCCCAGGTCGAGCCCTTGGGTCCCTTCCTCTGCCGTCCGCGAGGGGCATTGTGGGCTGTCTGTCAGTGGGGGCCATTCTTGGCTGTGAGCTTCCAGGAGCCGTCCCAGTCCCAGCAGCATGGCAGAGGGGCCTGCGGGTAACTGCTCCCATGCCACAGACCCCCTGTCTGGCCTGTGTTCAAGCCCCCTGCCCACCCTGCTCCACAACTCGTCAGACCCCAGGATGCTTCCCAGCCCACTCCACCCCACCCCACCCAGGGTCCGCGCCACCCCATCCTGCTCGCTGACCCCATCTGTTACTAGACACCCCCTGGGAGGCAGCGGGCCCCACCGACTCTAGGCTCCCACTCCTTCCCTTTCAGCCTGGCATGAGCACAGGGGCCTTCCCGGGGAGGCAGGTGCTGCCTTCTCCCCAGGGGCTGCCACTCTTACATTCAGGTCCTTGTTCCACCCTCAGTACCCTCTGCACTTGGGCTGCCGGAGGACCATGGCCTCAGCCCGCCCGGTAGGCCCCTGACTCCCCACAAGAAGTCTTGAGGCTGTAATCGCCCACCTGGGTGCCCACGGCAGTGGTTCCATCCCTCATCTCACCGTCCCCATCCCCGCCCTCCTGTCATTGTCCTTCCATGCCTCCTGAGTGCCAGGGAGATGGCACAGGCACGAGTCCCTCACCTGGGCCTTCAGCACCCAGGCAAACGCTCTCCAGGGTGTTTCCCTCTCGTGAGCTCTGACCGTTACAGTCACATTCTCTGGTTATCGTCAGTGCATGAAGGCTCCCAGCGCAGGTCTGCTGGTTTCACAACCTGCCGCCGTCTGCCGCCTTTCTGAATTCTCTGTGTGTAGGGGCTTCGTCAGTTCTTTTGAGTTCTCCATATACGTGATCACATCGTGTGAGAATAGAGATGTGTCTCCGTCCATCTGGCTACCGTAACAGGCGGCTTAAACCACAGACATTCATTTCTCTCAGTGTGGAGGCTGGAAGGCCAGGATCAAGGCTCAGGCAGTCAGTGTCTGGTGAGGGCTTCCAGGTTCACAGACGGTGCCTTCCCGCTGTGTCCCCACATGGCGGAAGGGGCAAGGGGCCTTTCTGTGGTCTCTTTTCTAAGGGCACTAATCCCATTGTGGGGGCTCCACCCTCAGGACCTGATCACCTCCCCGGGCCCCTCCCAACACCATCACACTGGGGGGACACATCAGGCCACAGCAGGTGGCTTTCTGTGTTCCTCCCCGATGCCCGCTACTCTTGTGCCTCCACATGAGTTTACATAGTGGCCAATTCATTTCAAGCCTACGGCAGGCTGAGATCGCAGGAGAGGAGAAGAGGCCCGAGGACAAACATGGGCCCTCCTGCATTGACAGCTGGGACAGGGGGCAGCCAGCGAGGTCCCCCTGCCTCAGCTGGGACCACTGAGTGACTCGCTCGCGTCCATGTGTGTCTCAGGCCCTGGCAGGCCAGCCTGTGTGCGCTCTGGGCCGTAGCAGAGAGGCAAGAGGGAGGGGAGGCACATGTGTGAGGCAGGGCTGGTGGTATGATGACACTTAGGCCCACAGCTCCGGGGGTGAGGGCAGGCTAGGGAGCACTAATGGCCACAGGGGGTGAGCTGGGGGTGGACGCCATGAGGGTGTGATCGCGACCCACCCAGAAGTGTTTCAGTGTGTCAGGTACACGCCAGAGGCCCCACCACACAGGCAGCCGTGCTTAGTGGGGAAGAGTCAGAGCCCAAAGCAGGGTTCAAGGGAGAGCGTGGGGACGAGAGGAGAGGGTGGGGACACATTCCAGGAAGTGCTGCTGGAGGGAGGGAGGGCCAGGAGGGGATGTTTCTGAGGGAGGGATTCTTGTGCTGACAGGTGAAATGACCTCAGAGGGGAGGGAAGGCAGAGGACAAGGGGGGAGGGGGCGGGGGAGGGCTACAGGCAGGCGGTCGGGGGCAGGGCAGGGGAGCTGCATGCAGACACTAGCGGGAGGCTAGGGGCTCCAGGAATCCTGCTCTGATCTCTCCCTGCCTTCCATGTCTGCCCCCACACCAACTCAGGCTGCATGGCCCAGTAGTCCATCTCACTGCAGTGAAGGCCAGGGCCCCTGAAAGGGCCTCCAGGGCCTCCCGACAGCCTGTCTTCCCCCGGCTCCCTATGCTGCCCCAGCTACACCGGTGTGCCACCCCAGGGCCTTTGCACAGCTCCTCCCGCACAAGCCTTTCCTCCAAAGTCCCCTCACGGGGCAGCTCCCTGCTCCTTCCCACCCTCTGGCCTGTCCCTGTTGAACGTCCAGGCTGACAATTGTTCTCCTTTATCTTGCTTTATCCTCCATCCACATGCAGACGTCAGCTCGCAGGGAAGCCCACCAGGGTGGGGTCCATGTTTCTGTGCCTGGTTTCCCCGGCGCCCACACAGCAGATGCTCAGTGGGCACTTGTGGAACAAACAAACAGAGGAAGGAGTCCCAGCTCAGCCCCACCGTGTCCGCGCGGGCCCCTGGGCCAGTCCCCTCACCACATCCTTCCCCCAACAGTACCAAGGAATTGCCTGGGGATCACCCCCAGGTGTACACGGGCGTGGGACACCAGAGTGCACCCCCCCACTGTCACCCCACTGGCAGTCTGGGGCTGCGCAGACCCCGGGCCCTTCCAGCCGTCTTCCCTGGTCCTTAGGAAAACAGCCATTTTTATCATTATCTCTTGCATTTCTATTTTCAAACAATTTCCAAAGCTTCCCTTTAAACTGTCGATTTCTGAAAAGCAATCTTTGTGGAAGCAAAGACCGCAGCCAGGTTTTATCTGACGTTTGAAGTTCTCGAACGTGGAAACAGAAAGATGCGCCCAGCGAGGCCGGGGTTTCCTGATGGTTCAGCGCCCTAGAGAAAACGCTGGCCCCACATTCATCAGTGGAGGACGCGCCCCGTTGTCACCGGCAGGGGAACAAACCAGGGGAGTGGAGAGAAGTGTGTGGTGTTACTGGTGACAGGTGCGTTGAGTGGGGATTTTTGCTTGAAGGTTTTCTTTAATAATGTGAGAAACAATCCGCTCCTTAGGGTCTTTGTCAGTCCCGGCCAGCAGGCATTGTGGGAAGCGTTAAACCTAACGGGATACAAAACATCCCCTTTTACTAATTTGTAGTGTTGTCACTAAGAAAATCACCTCTAATGCCTATTAGCTGTAAGGTATTGCCATATTAAAGTGGTAAGCCTCATTTAGGAGAAAATGGAGAAGGGAAAAATTACAGAAATTATGATGCAAGAGTCGTTAACTTGGCATGGAAGTGCCATGTGTATCTCTCTTCTTGACGGTGACCGACCTGGATTACTCCTGAGGACGCTTGTGCTAGTGGTGGCTGAGGAGGCGCTGTGACGTGGAACGGGCAGCATGTTGCGTTGACACCGTGTGGGTGGCATGTGTCATGTGCTGACCGCGGGTGTCGTGGAGGAGGGCAGGCCCGGGCCCTGGGCTGGGTGGGGCTCTGTGGATGAGGAGGGGCCACTTACCTACGGGGCCCCCTGCCACACTATTCTGTGCCAGTCTGCACCCCTGGGCTGGTGGGTGGGAGCTCCACCCTCGACGCTGACCCCCATGAAGCTCCGGGCCCCCCCACTTCTGCAGTTCCCTATCTCAGGCCCCAGACAGGCTGGGGGAGTCGTGGAACCAGAGGCTTTGGTTCCTCGAGGGAGCAGATGGGAGGGAGAATGAGGCTGCCACCCCCAGGTTACCCAGACTCCGACAAGACGGTCGCTCGGCTCCAGTGGGCATCCTCCAGCCTGCCTTGCAGGATGGGGCTCGGGACAAGTGGTCGGAGTGCAGAGCACACTGGCAGAGTTCTAGAAAAGGCTATGGCTTGTCCCTGCCCTCGCCCCTCTGCCCTTCATCACATGGGAAGACTCCGTGGTTTCTCCTGGCTCTTGGCCCCTGCCTCTGATGAGCCTGGTGCTAGGACTGGGTTCACCCAACAGTCATATCCTGGCTTCAGCCAGGCTACGGAAGCCTGCGCAGGATCCAGGCGGGCACACAAGGCCAGGCAGATAGCGAGGACTCCAGGGGTCCACTCTGATGGATCACAGATTCCCAAGGCCCGGGAGGGAGGCACAATGGGATCCCCGTAGGGACCCCACACTCAGGGCTGGACCGGGCTGACCAGCAGTGGGACTTGCCTGGAGCAAGATGAGAGCACAGAGTGTTCCAGGGGCTGAGAGGTGGCACCCCTTTGATCCCAGGGTCTCGGTGGGCAGAGTCCAGGGCACAGAGGCCCAGCAGCAGATGCTCCATCTCTCAACACTCCCTCAATGACTGGGGTTACGAGACATTCTTCCCCTTGCCCTCTGGAACAAGGCAGAGAGCAAGGCTGCAAAGGGCATGTCTGGGTGCTTGGATGTTAATGTCATCCTTGTGGTCACTGCAAAGAAAATAGCTATAGAATATGCACAAAAGGAGGTGAGAAAGGTATTTACATACGTCACTACAAAGAATCAACTAGACACAAAAAGAGAAGTGCAGGCAACGAGGGATATCGAAGACAAACAGCACCATGTCAGAAGTAAGTTCTCCTCAGTAATTACTTTAAATGTAAATAGATTAAACTCTCCAATCAAAAGACACCGATTGGCAGAATGGATAGAAATGCGTGATCCAGCCATGCTGTCTACAAGAGACTCGAAAGATCTAAAGACAACATCAGATTGAGAGTGGAAGGATGGAAAAAATTATTCAATGCAAATAGTAACCAAAAGAGAGCAGGGTGGCTACACTAATATCAGATAAAATAGACTTTAGACTTACAAAGTTTACAAGAGACAAAGAAGGACATTATATATTAGTAAGTGTTCAAAACAGCAAGAAGATATAACACTTAAAAACATTCACACACCTAAGGACAGACCATCCGAATATATGGAGCAGAAACTGACAGAGTTGAAGGGAGAAATAGTTCTACAATAATAGTTGGAGAATTCAATACCCCACACACAATAATGGATGAAACAACCAGACATAAGATAAGTAAGGAAATAGAGGATGTAAACAGCACAATAGACCAACTAGATCTAACAGACGTACAAAACACTCCACCCAACAACAGCAGTGCACACATTCTTCTCAAGTGCATGCGGCACATTTTCCAGAATAGACCATATGTTGGGCCACAAATTAAGTCAATGGATTTTAAAAGATTGATATCGTATAAAGTATCTTCTCTGACCATAACAAGATGAAGTTAAAAATCATTAACAAAAGGAAAACTTGAAAATTCACAAAATTGTGAAAATTAAGCAACACACTTTTAAATAACCAGTGAATCAAAGATGAGATCACAAGGGAAGTTAGAAAATAGAGACAAATGAAAATGAAAACACAACATACCAAAACTTATGGAACACAGTGAAATCAGTGCTAAGAGGGAAATTTATAGCTATAAATGTTTATATGAAAAACAAGAAAGATCTCAAATCAGCAACCTAACTTTACAATGTAAGGAACTAGAAAAATAAGAACAAACTAAACTCAAAGTTCGCAGAAGGAAGGAAATAATAAAGACTAGAGCCGAGATAAACAAAATAGAGAATAGGAAAACAACAGAAAAAAGTCAGTGAAACTGAAAGTTGGTTCTTTGAAAAGATCAACAAAATTGACGAACTTTTAGCTAGATGGACTAAGGAAAAAAGAAAGACTCAAATTACTAAAATTATAAGTGAGAGAGGGACATTATTACTGATTATACAGAAATAAAAAGGATTATAAGGGAGTACTATGAATGACTGTACACCAACCAATTGTATACCCTAGATGAAATGGACAGATTCCTAGACACACAAAACCTACCACGACTGAATCATGAGGAGATAGAAAATCTGAGTGAACCTGTGACTAGTAAGGAGAATCAGTAATAAAACATCTCCCAACAAAGAAAATCCCTGGACCTGAGACTTCACTGGTGAACTACACCAAAAATTTAAAGAACTGACACCAATCCTCAAACTTTTCCAAAAAATTGAAGAGAAGGGAATACTTCCTAACTATGAGGCCAGCATTACCCTGATACCAAAGCCAGACAAAAACACCACAAGAAAAGAAAACCACAGACCAGTATCCCCTATGAATATTGACGCAAAAATCCTCAACGAGATACTAGCAAACCAATTCAGAAGTATATTAAAAAGATGATACACCATAACCAAGTGGGATTTATTCCTAGAATGCAAGGATGGCCCAACAAATGACAATCAATTAATGTAATATGCCATGTCAACAAAATGAAAGGAGAAAACCACATACTCATCTCAACTGAGGCAGAACAAGCATTTGACAAAAATTTAACACAGTTTCACGATTTAAAAAAAAAAACACTCAACAAAATAGGAATACAAGGAAACTACATTCATATAGTAAAGGCCATATAGGAAAATCCTGCAGCAAATATCATACTCAATGGTGAAAGATGGAAAGCTTTTCCTCCAAGATCAGGAACAAGGCAAGGATGCCTGCTTTCACCACTTCTGTTCGACATAGTCCTGGAAGTTCTAGCCAGAGCAATTAGGCAAGAAAAAGAAATAAAAGGCATTTAAATTGGAAAGGAAGAACTAAAGTTATCTCTGCTGGCAGATGACATAGATCACGTGTAGGAAACTCTGTTAGATCTAATAAATGAATTCAGCAAAGTAGCAGGATACAAGGTCAACACAAAAATCAGCTGCACTTCTATAAATGAACAATCCGAAAAGGAAATCACAAAAACAATTGCATTTACAATAGCATCAAAAAGAGTGATATATTTACTTAGGAATTAACCAAAATACAAGGAATTAACCAAGGAGGTGAAAGACTTGTACGATGCAAACTACAAAACATTGCTGAAAGAAATTAAGACATAACTAAATGGAAATACATCCCATGTTCATAGATTGAAGATTTAATATTATTAAAATGTTAATACTACCCCAAGCAATTTACAGATTCAATGCTATTGCTATCAAGGTCACAATGATGTTTTTTGTGGAAATACAAAAACCCATCCTAAAATTTGTATGGAATCTGAAGGGACCCCCAAAAGCCAAAACAATATTGAAAAAGAAGAACAAAGCTGGAAATCTCACACTTCCTGATTTCAAAACTTACTACAGGGGCCGGCCCCAGGGCCAAATGGTTAAGTTTGCACACTCTGCTTCTGCAGCCCTGGATTTCGCTGGTTTGGATCTTGGGCACGGATGTGGCACTGCTCATTAGGCCATGCTGAGGCAGCATCACACAGAGCAGAGCCAGAAGGACCTACAACTAGAATATACAACTATGTACTGGGGGGCTTTGGGGAGAAGAAGAAAAAAGAAGATTGGCAACAGATGTTAGCTCAGGACCAATCTTCAAAAAAAAAAAAAAAAGGAATCATGGAGACAGAAAGAGTAGAGGTTGCCAGGGGCTGGGGGAGGGGAGAGGGGAAGTTAGTTTTTAATTCGGACAGAGTTTCAGTTTGGGGAGATGGAAAGAATTATGGAGATGGATGGTGGGGATGGTTGCACAACCACGTGAATGTGCTTAATGCCACTGAACTGTGCACTTAAAAATGGTTAGGACGGTAAATTTCATGTTATGTATATTTCACCATGCACAAAAACTTTTAGGCAGAAGGCAAAACTGTAGAGCTTTAAAAACATAATCTGGAAGACCATATCTCTGATCCCAAGGCAGGGAAATTTCTCTGAAATAAGACCAAGAACCATGAGGGAAATCACTGATAAATTTGGCTCATTGAAATTATGCACTTCTGCCTTTGATCTGTTGATTCCTGAGACGTGTGCTGCTTGTTTGGATGTGGCGTCTGTGTTTCTGATCTCCTTCCTACTGCTGTTGTTCATATCCTACCAAGGTCAACTAGTGCCGAGCACTGCTTCCTCTTGTTGGAGCTCAGATTCCTGTAGCTGTGTGAGGTCAATTTCTGAGTCCTAGTATGTCCAAAATGTCTGTTTTTCACTGTCACTCTTAAATGACAGTTGAGTTGGGTATAGAATTCAGTGTTTCAAGTTATTCTCCCTCGGCACTTTGAAAATATGGTGCCACAATCTCCTTGCATCCGGGGTCGCTGATGACAAGCCCAGTGGCAATCTGATTCTTCTTCCTTCGTAGGTAAGCTGTCTTGTCTTCCTGGCAGCTCTGAGGTTTTCTCTTTCTCTTGATATTCCAAAATCTCAGTCCTAGGTATCTAGGAATGGATGCGTTTCTTCTTTACCTTTCCTGGCAATCAGTGGGTATTTTCAGTCTGAGAGCTCATGTCTCGAGTCTGAAGGACTGTTGGTATTATCTATTCAAATATTGCCCTGTGGCCATGGCCCCACTCAGCACTGGGCTTTCCAGAAATCTTCTTTCCAGGAAGTCTGTCAGGTTTACAGATAATTCACTTCCTTGCGTTCAATTGCCGCTATTTTAAAATTTCTTTCTATCATTGTCATGGTTTTTGTGTCTGTATTGGAAGATATGCCCACTTTTCCATCTCATAACCAGAAATCCCTTTTTAAAAATATTTGAAGTTTAGGTAACATCATTTTGTGTTATTCATTGTGTTGATTTTACAGTTACTTCCTCCAGGGCAATCATGGAGTCCTGTGGCTTATGCGTGGACTCTGGAGTCAGACTGCCTGGACTGGAGCCCAGCCTCACCCCTTCCTGAAGCAAGTCTTTTCATCTCTTTGTACCTCAGTTTCCCCATCTGTGAAGTGGGAGAAGTAATGGCTCATACTCATAGGGTGGTTGTCAGGATTAAATGAGCAGGCACCCTGACACATAGAAAGCATGTCATATATGTTAGCTCTGGTCCGTGCAAGTGACATTTGCGTTCCCAGTACCTTAGAGGCATGTTTAGATTTTGTAAGAGGTACACACACGGGTTTAAGAAAACAATTGTGTCATGAAAATGACTGAGGTTTAGGAAATGCTGTTGTTTTGTGTGTGGCTTAACAAAGACAGATGTGGGTGTAACTGGGCAACAGCCCCTCAGAAAATCAGACTGAGACACAGATGAGCTTACAGAAATTGACCCCAGTTGTGACCAAGTGGCCAGGCTCACTGGCAGCGTCCCTGCAACCTCATCAGCCCCCCAGATCATCTCCAGCTCAGTCCCGGGGTGGCCTGCTCTGACCTCAGTGAGGTGGGTAAGAAAGGCCAGAGGGCTGGCAGCAGCCACTGAAGAGCCCAGGCCCTCCCCGCTGAGCCCCCAGGCCCCACCTTCCCCAGAAGCTGGGGACCCTGGCCCACGGGGGTGCAGAAGCTCTGTGGATGTAAATTACCAGTGGGACAAGCACCCTGGAGGGAGAACATTGTAGGAGGTGTGGAAAGGACGGGGAGGGGGGACAGCAGCTGTGGGCAGCTCCCTTGGGGTCTGAGCAGCATCATGCACCCTGTACCCCCTGTGTACCCCTGGCCTATGGGGCAGCCGCTTCCTGCACTGACACATCCTGGGTTGCCTTCATGTCCCTTGCTGTCTCGGTCTATCTTTCTACGTCTGTGAACCAGTTTCGTTATGAACTCAGTGTGTGAAATAATGGCAAGGGTGTTCCTGAGGCCTTGGTTGATCCCTGGCTGCTACCAATACCCCACAGCCCGAGACAGCCCAAGACTGACCCAGGGGCCTCCTTGCCCCCCACCTGCCTGTCCCTCTCAGCAAGTCAGCATAAGCCCTGGGGGTGCCGTACAGCCTAGGGGTCCTGGGCAGCCCGGCCTACAGACGGAGGGGAGAGCCCGGGGACACGGTTGGTGGGAAGAGACACCAGGACCAGGAATTGTGCACAGTGCTCAGCATTTATTTGCAAGATTGAAACTGGGTGGGTGGAGGGGGTGCTGTGTGGTGCCCACCCCTCCCCGCCTGCCCCTCAGCTGTCACAGCTTCAGGTCCAGGTCATGGGCAGGCAGCCACCCTATGTGACACCACCTCTTGGAGGCAGCCAGCCTTGCCTGGACAGGCCTCAGTCCTCAGTCTGCTGCGGGAATCTGTGCCCCACGGGGCTTCGAGGAGAGATGGGGGCACCCAGGCCCGCAGTGGGGAGCTGCGCAGTGGTGGATGTGTGGTTTTGCTCCAGGGTGCTCTCTGACACCAGGAAGGGGTGAGTCTGGGTGGAATGGGTATTTGTGTTTCCACTGAGGGGCAGGCCCTGATGGCCGGGCAGGTGACCAAGACGGGCCAGAGGGGCTCCAGGGGCAGGGCCCCGCCGGGTGCCGTCCTCAAGCAGACCCTCCCTGCCCCGCCCCAGGTTTCCGTGCTTGGGCTGGGCATGTTCTGCCTCCAGACATGGAGGGCGTGTGGGACGGGGGCAGAATGACGACCGGCAGTGGTGGCCTCCTAGAGCAGGAGGATGGGGGTGCTGTCCTCTGGAGCCTCGGGTGAGGGGGCGCAGCCCGGGGTGCAGCTGCACGCGTCCACGTGGATGTAGGTGTACTGGATGGTTGTCCCATCGGGACACTGCAGGGTCACCACCTCCTGGTGGGCCCTCTTCTCCTGGCAGCAGGTGCACTCGTGCTGCATGGCCTGGGCCTCCAGGGAGTACCTGCGGACACACGGTGCCCTCAGGACGCGCCCACCTGGCCCACTATGGGGGTTCTGGAGATGGCCGGTTCTCTGAGCACGCGGGGCTTGTCCTTCCGGGCCGCGGCGACGCTCAGGGTCCCTCTGAACCCCGCTCTTCCTCCATCCAGCAGCCCAAACTTGCTGACTCCCGCAGGCCCCCGCCCCTTCCTCGGCCTTGAGCCAGCCCGGCCCATCTTCCACCTTTCTGGCCGACTGCGTCCACGCGGACACTGCCCGCGGCCACTCACACGGACAAGCCCAGGCAGGAGCCCTCGCAGAAGGGGACGTTGACGAGCGCCGGGCTGACGCAGTCCCCGAGCCGCAGCGCCTTTCTTTGAACGCGGACCCGGCAGGAATCTGGAAGGGGGACAGGCAGGAGAGGGGTCTGAGGACCCTCCCGGGCGCCCCGCTCCCGACCTCCCGCCCGCGCTCAGGGGGGCTCTAGGGCGGGGTGGGAAGGCGCTTCCACTTACCATCCTCGCAGGAGTAGCAGCAGCCGCGTTTCTGGAGGACGCCCTGCGGGGACAGCGGGGCTTGAGCGGGCCTCCAGGTGGGACGGGCGGGGCAGCGGGGCGGGTGTGGGCGGGGCCTCTGAGTGGCAGGGGTGTGGGTGGGGCCTCCGGGTGGGAGGGGCGGGGCTCCTGGGGAGGGCGGGCCTGCGGAAGGCAGCCAGGCTGGCCCGAGCCTGGGGACACGTACCCTGCAGCTGGACACGATGGGGCAGGACACGGGCCTAGGTGTCAGCACGAGGAGCCCATTCTCAGCCTGGCAGTGGTACTCAGTGCAGTTGTCCACGGGGCTGTTGACCCAGGTCTCGTTGGGCTGAAATGCAAAGGGGAGAGTGGAGACAGAGTGGGGATTACCTGGGGGATTACCTGGTGGGCCGACAAGGGCTGGTGGGCAGGGTCTCCCAGGTGGGCGGCTGAGACTGAGCCCCTTACCTGGACCAGCCCACCGCTGGGCGTGAGGCAGGCTGTCTGCACACACTCCCCACAGCACTGCCCGGCCACCTCTGAGTACTCGAAGCCCTGGGGACAGAGGGGAGGTCACGTCCCGCACCCCTAGCCCAGCTCCCCAGCCTCAGTAACCCTGGCCCTCTGTGAGGCCATGTCCCTGCCCAGGGCTTCCTGGGCAGAAACTGCCCCAGCAGATTGTGCTGGCTGAGCCTCACCTCTGCTTCCAGCACCTTCTGTCTACTCCTTCCTTCCTGGAACCCAATGCCAGGCCCCAGTGCCCTGCAGGTCCTGGCCCCCACTACACCTCCTCCTCTCCCATCCTACTCCACACCCTCCCTTTGGGAATAAACAAGATCCCAGCAACGGCTGAGCTAGAGAGCCCTCCCGGAGCCCAGGTACCGGTGATACCTGGCTGCCACCAGGTGGGCACACTGGGAGGCCTGGGTGTGCCCAGGAGGGTGGGCTCACCTGGGGGCAGGTGGTGTTGCAGGTGTTCTCCTCACACTGCACGGTCAGGTTCCCCGTGTCCACGGATAGGCAGGTGCATTTGTGGCAGGGCGTGACCCCTGGGAAGGTCGCACCGACCTGCAGTGGATGGATGAGGGGAGGTGACATTGAGGGGCTGGGTGGGGCACCAGGGCCAGGACCTCTCCCTGTGGCTGGGTGGACTGGGAACAGGTGAGGCCCCCAGAAAGAAATTTCTTTCTTCTTCAAATGGAATTATGGATGTGCCCCCCAGCTGAGCACAGATGGGACAGAGGCAGGACCCTAGGCAAAGGCAGGAGGGGGCACGGAGGGCGTGGTCCTACCCTAAAGCTTTTGCTGGGAGGCAGCTGCTGGGAGACCCTGAAGGTGTGGAGCCCATAGCTCTCCCAGGCTTGCGACAGAAGGTGCCACCCCTGTGTACCCCCACGTCCCCACCTGACTTTCAGGGGCCCAGAGCTCCTCAGCTCATCTGCTCTTGTGGCAGGAGGGTGCAGACAGGGCTGGACACGTCAAGACAAGCAGTGGAGGTCCAGAGGGACACGAGGCGTCCCACAATGAGCGTGCCAAGCCTGGGGCCCCACCCACCGCTGCCCACCCGGCCGGCCGCCTGGCTACTGAGCTCTTACCCCATAGAAGGTGCCGTTGTAGGTGCACAGCTCAGGTGCTGGAAGGAAAGGGAGGGCTGAGTGCCTGCTAGGCTGCGGGGGAAGTGCTCAGACAGCCCACCCCAAGAATGCCCAGCCCCCAGCCCCACTCACTGCAATGGAAGGTGGGGCAGCAGTCGCCCTCCCTCTGTGTGAGGGTCAGCTCCAATCCTGGCCCACACGTGAGTGGGCTCTGGGGGCAGGTGGTCACGTTGCAGACTGCGGGAGAGTCGGAGCACTGTCAGCGGTGCCCTGCCTTCCTGGGTTGCTTCTTCCCTCCTCCGGCCTGCAGTTCCCCCGGCCTCAGAGTTTCCCCACGTTGGAGCCAAAGATGCATTTTTCCCATGGGGGCTGACCTCTCCAGGTCCCCTCACTGTCACCTCCCCAGTCCTCCCCAAGTCCCTGGGCTGGCCTGGGGCAGACCAGAGGTCACCAGCCTTATGTTTAGGTGAAAAAATGAAGCACCAAGAGCCTCCCCACCTTGGCGGTCCAGCTGCGGTCCAGCCAGCACCCTGCGGCCCGCTTCTGCCCTACAGACCCTGCCAGCCAGGCGGCCCATGCCCACCACCCTCCTCGGTTCCCTCCCTGCCCCGCCTGGCCGCTGGGGCACAGGGCTTACTGCACAGCGTCTCCTGGCAGCACGGGTTGTCCGCCAAGGGCCTGGTGATGGTCAGGAAGCCAGCCCGGCTGCATTCCAGGGGCTGGTCCTGGGCCTTGCACTGCACAGGGACACACTGCACCGACACAGAGTCCTTGTCGCATACGCAGGCCTGGCAGTTGCTGACCCACCGCTCTCCGGGCTGAAACAGACCAGGTCATGGTCCCCAAGGGCTCCCAGATCGTGCCCCGGCCTCTCCAGCTGCGTCCAGCAACCAGTCAGACCCAGCCCTCAGCGTGGCCAGGTCAGCCTTTGGTCTCCCCGACAAGCCCCTCTGGAGCAGCCCGGGTAACAGGGACACAATCTCACACTGGGGCACCCCACACCAGCCCCCCACAGAGGCTGCCCGGGCAGAGTTGGCCTCCTGAGATGGGGCCGTCCCTCCCTCCTTCTGCTCTAGTGGGGAAGAGCAGGGAGCTGGAACACTCACAAATTTGGGAAACCCATCCGGTCCCACGCAGGCTGGAAGGGAAGGAAAAAGAGGTTACTGGGGGCTGGAGTTTGCAGCCTGGTGGGGCCACGGGTCTTCGCAGGCCTGGCTCCCACCCCTCACCCCCCCAGCTGAGGCCTTGTCTTCCTGCTGGGGACAGAAGCTCCCAGAGAACTGGAGGGATGTCACAGAGGAGGGGGCTTGGCAGGGCTCCAGGCCACACTGCACTGCTGGCAGAACGGGGCGGGAGCTGGTCGGACAGCAAGCTTGGCTGGCAGGAGGGCAAGTGGTCTTCCGGCCCATGGCCCTCCCCCTCCCTCTGGGCTTACGGCACTGGGGCACACAGATGTCCGTGTAGGAGTTGAAGAGGATGTGGCCATCAGGACAGAAGCAGCCCTCTGCCAGCCCCTTGCGCACTGGGCTCTGGCTCCTGTAAGATGAGGAGGGCAGCCTGGGACCCCCGATCCTTGTGAGTGGGCAGTTGGAGGGAGGAGAGCAGTAGGCATGGTGGAGTGCTGGGGTTGGCCGGCTGCGCAGGGCCGCCCCTGGGGTCAAGGGTCGGAGATCTCAGGCTAGGAGTCCCGGACCCTTTGTGGCTCCCCTCCTGGCTCCCCCAGACCCTCCGGACAAGCCTGGAGGCCCAAGGGGCCCAGCGTCCCTGACGTCCAGCTTGCACTCACCTGGAGTTGCAGGCCTCGGGCTGCACGGGGCCACATGACTTGTACACCTTGGTGGGTGGGCAGGTGAGCTCTGGGGGCACAGAGACAGGTGTCAAGAGGGCCAGGGAGGCCAGAGCCCCCGGCAGCTGCCCCCAACTCACCGCACAGCCCGGCAGTGGCATTGCGCCAGTTGCTGCACACGCCCCGAGCGTGGCAGAGCGCCGCGTAGGCCTCCAGGCTCTGGCAGGACACGTTGGGGTGGCTGGTCTGGCAGCCGTCGCTGACACAGGTGCTGAAGAACGGGCCGGGCGGGATGAGACTGTGGCACTCGGCGAAGACCCTGTGGGCAGGCGTGGTCAGAGGCCGGAGCAGAGAGCCAGGTCCTGGGCCGGGGCAGGGGTGTGTTGCTCCAGGACCCTCAAACCCATGAGGAAGGACTCACTGGCTCAGCAGCAGCTTGCAGAGGGGTGCTGGGGCGCAAGGAGGGGAGGTGGGCGTGGTGGGGGTGTGAGGCAGGGGGCTGGTGGTTGGAGGTGGTGTCTGGCAGCCCTCCTTGCTGCTGTCGGGGACCAGCCAGGAGCTGGCCATGTCCTTGCAGGTGGGGGCCATGGTGCCATCTGGCCGGCGGCAGTCATCAGTTTGGCTGTTGGTGCAGGTACCTGGGGAGTGTGAGGGCAGGGCAGGTCACCACGGGGCTAGGCCAGCGGCTGACTGATTCTCAAGACTCTCTCTCTCCCCACCTCCCTGTGGTCACTTGGTTAGGAAACGCCATTTACTGAGGCAGCTCTGGCGTGGGGCAGGTGGCAGGGGGAGCAGGTAGGGGTCCCGCCACATCCCGCTCACCACACAGGCCCTCGGTGTTGTGGCTGAAGTGGCTGTAGGAGAGCCGGGCCTGGAAGATGTGCCCGTCGAAGGAGATGCTCACGAGGATGGCAGAAATGTCGATGTGCATCATGGTGGTCCCTGTCACCGACACGTTCACACCATTCTTGCTGAAGACCTCACTCACCCGCCTTTGGTCAAACAGGATCTGGGGGCAAAGCCGGGGGACCCTTAACTGGTGGTGATGGGGTCTGCCTTTGGGGCTCTGTCTCCAAAGCGCTGGGGCGCCGTCCTCTGCACCCCCACCCCAAAGCACCGATGCTCCCCTCAGGGCACTCTTGGTGGCAGGCACCCCCACAGGCCTTCCCTGCTCCCAGCAGTTGCTGTGCTGGGGTGCCCTGCACTGTGGCACACCCTTTGACCTCTCCAAGGCCCCAGGGGGAGCTGACCGCTGGCTGGGCAGAGGGAAACGGGCTCTGCACCAGGGCTCTGCCTGCAGGCCGGCCTGCCCTGGCGAGGTGGGGACAGGGCCCACGCGTGCTCTGCCACCTGCCTGTCCTCACCAGGCTCTGCTCCTGCCCGTCAGTGCCTGTGGTGGTGGTGAGGATGATCTCCATGGACTTGTAGTGGACGATAAGGGCGCGGGGGCAGTGGGTGGTGGCCGCAGTGGCCCCACAGTAGTAGTTGTTGATGTAGATGCTGAGGTTCCCATACAGCGGGCGGATCTCCCTCATGAGCACGTGGGTGCAGTTGTCCCTGAAGGAGTAGGAGGTGCCGTCGAAGGTCTTGTAGTGCGAGTGCCCCCAGCCACTGCAGGAGCCTGCGGGACAGGGACAGTCCCCTCACCCAGTGCCACCCCAAAACCGCCACCCCAGGGTTGCTCAACCTTCGTACCCTCAGTCCCCTCCTTTGCAAAATGGGTGTAGTGGGTTGGATAGTGGTCCACCCGCCTGCAAGTGGGACCTCAGTTGGGAAGGGGGTCCTCAGAGCTGGAATTAAGTTAAGGGTCTCGAGAGGAGGTCACTGGATTACTGGGTGGGCCTAAATCTAATGACGTGTCCTCATAAGGGAGAAGAGACAGGGAGAGAGGGTCGTGTGATGAGAGAGGCAGAGGTGACAGCAGACCCGGCTGGTCCCCCTCCATGGGTGGCCCGGCAGCGTTTCCTGCTGGCTCTGTGTGCCGCCAGGAGCGTGCACCTCCGGGCCCATCCACAGGCCCCGCTGCTCACACTCGCACTCCAGGTGGTAGGTGCAGCGCTCATTCTCGCTCCACACTTTGACGGGCAGGTGCCCATTCACACAGGTGATGTTGGCCACAGGCTTCGGCTCCAGCAGGACAATGTGGTTCTCGCCCTCACACCTGGCCACCGTGCAGTTCTCCAGGGTCCAGGACTCGTTCACCTGGCAGAGAGCGGGTACCATGCTCACAACGAGCCCCCACCCTGCTACAGCCTCGGGTCCCCCATGGCCTCAAGTCTGGAGCGCCTGGCCTGGGGCAGGGCTGCCACCGCCTCCTGGCCGGCCCCTGGTGCTGCCCTGGCCCCAGACCCTATTCACCTCCCTCCAGTCAGAGCGACCCATGGAGGGGTCACCCAGGGGCCAGGGGCCGTGGCCCACTGGAGCTGTCAGCAGCCCAGGGCAGGGCTGTACTCCCAAAGAGCACACAACAGGGAGAGGAGGGTGGTGGGGGGAGCACACCTGTCGGGGAGGGTCGATGAGATCGCAGCCGGGAACCGGGGAGGTCAGGGTCACTGAGGTCTCTGAGGGTGAGGAGGTGGGGCAGCTGCCCTGGAAGCGGTCAATGTCACAGCGCTGGTTGCAGATGGCGTAGAACTGGCACCCGGCACTGTCTGTCTTATTGTAGATCACATCTCCTGTGGAGGGCCAATCACCAAGACAGAGAGGTCAGGAGGGAGCGCTGTCACAGGGCAAGGGCCACAGGGCGGGGGGCAGAGGGAGTGGGTACTGGGCGGGGGGCACAGGGAAGGGGTACATGGCAAGGAGCACAGGGAAGGGGCACAGGGAGAGGGTACAGAGTGGGGGGCACAGGGCATGAGGTAGAGGGAGGGGGTACAGGGCAGGGAACACAGGCAGGAACACAGGGCCAGGGGACACACGGCGGGGGCACACGCAGGGGGCATATGGCAGGGGGCACAGGCAGGGGCAGAGGGTGCAGGGCACAGGGTGGGTGCATGGGGCTAATAGGGATACAGGGCGGGGCCCAGAGTGGGGGCTCAGTGACACACAGAACGGAGTGTCCTGAGTGGATGGGCCACAGGGAGGGCACAGGGTCTCTACTCACCAGGTGAGAAGAGCTGTCCAAACGCCCGGCAGAGGCAGGCTGTGGTGGAGATGAGCGGGCTGGGAAAGGCGGTGGGCCCAGGGGTAGTGAGGATGGAGGGGGATGCGGTGGACACGCTGAAGTGTGGCAGGCTGCTGGAGATTGCCGTGGTGGTCCACATGTGGGAGGTCACCAAGGGGGGAGAGGGAGGGGCGCTGGGCAAGCCTGGCGTGGCAGTTCTGGTCTGGGTCCTGGGGGAGGCAGAGGAACTGGAGATGAAGACTCTCCCAGTAGTCCAAGGGGAGGAAGGACCTGTCTGGCTGGTGTGGATGGAGAGCCTCTCGGTGGTCCCTGGAGAGGAGAGGTACACCTGGGTCGTGGCTGTGCTCCAGACTCCTGACACTCCGGATGACTGCCTGCCCGTGCTGGCGCTGGTCGTGGAGGGTCTGGGGGACAGTGTGGTGGTCGCAGGGACGGCCGAGCTGGCGCAGTGGCTGTAGTCGTCACAGCAGCGCACGCGGATGTGGTAGTTGAGGCAAGTCTCGCCCCCACTCTGCCACTTATTTCTGCAGATGAGCCCGTAATCCACGTCACACTTCACCACCTGGCCCAGCTGCCTGAAGGGCACTTCTGGAAAGAGGACGGCCTGGCACTCGATGGCCACCGGCTCAGAGCAGAGCTGGCCTCCAGTGCGCAAGATGTGGTAGTAGGTCTCAGTGTCACCCCCATAGGGGCCAGGCTTGGGCCGGTCACTGTCCAGCCAGTCAGTCCAGTGGCAGGCAGGCTGGCACCCAGAGGTCGCTGTGGTGGGGTGTGTGTTGGGGCTCGTGGGGCTGGGGATGGTCGGGGGTTGGGCCGTGGTGCCGGTGGCCGTTAGTGAGGTCAGTCCCGGACTGGTCACTGGAGGAGTCACTGTGGTGGTGGCCGGGGTGCCAGGGCAGTGGCTGTAGTCGCAGCAGAACACGCGGATGTGGTAGTTGAGGCACAGCTTGATGGGGCCACTCTGGTCACGGTTGCGGCACACCAGGCCGACGCTCACGTCGCACTGGACCGCCTGGCCCAGCTCCTGCACGGGGACGTCAGGCCACATCTCAGCCCGACACTCCAGGCGCAAGGGCTGCTCGCAGATGTCCTCGCCGGCCGCCCGGATGTTGGCGTAGGTCTCAAAGTCCCCCCCTGCATGGCCAGGTGTGGGGTAGTCCTCGTCAAACCAGCGTGTCCATGCGCACTGTGGCTTGCAGACCTCAGTGGAGGATGCGGTCGGGGTGCGCGTCACGGAGCTGGGCTGTGAGGGGCTGGGGAGCAGCGTGGTCGCAGAAGTGGGTCCACTGGGAGAGGACCAGGGGGTGGTTATTATGCGGGCGGTTGGGGGGGCGCTGGGTGGGGCTGGCCGTGTGGTGGTAGGCAGGGTCCCAGGGGAGGCAAAGGGACTAGTGATAGACACCCTCTCGGTGGTCCTTGGGGAGGAGGGTACTATCTCAGTGGTGGGGATAGAGAGCCTCTGCATGGTCGCAGGAGAGGAGGGATGTGTCTCAGTGGGGGGCAGAGTGATCTCAGTGGTAACGGGAGACATGAGACTTGTCGGGCTGGTGGGGACAGTGACCTTCTCAGTGGTCCAGAGGGAGGTGAAAAGTGTCTGAGTGGTGGGGACACTATGAATTGTCGTGCGAGAGGAGGGACCAGTCTCAGTGCTGGTGACAGTTAACTCAGTGGTGCTGGGGGAGAAGGAACTTGACTGGCTGGTGGGGAAAGTGACCCTCTCAGTGCTCCCGAAGGAAGTGAGAGATGTCTGAGCGGTGAGGACACTAGGAGTAGGCCCAGAGGAGGAGGGACCTGTCTTGGTGGTGGAGATGGTCAGCTCAGTGGGCCTGGAAGAGGAGAGAGCTGTCTCGGTGGTGGAGATGGTCAGCTCAGTGGGCCTGGGAGAGGAGGGACCTGTCTCGGTGGTGGGGACAGTGACCATCTCAGTGGTGCTGAGGGAGGTGAAAGGTGTCTGAGTGGTGGGGACACTATGAGTAGTGCGGGAGGAGGGACCTGTCTCACTGGTGGGGACAGTTACCTCGGTGGTCCTGAGGGAGGTGAAAGGTGCCCGAGTGGTGGGGACACTATGAATTGTCGTGCGGGAGGAGGGACCTGTCTGACTGGTGGGGACAGTTACCTCGGTGGTGCTGAGGGAGGTGAAAGGTGTCTGAGTGGTGGGGACACTATGAATTGTCGTGCTGGAGGAGGGACCTGTCTCACTGGTGGGGACAGTTACCTTGGTGGTCCTGAGGGAGGTGAAAGGTGTCTGAGTGGTGGAGACACTAGGAGTTCTCCTGGGAGAGGAGGGACCTGTCTCGGTGGTGGGGACAGTGACCTTCTCAGTGGTGCTGAGGGAGGTGAAAGGTGTCTGAGTGGTGGGGACACTATGAATTGTCGTGCGAGAGGAGGGACCAGTCTCAGTGCTGGTGACAGTTAACTCAGTGGTGCTGGGGGAGAAGGAACTTGACTGGCTGGTGGGGAAAGTGACCCTCTGAGTGCTCCCGAAGGAAGTGAGAGATGTCTGAACGGTGAGGACATTAGGAGTAGGCCCAGAGGAGGAGGGACCTGTCTCGGTGGTGGGGACAGTGAGTTTCTCAGAGGTCCTGAGGGAGGTGAGATGTGTCTGAGTGGTGGGGACAATAGGAGTAGCCCTGGAGGAGGAGAGACCTCTCTCAGTGGTGGTGACAGTGACCTTCTTGGTGCTGCTGAGGGAGGTGAAAGGTGTCTGAGTGGTGGAGACACTAGGAGTTCTGGGAGAGGAAGGACCTGTCTCGGTGGTGGGGACAGTGACCTTCTCAGTGGTGCTGAGGGAGGTGAAAGGTGTCTGAGTGGTGGGGACACTAAGAGTTGTGCGGGAGGAGGGACCTGTCTCACTGGTGGGGACAGTTACCTCGGTGGTCCTGAGGGAGGTGAAAGGTGTCTGAGTGGTGGGGACACTAGGAGTTCTCCTGGGAGAGGAGGGACCTGTCTCGGTGGTGGGGACAGTGACCTTCTCAGTGTTGCTGAGGGAAGTGAAAGGTGTCTGAGTGGCGGGGACACTATGAGTTGTCGTGCGGGAGGAGGGACCTGTCTCACTGGTGGGAACAGTTACCTCGGTGGTCCTGAGGGAGGTGAAAGGTGTCTGAGTGCTAGAGACACTAGGAGTTCTCCTGGGAGAGGAGAGACCTGTCTCGGTGGTGGGGACAGTGACCTTCTCAGTGGTGCTGAGGGAGGTGAAAGGTGTCTGAGTGGTGGGGACACTATGAATTGTCGTGCGAGAGGAGGGACCAGTGTCAGTGTTGGTGACAGTTAACTCAGTGGTGCTGGGGGAGAAGGAACTTGACTGGCTGGTGGGGAAAGTGACCCTCTCTGTGCTCCCGAAGGAAGTGAGAGATGTCTGAGCGGTGAGGACACTAGGAGTAGGCCCAGAGGAGGAGGGACCTGTCTTGGTGGTGGAGATGGTCACCTCAGTGGGCCTGGGAGAGGAGGGACCTGTCTTGGTGGTGGAGATGGTCAGCTCATTGGGCCTGGAAGAGGAGAGACCTGTCTTGGTGGTGGAGATGGTCAGCTCAGTGGGCCTGGGAGAGGAGAGACCTGTCTCGGTGGTGTGGACAGTGAGTTTCTCAGAGGTCCTGAGGGAGGTGAGATGTGTCTGAGTGGTGGGGACAATAGGAGTAGCCCCGGAGGAGGAGAGACCTCTCTCAGTGGTGGGGACAGTGACCTTCTTGGTGCTGCTGAGGGAGGTGAAAGTTGTCTGAGTGGTGGAGACACTAGGAGTTCTGGGAGAGGAAGGACCTGTCTCGGTGGTGGGGACAGTGACCTTCTCAGTGGTGCTGAGGGAGGTGAAAGGTGTCTGAGTGGTGGGGACACTATGAGTAGTGTGGGAGGAGGGACCTGTCTCGGTGGTGGGGACAGTTACCTCGGTGGTCCTGAGGGAGGTGAAAGGTGTCTGTGTGGTGGGGACACTATGAGTTGTCGTGCGGGAGGAGGGACCTGTCTCACTGGTGGGGACAGTTATCTCGGTGGTCCTGAGGGAGGTGAAAGGTGTCTGAGTGGTGGGGACACTATGAGTTGTCGTGCGGGAGGAGGGACCTGTCTCACTGGTGGGGACAGTTACCTCGGTGGTCCTGAAGGAGGTGAAAGGTGCCTGAGTCGTGGGGACACTATGAGTTGTCGTGCGGGAGGAGGGACCTGTCTCACTGGTGGGGACAGTTACCTCGGTGGTCCTGAGGGAGGTGAAAGGTGCCTGAGTCGTGGGGACACTATGAGTTGTCGTGCGGGAGGACGGCCCTGTCTCACTGGTGGGGACAGTTACCTCGGTGGTCCTGAGGGAGGTGAAAGGTGCCTGAGTCGTGGGGACACTATGAGTTGTCGTGCGGGAGGAGGGACCTGTCTCACTGGTGGGGACAGTTACCTCGGTGGTGCTGAGGGAGGTGAAAGGTGTCTGAGTGTTGGGGACACTATGAATTGTCGTGCGGGAAGAGGGACCTGTCTCACTGGTGGGGACAGTTACCTCGGTGGTGCTGAGGGAGGTGAAAGGTGTCTGAGTGGTGGAGACACTAGGAGTTCTCCTGGGAGAGGAGGGACCTGTCTCGGTGGTGGGGACAGTGACCTTCTCAGTGGTCCTGAGGGAGGTGAAAGGTGTCTGAGTGGTGGGGACACTATGAATTGTCGTGCGAGAGGAGGGACCAGTCTCAGTGCTAGTGACAATTAACTCAGTGGTGCTGGGGGAGAAGGAACTTGACTGGCTGGTGGGGAAAGTGACCCTCTGAGTGCTCCTGAAGGAAGTGAGAGATGTCTGAGCGGTGAGGACACTAGGAGTAGGCCCAGAGGAGGAGGGACCTGTCTTGGTGGTGGAGATGGTCACCGCAGTGGGCCTGGAAGAGGAGGGACCTGTCTCGGTGGTGGAGATGGTCACCTCAGTGGGCCTGGGAGAGGAGGGACCTGTCTCGGTGGTGGGGACAGTGAGTTTCTCAGAGGTCCTGAGGGAGGTGAGATGTGTCTGAGTGGTGGGGACACTATGAGTCGTCGTGCGGGAGGAGGGACCTGTCTCACTGGTGGGGACAGTTACCTCGGTGGTCCTGAGGGAGGTGAAAGGTGTCTGAGTGGTGGAGACACTAGGGGTTCTCCTGGGAGAGGAGGGACCTGTCTCGGTGGTGGGGACAGTGACCTTCTTGGTACTGCTGAGGGAGGTGAAAGTTGTCTGAGTGGTGGAGACACTAGGAGTTCTCCTGGGAGAGGAAGGACCTGTCTCGGTGGTGGGGACAGTGACCTTCTCAGTGGTGCTGAGGGAGGTGAAAGGTGCCTGAGTGGTGGGGACGCTATGAGTTGTCGTGCGGGAGGAGGGACCTGTCTCACTGGTGGGGACAGTTACCTCGGTGGTCCTGGGGGAGGTGAAAGGTGTCTGAGTGGTGGAGACACTAGGAGTTCTCCTGGGAGAGGAGGGACCTGTCTCGGTGGTGGGGACAGTGACCTTCTCAGTTCTGCTGAGGGAGGTGAAAGGTGTGTGAGTGGTGGGGACACTATGAATTGTCGTGCGGGAGGAGGGACCTGTCTCACTGGTGGGGACAGTTACCTCGGTGGTCCTGAGGGAGGTGAAAGGTGTCTGAGTGGTGGAGACACTAGGAGTTATCCTGGGAGAGGAGGGACCTGTCTCGGTGGTAGAGATGGTCACCTCAGTGGGACTTGAGGAGGAGAGACCAGTCTTGGTGGTGGGGACAGTGACCTGCTTAGTGGTCCTGAGGGAGGTGAAAGGTGCCTGAGTGGTGGGGACACTATGAGTTGTCGTGCGGGAGGAGGGACCTGTCTCACTGGTGGGGACAGTTACCTCGGTGGTCCTGAGGGAGGTGAAAGGTGTCTGAGTGGTGGAGACACTAGGAGTTCTCCTGGGAGAGGAGGGACCTGTCTCGGTGGTGGGGACAGTGAACTTCTCAGTGGTGCTGAGGGAGGTGAAAGGTGTCTGAGTGGTGGGGACACTATGAATTGTCGTGCGAGAGGAGGGACCAGTCTCAGTGCTGGTGACAATTAACTCAGTGGTGCTGGGGGAGAAGGAACTTGACTGGCTGGTGGGGAAAGTGACCCTCTCAGTGCTCCCGAAGGAAGTGAGAGATGTCTGAGCGGTGAGGACACTAGGAGTAGGCCCAGAGGAGGAGGGACCTGTCTTGGTGGTGGAGATGGTCACCGCAGTGGGCCTGGAAGAGGAGGGACCTGTCTCGGTGGTGGAGATGGTCACCTCAGTGGGCCTGGGAGAGGAGGGACCTGTCTCGGTGGTGGGGACAGTGAGTTTCTCAGAGGTCCTGAGGGAGGTGAGATGTGTCTGAGTGGTGGGGACACTATGAGTCGTCGTGCGGGAGGAGGGACCTGTCTCACTGGTGGGGACAGTTACCTCGGTGGTCCTGAGGGAGGTGAAAGGTGTCTGAGTGGTGGAGACACTAGGGGTTCTCCTGGGAGAGGAGGGACCTGTCTCGGTGGTGGGGACAGTGACCTTCTTAGTACTGCTGAGGGAGGTGAAAGTTGTCTGAGTGCTGGAGACACTAGGAGTTCTCCTGGGAGAGGAAGGACCTGTCTCGGTGGTGGGGACAGTGACCTTCTCAGTGGTGCTGAGGGAGGTGAAAGGTGCCTGAGTGGTGGGGACACTATGAGTTGTCGTGCGGGAGGAGGGACCTGTCTCACTGGTGGGGACAGTTACCTCGGTGGTCCTGAGGGAGGTGAAAGGTGTCTGAGTGGTGGAGACACTAGGAGTTCTCCTGGGAGAGGAGGGACCTGTCTCGGTGGTGGGGACAGTGACCTTCTCAGTGGTGCTGAGGGAGGTGAAAGGTGTGTGAGTGGTGGGGACACTATGAATTGTCGTGCGGGAGGAGGGACCTGTCTCACTGGTGGGGACAGTTACCTCGGTGGTCCTGAGGGAGGTGAAAGGTGTCTGAGTGGTGGAGACACTAGGAGTTATCCTGGGAGAGGAGGGACCTGTCTCGGTGGTAGAGGTGGTCACCTCAGTGGGCCTTGAGGAGGAGAGACCAGTCTTGGTGGTGGGGACAGTGACCTGCTTAGTGGTCCTGAGGGAGGTGAAAGGTGCCTGAGTGGTGGGGACACTATGAGTTGTCGTGCGGGAGGAGGGACCTGTCTCACTGGTGGGGACAGTTACCTCGGTGGTCCTGAGGGAGGTGAAAGGTGTCTGAGTGGTGGAGACACTAGGAGTTCTCCTGGGAGAGGAGGGACCTGTCTCGGTGGTGGGGACAGTGAACTTCTCAATGGTGCTGAGGGAGGTGAAAGGTGTCTGAGTGGTGGGGACACTATGAATTGTCGTGCGAGAGGAGGGACCAGTCTCAGTGCTGGTGACAATTAACTCAGTGGTGCTGGGGGAGAAGGAACTTGACTGGCTGGTGGGGAAAGTGACCCTCTCAGTGCTCCCAAAGGAAGTGAGAGATGTCTGAGCGGTGAGGACACTAGGAGTAGGCCCAGAGGAGGAGGGACCTGTCTTGGTGGTGGAGATGGTTACCGCAGTGGGCCTGGAAGAGGAGGGACCTGTCTCGGTGGTGGGGACAGTGACCTTCTTGGTACTGCTGAGGGAGGTGAAAGTTGTCTGAGTGGTGGAGACACTAGGAGTTCTCCTGGGAGAGGAAGGACCTGTCTCGGTGGTGGGGACAGTGACCTTCTCAGTGGTGCTGAGGGAGGTGAAAGGTGCCTGAGTGGTGGGGACACTGTGAGTTGTCGTGCGGGAGGAGGGACCTGTCTCACTGGTGGGGACAGTTACCTCGGTGGTCCTGAGGGAGGTGAAAGGTGTCTGAGTGGTGGAGACACTAGGAGTTCTTCTGGGAGAGGAGGGACCTGTCTCGGTGGTGGGGACAGTGACCTTCTCAGTGGTGCTGAGGGAGGTGAAAGGTGCCTGAGTGGTGGGGACACTATGAGTTGTCGTGCGGGAGGAGGGACCTGTCTCACTGGTGGGGACAGTTACCTCGGTGGTCCTGAGGGAGGTGAAAGGTGTCTGAGTGGTGGGGACAGTATGAATTGTCGTGCGAGAGGAGGGAGCAGTCTCAGTGCTGGTGACAGTTAACTCAGTGGTGCTGGGGGAGAAAGAACTTGACTGGCTGGTGGGGAAAGTGACCCTCTCAGTGCTCCTGAAGGAAGTGAGAGATGTCTGAGTGGTAGGGACACTAGGAGTAGGCCCAGGGGAGGAGGGACCTGTCTCGGTGGTGGAGATGGTCACCGCAGTGGGCCTTGAGGAGGAGAGACCGGTCTTGGTGGTGGTGACAGTGACCTGCTTAGTGGTCCTGAGGGAGGTGAAAGGTGTCTGAGTGGTGTGGACACTATGAGTTGTCATGCGGGAGGAAGGACCTGTCTTACTGGTGGGGACATTTATCTCGCTGGTCCCTGGAGAGGAGAGGTACACCTGGGTCGTGGCTGTGCTCCAGACTCCTGACACTCCGGATGACTGCCTGCCCGTGCTGGCGCTGGTCGTGGAGGGTCTGGGGGACAGTGTGGTGGTCGCAGGGACGGCCGAGCTGGCGCAGTGGCTGTAGTCGTCACAGCAGCGCACGCGGATGTGGTAGTTGAGGCAAGTCTCGCCCCCACTCTGCCACTTATTTCTGCAGATGAGCCCGTAATCCACGTCACACTTCACCACCTGGCCCAGCTGCCTGAAGGGCACTTCTGGAAAGAGGACGGCCTGGCACTCGATGGCCACCGGCTCAGAGCAGAGCTGGCCTCCAGTGCGCAAGATGTGGTAGTAGGTCTCAGTGTCACCCCCATAGGGGCCAGGCTTGGGCCGGTCACTGTCCAGCCAGTCAGTCCAGTGGCAGGCAGGCTGGCACCCAGAGGTCGCTGTGGTGGGGTGTGTGTTGGGGCTCGTGGGGCTGGGGATGGTCGGGGGTCGGGCCGTGGTGCTGGTGGCCATTAGTGAGGTCAGTCCCGGATTGGTTGCTGGAGGAGTCGCTGTGGTGGTGGCCGGGGTGCCAGGGCAGTGGCTGTAGTCGCAGCAGAACACGCGGATGTGGTAGTTGAGGCACAGCTTGATGGGGCCACTCTGGTCACGGTTGCGGCACACCAGGCCGACGCTCACGTCGCACTGGACCACCTGGCCCAGCTCCTGCACGGGGACGTCAGGCCACATCTCAGCCTGACACTCCAGGCGCAAGGGCTGCTCGCAGATGTCCTCGCCAGCTGCCCGGATGTTGGTGTAGGTCTCAAAGTCCCCCCCTGCATGTCCAGGTGTGGGGTAGTCCTCATCAAACCAGCGTGTCCATGCGCACTTGCAGCCCTCGGTGGAGGACACAGTCGGGGTGGGCGTCACGGAGCCGGGCTGTGAGGGGCTGGAGAGTTGCGTGGTCGCAGAAGTGGGCCCGATGGGAGGGGACCCGGTGGTGGTCCCTATGTGGGAGGTCTGCAGGTGGGCTGTGGAGGAAGCCTGCCTGGCGGTTGTGCGCTGGGTCGTTGGAGAGGGCAGTCGCGTCTGGGTGGTGGCCGACGTTGAGAGTCCTGGCCCCTCGGATGTCGGGAACCCCGTAGCGGTGCTGCTGGGGCTGGGGGCGGCGGTGCTGGGGCAGTGGCTGCGGTCGTCACAGCAGAGCACGCGGATGTTGTAGTTGAAGCACATGTTGAAGCGTCCCTGCTGGTCCTCGTTCCTGCACACCAGCCCGGCCTCCAGGCTGCAGCTGAGCACCTGCCCAATCTGGTCCAGGCTCACCTCGGGGTAGTTCTCGGCCCGGCACTCTATCTTCTGCGGCTCCGCACACATCCTACCCCCTGCAGCCCTGATGTTTTCGTAGGTCTCCATGTCTCCGCCCATGACCCCCGAGGTGGGGAAGTCCACGTCAAACCACTCTGTCCACTCGCACTTGGGCTGACAGCTGGTTGTGCCCTGGCTGGTGGTGGTCTCAGTCACGGCTGTTGGCACCAGGGTTACTTTCGGCGTCTCTGTTCTCAATGTGCTTGTCCTGGTGTGTGAGGTGGATGGCGGGCTGGTTGAAACGGTGCGGGTTGTGCTGGTTGGTGCTTCTGTAGGCAGGCGAGGCCTGGAGGTAGATCCCTGTGAGGTGCCCTCTGTGGTGCCCTGCAGGGTTGTGCGAGTTGGAAGGACTGACGTGGCTCCCCCTGGGGTGGTGGGCTTTGTGGAGCCTGGAGGAGACCTGGGGCTGCTGGTGGCAGACGTCAAGAGTGTGTCTGTGTGGCTGAGGTTGGAGGATGTTGCTCGGGATGCTGATCCTGTCGAGAGGAAAGGCACTGCTGTAGTCACCTCTGGGCTACTCCCTAGCCATGTCCCTGGCTCTGTGGCTGGTGGCACAGTGGTGGTAGTGCCAGTGGAGGCCATGGCAGTGGTGCTGGTGCTGGCAGGAGTGATGGTGGTAGTAGAGGCGGTGGTGGCAATCCTGGTGGTGGAGGCAGTGGCACTGGTGGCAATGGAGGTGGCAGTGGCGGCCACGGCCGTGGTGGTGATGGCAGTGGTGGCCGTGGTGGCGATATTGGCAGTGGCAGTGGAGATGACAGTGGTGGCAGTGGTGGTGGTGGAGGTGGCAGTGGCGGGGGTGGTGGGAACAGTGGCCGTGGTGCTGGTGTTGGTGGCAGTGGCAGTGGTGGTGGCAATGGTGGCCGTGGTGGTGGCGGTGGCGGCAGTGGAGATGGCAGAGGTGGCGGCGGTGGTGGTGGAGGTGGCAGTGGCAGTGGTGGTGGGAACAGTGGCCGTGGTGCTGGTGTTGGTGGCAGTGGCGGTGCTGGTGGCAATGGTGGTAGTGGTAGTGGTGGCAGTGGCAGCAGTGGTGGCGGTGGTGGTGGCGGAGGCAGGTCCCCTGCAGTGGCTGTTGCTGCAGCACAGCACTCGGATCCTGTAGTTGTAGCACATCTTGAACAGGCCCGGCTGCTCTTGGTTCCTGCAGACCAGGCCGAAGCTGGGGTGGCAGTGCACTCGCTGGCCCAGCTCCTCTGGTCTCACTGTGGGGAAGTTCTCGGCCTTACACTCTATGTCCTGCGGCTGCTCACACACGGCTCCTCCCGCACTCCTGATCTTGTCGTACGACTCGATGTCCCCCCCAGCCTTCTCAGATGTGGGATAATCCTCATCGAACCACTCTGTCCACTGACATTTGGGCTGACAGGTGGTGGCAGCCAGGGTCGAGGAGCTGCTGCCTGTCTGGGCAGTGGTGGCAGGCACGGTAGGGCGGGTCTGCAAGGTGGAGGCCACTGTCGACTGGAGGGGGGTTTCTCTCGTTGGCGTGGTCCAGGTGGAGGTGGGCAGGGACTTGAGGGTTGACACCTGGGCAGTGACACTGGGGGAGGGCCCAGGGCTGGTGCCCGGGGCCGGGGAGGTACCACAAGGCACATAGTCACAGCAGAGGACCCGCAACTCGTAGTTGTGGCAGAGCGGGGGACTCTGCTCGCTGTTGAGGCACGTGAGCCCCCGAGCCAGGTTACACTCCACCTTCTGGCCCAGCTCCTGCAGGGGCGTGTTGGGGAGCCGCTGCGCCCGGCACTCAATCTCCACGGGGGCCGGGCAGACCTGGTGGCCCCTCTGCTTCAGGTTTGCAAACGTCTCGAAGTCTCCCCCTCCCATGTCCGGCTCTGGACGGCCGCTGTCATACCAGTCGGACCAGCGGCACTGCTTTTGCACACACACAGTGGAGAGAGTGGGGGCTGAGCCTGTGGGGGGACAGTACAGGGGACCCCATCAGCTTCCTCTGCACCCTTGCCAGCCATGCCCAGGAGGAAGTGTGACATGTTGCCTCCCCCAGGGCTGGCCCCTCGGCCTCTGGGGGACCCTGGGCATCCCTTGTGCCCAGGATGCTTGCACCGAGCATCTGCAGGGTCTTCTCTTGTCAACCTGACCGTCACCCAGGGCCAGGGGCTGGGGAGAGTGAGGCAGGACCAGCGGTGCATCCGCCAGGCTCACCTGTCGTGGAGGGAGGGGCCGCGGTGGTGGTGAAGGTGAAGGGCGTCGTGGACAGAGTTCCGGGACATTCCACGACGCTCCGGATGATGGTTCCATTGTTTCCACAGATGGCGAGCAGGCAGGCACCCAGCCCATCGGTCGTGTTGTAGATGACCTCCTCATAGCCATAGGTCTTGCCCTCATAGGTGCACCTGCAGGCTTGGAGAGGGGCAGGGACAGGGCTCACTTGGAGCCCCCAGCCCCCAGCCCTCAACCCCCAGCCCAACCTAGCCCCTCCTTACCCTCGAGGCTATGTATGCACTGGATGCCATTAGGGGTGCATTCACTGGGAGGAGGAGAGACGAGCTGAGGGTCAGCAGGGCCCAGGCCAGGGTCCCCACCCAGCCCTGATCCCGCAGACCCGCCCTCCACTCTCCGCCCCCGCCCGCCCCTCTCCTCGGGACCTGCCCCCCACCCTCTACCCCTGCCCCATCCCCCGGGCCCGCCCCCATGCCCCCTACCCCAGCCAGCTGAACTCACCAGCTCTGGCAGTTCTCAGCCGTGGGGACCCTGGCGCCGACCTCGTGGTAGTTGCCGTCCTCGTCATAGCAGCCGCACTGGGCCACGCACTCCATTTCGTCCTCACTGAAGAAGGGTCTGCCGGGCGGGCACCGCGGGTAGCAGCCTGGGGCGGGCGCGGGCCGGAGCCGACTCACCCTCTCGGTCGTGCTGCCCGCGCGGCCGCCCCGTCTCTGCCCCCCCGTCCGCCGCCCCCGCCGCCCGAGCACCGTCCTGGGATGACAGGGTGGCTCCCCCGGGACGGCTTGGCCTCACCTTCCAGGCCGGGCAGGTCCACCAGGCAGTGCCCGCTGGGGTTCCGGCAGGTCCTCAGGCAGGGCGCCCCGCATGGCTCGTAGTGCCACTCGCACTCCCCGTGTGGGTTGTAGTAGTCGCAGAAGAGGGCTGGGCGCGGAGAAGAGGGGCTAAGGGCGCCTGCGGGCCTCGTCCCCCGGGCGTGGGCAGCGTGGCGGGGCCTGGGGTTTGGGGCCGGCCCTCGCGTGCGGTTTCATTTCTCAGCCCTGCGCTCAGAACTCCTGTCCCTCGCTGAGCCATTCCATTTGGGGCGACCTGTCCGCCTGGCGTTTACGCACACGGACGTGCGCGCGCAGCTGTAGTGCGCACGCGTGCACACGTGGGCGGTCTGGCCCCAGGGCCCGTGCGGCTCCGCCTCCCGGCCGCCCGCGCCCCCCCGTTCAGCACCACGGACAGAGCCCGACTCACGGCAGACGTCCGGGGACCGCCAGGACACGCACACGCCCACGTCGCGACAGGCCTGGGCGTAGGCGGCCACGGCCGTGCAGAAGCACTCGCAGTCGCCCCCCGAGTTGCAGGCGCACGCGTCGCTCACGCAGGCCTCGTAGTACTTGGTGGAGTCGACCTGAGGTCAGGGGGCGAGGGGCCGTTCAGCCAGGAGAGCCAGCAGGCCCCTGGGCCCCTGGACAGCCGTCTGCGCCTTAAACCCCACACCTGCGATCTGAGATGAGTGACTGCTGCCGGAGTCCGCCGCCCACCTGGACACTTCACTCCTGCCCCTGGTGTCCTCTGACCTCACCCCTGCCCGTCTCCCCCTGCCTCTGGTAGGTATCTCACTTAACTGTGGACCAGTCCCCCCGTGACTGCGTGGTGACCCTGTACTGACAAATGGGAGCTGCCCATCTCTTTGGGGAGGGGGGCAGTCCCCCAACCACACTCCTCCCTCCAGGGCAGCAGAGCCCAGAGTCGACCCAAGCCTCGCACTTGCCACCACAGACGGCACCATCTGAGCAGGGATGGCATGTCAGGCCCACATAGGACTTTCTGAGCCTTGTGCAGGGCACCCAGAGGGGTTGCGGGTGAGGGGGGTCGGGGCCTGGCACAGGTGCACCTGCATTAGCTGCAGGTCCTGGATCGCAAGACCGTGTTTGTGAGTGGGCCTTGGAGCCCTTGTTAAAATAACAAGAAGGATTTTGGGAAGAGTGTCTGAGCCTGATCACGGATCCTCTGTGCATGTGAGGCTGGGCTGGAGGCCCCGCTAAGGTTCCCGTCTGTGCCGGGGGCCAGCAGGTCAGAGGCGGGCAGTGGATCGGGGAGGTGACTCTGATGGCCTGTGGGGCTCGCAGCCCCGTTTCTGGGGGATGAGGCTGAGTGCGGTCAAGGAAAGCAGTGGGGACGCTCTGTGCCCGGACTATGGACCTGGGCTTCTGCCTGGTGGGAGGTTCAGATGGTGTGCCTTGGACGATGGTCAGGGTCACTACCCACTGTCCTCAGAGGCCCAGCCCAGGCCAGACCCAGCTCACACCAGGAGGGAAGGAGGCAGCCCAGGCCCTGCCCACCAAGTTCAGAGCCCCGCCCCTTGGCCCACCTGAGAACGGCAGGTGGCGAAGGTGGCGCTGTTGATGATGCTGCACTGCTTCTGGGCCCAGGACTTTCGGTACGGGTTGGCGGTGCAGGGGTCCTTGGAGGCTGGGGCATCCGGGCAGGACGGGGAGAACTTCCAGCTGTTGCCGAACTCCAGCGCGTTGCCCACCACGGACTGGCTCCGCGTGGTGAAGTCATTGATGGCGTTGTCGTCGAAGTTCCCACACAGCCCGCAGACCCTCCCCTGCAGATGCAGAGACAGATGGGGCACGGGGCATGGGGGGGCTGCAGCTGCAGGGGGCAGCCCGAGGGGGCAGCACAGAACCTGGCCCAGGACGGGTAGCTGTAGGGCACCCGGTTCCCCCCGGCAGCGCCCATGAACTTGCATGAGGATGGGGCACACAGAGGGTCCTGCAGTGGGCAGGTGGGCAGGCGAGCAGGTGGGTGAGCACCTGCTCCCCGGGAGAACCTCAGCCCAGCAGGTGTGGTATGCCGAGTGGGGAGAACAGAGCAAAGAGGGCTTTCCAGCCAGGACTCTGATGAACTGTTGGTTGATTGGGACCCAATATGCCCCTTTGCAGAACCCGACATTGTGTGTGTCCTCACCCCAGCCTTCAGCAGACCGTCAGCTGCCAGACAGTCCCTGTGGGGCCAGGTCTAGGAGTGGGGGCTCTGTCCAGGCCCGAGAGGGTCCCACAGCCCACCCACCCTTACCTTGTAATCCTGGCGCAGCCGGATGAACACGCTGGTCTTCCGGTCCCAGGACACGACCATGCCACTGCGGGTCTCGATGGTTAGGTAGATACCCATGTACCGGATCCTGTAGGGCAGGTCTCTGCCTGGCCCCCTTTGCACCACCTTGTAGGTGCCCTCGTGGAGGATCAGCTCATAGTTCTGCATGGACACAGGGGAGGTGGCTGTGGTAGGGGCCAGCTTTGGGGCCAGAGCCCACCCCGTTGCCCAGGGTAGGGGCTCCTTAGTGCTCAGGGGCCCCAGTCACGGGCCTGGTGTTAAGGCTGAGCAGGGCTCCTAACACAGTCCCCGAATGCAAGGTGAGAGGCTGGGCAGGATATGCTGGGAGTTGGGAGCCTGCATGGAAATTTGGGGGCCACAGGTGAGCAGAGGGAAGCAGAGGGCACAGACGAGGCTGTGGGAGCCCATACAGCCACCTCGGGCTCGCTCCGACCAAGGCCCTGCTCCTCTGCCCAGCGCTTCACCCCGTGCCACCCCCCACTCAGGCCACCCCTCATTCTCGCCTCCACTGTTGCCCGAGTGCTGCTGCCTTCCTCCTGCTCCTCCCCACCCTTCAGGGGAAATGCCCCCCACCCAGCCACTCTGCTCTCTGCCCTGGGAACGCTGATCTGCCTCTGCCGGAAGTGGGCATCTCCGGGTGTGGTGGGCTGAATAGAGGCCCCTCAAAAGATGTGTCCACCTCCTAACCCCTGGGCCCTGTGCCCTTATTTGGAAAAAGGGTCTTCACAGATGTAATTAAGTGAAGGATCTCAAGATGAGGTCATCCTGGATTTAGGGTGGGCCTAAATCCAATGACAGGTGTCCCCATAATGGAAGAGGAGAAAGGACACATGGAGAGAAGCCCGTGTGAAGACGGAGGCAAAGATTGGGGGGATGTGGCCCCAGGCCCAGGAATGAACATCTGCAGCCCCAGAAGCTGCGAGAGGCAGAAGGACCCTCCCCGGGAGCCTGTGAGGGAGCGCAGCCCTGAGACACCTGGATGTCAGAGTCCTGGCCTTGGAACCGTGAGAGAATCAATTTCTCTGATTTTAAGTCCCTGGGCTGTGGCCAGCTGTTAGGCGGCCCCAGGATATAACTCAGCTGGAGGGCCGGCCTGGGATGGGGTCGGCTGCAGAAGGAGAAGTTTCCCCATGGCGCCCCTCACCTCCAGGAAGAGCTTGATGGTCTTGGAGCAGGTGACGCCTGTGGTCCCACAGGGGACGTTCTCGGTGACGATGCGGAAAGTCCCGTTGGCTGTGCCATTGCCCCCACAGTGGTCCTGAGACAGGGAGAGTTGAGATGTGGGTCACAGCCGGCCAAACCTGGCCCTCAGGAGGGGAGAGAGGGCCGCCTACCTGGACCAGGGTGTACTCGCAGCTCCCTTCAAAGCTGTAGCGCTCGCCGTCGAAGGTGATGAAGTGGCCGTCCCCATAGGCCACGCAGGTGCCCAGGCAGGGCTGGTGGCTGCACTCCCACCTGCGGTTCCGGCACGTGCTGCGAGGTGAGGGGAGGACACGATGCTTATGGTGCAGGAGCCCACCCCACTCCGGGTCCCTGAGGCCAAGCCGGTCCCAGCTGTGACATGGACGGGGACTCAGCCCCTCCTCATAATAGGGGGATACGGGAGTACCCCTCCCACACTCATGAGGGGTCAAGTGAAGCAGTGAGCATGGGCTCATGGGGCCACCACCCGCCCGTGATGCTTCTGTCTTGAGGCTTCCCCAGCCCTTGGTGCCTGGGATGCAGGGCTCGTGGTCCTGGTGGCAGCTTTGACTGGCCGCCGCCACCCACTGGGCAGAGGAGGCCAGGCCCCTGGAGTACCTCCCAGAGGAGAAATGGGAGCACCTGGGGCTTTCCAAGGGGTAGAGGTAGCGCTAGGCCTCTGCTCCTCTCCTGCCCCCTGCAGAGGACCCCCTGGCCAAGGCCAGCTCAGGCCTGCTGTCCCTGTGGTCTCTGCCCACGCCCTCCCCTCTGCAGCCCCTCGACCCACCAGGTGTTACAGTCCACCCTGATGGTCTCCCCGGGCTTGTAGGTGGCCTCGTTGTGCAGACAGGGGCAGTCCTCCTCGGCCACGCATCCCCCGCTCCCGTCCGACACCAGTCCCGGGGGGCAGACGCAGCCGGACACGCAGTGGGTGCTGAACTGTGGGCAGGTGGGCACCGGTCAGCAGCCCGTCCCCTGCTGGGGCCCAGGGACACTGAGGGGAGGGGCGACTGCCCAACTTGGGGGTGCCCAGGCTTAGGGGAGGGTATGCCCTCAGGGCAGCGCCATGGCTGTGCCCTCCCCGGCCGACTCACGCAGTCCACGTCGAGCACATGGCAGCTCCTGAGGCACTCGGCCCCCGGCGTGCCCGCCGAGGCATTTGTGCAGTCCAGGTACAGCATGGGGGCCACGCACCCTGCAGAGGGACAGCACCTGGGAGGGGCCCTGGGGGTACAGCCGGGACCCCCACCCTGAGGCCAGCAGAAGCCCTTCCCCCGCCACCACGAGTGGGGCCCCAGGGTCCCAGGCAGAGCTCTGTTGGAGGGACGGTACCTGTACTCCTCTGTTCCTCTGCTCCCAGGCAGCTCAGCTTCCCACTCACACACGAGCTACGAGAGACGGATGACCCGGCCTGGGTCACTGCCCACTGCCCATGGACCCCACCCAGCTCTCGGCCAGCTTGGGCCCCCAGGACTCGTCTGAGGAGAGGACGGCGCCTGCTGCGGTGAGGCCACCAAGCCCATGGAGGCGCTCGAGTAAATGTACAGCACGCCAGCATGGCAGGGCAGCTTGGACACGAGGACGAGGATGCGGCCTCGGCTGGTGAAGGAGCCACAGGGAGGCGGTGGGGGGCACCCCAGGCTGGCCCCAGAGTGCAAGCCACCTGCCGTGCACACGCTGTGCCTTCCGTGGGCCCCGGGACCTCAGGACACCCTCCCAGGCCAGGGGAGGGAGTCCCTCTTTACAGAAGGGCAAAGGGCTGGCCCCACCTCCCCTTACCACACCACGCCGTCGTCATGCACAACCTCTCCTGGAGCCACCATGGAGCCACGGAAGTAGCAGGGACAGGCCTCAGCGGGCACACAGGTGCTGGTGTCATCCAGGAAGGTGCCTGAGGGGCAGGTGCAGCCATCCACGGGCACGAAAGCGATGCCGCAAGTGACGTCAGCCTGGCTCAGGCTGCGGCAGGTGGGCTGGCAGCTGTCCACCACATAGGTGTAGTTCTGGGACTTTGGGCAGCTGCTCATATACTTGGCTGCAAGGAGGGGGCGACACTGGGGTCAGTGGCTGAGTGGCCCTGTCTGGCCTCGATTTACCACATCCCAGCTGGGTTTGAAGCGGCCCAAGGCTCAGTTTCCCCCTCTGGACCCCGGGGATTGTAAGAGCACAAGGTTCTTGGCTGGACCGGAAGAGGAAGCACCAAGCTCTCCCTGAGAATGTGTCAGGGTTGCTGCCCCACTGGGGTTGCCAGCATCCCTCGCCCCTGCCTGGTGGAGCCGGGACAGCATGGGGGCACTCACTGCAGACGCCGTCCCTCCAGCCATGGAGCAGCACGCCCTTGGCGGCACAGGCCCACACATAGGAGGACAGAGCTGCACACATGCAGGCCTCGCTCTTCTCACAGTTGCATGTGTCGAACAGGCAGTTCTGGGGACGGGGACATGAGGGGGCCATCAGGGACCCCAGCCCACCAGGGTCCCGTCTCTCCCCATCCATCCTTCCCAGGACCCCCACCTGGGCTGAGAGCACCACCCCCGAGGAAAGCCCTCAGCACAGATGGACGGCGGTGGGTCCCCCTGAAGGGGCAGCCCCCCCGGCTCCAGCACCCGGCCCACCCGACTCTCACTGAGTGGAAGGGAGCAGGGTTGACGATGGAGTGGCAAGGCGAGAAGGCACCAGTAGGGTCAGTCAGCAGCGAGCACCAGTGCTGGGCGAAGTTCTCTGGGAGAGGGGAGGCAGGCGGGCTGACCATCACTGGCACAGCTCAGCAGCTGCTGGCCCACCTCGCTCCCCCTGCACCTGCCCACCCTCAACAGCCTCCGCTCCATACACATAGGCCTGTGGGGGCCCCTTGGCCCCGGGAAACTGAATTGGAATTTGAGGTTCACCCACTGTGCTGCGTGGGCGCTGCTTACGGGGCAGGAGGGCGCTCTTCTGGGAATTGGGCCTCACCCACGGTCCTTCTCACTGCATACACGCTTGGATATGGGGGTTCCCCCAGACCCACCCATCTCGGAGCCCTGCTCAGACTGGGAGCCCCCAGACTCAGACCCGGGGTAACCCGAGGGCACCCAGGGGTGGGGGTACCATTCTCCACGCTGAGGGAGCAGGGATCCTCGAAGCTGTTCTTGACATTGGGGCAGGCGGCCTGGGTCTTCCAGGTGTTGGCGAAGGCGGCGGCTGTGCCCTCCACCACGCCTCCAAGGATCCGGAAATCGTCGGCCTGGTTCTGGTTGAAGTTCCCACACAGGCCTGGGGGCCGGGGCCCCAGGTTGGGAGTGTGAGCTGGCTGTCCAGCTCGGCCGTGCTCCTCTCTACCCTGCAGTTCCCCCAGGCACCACTACAAGTCTGACTGACAGGAGCCCCAGCCTGGGGTTTTGGTTCCAGAACCATCTGCAGATAAGCCCTGGTGGGCATCAGCCCCTGGGTACACCCACCTGAGTGAGGGCTGCGTGGCTCCCTCTGTGTCCTCCTGGGCCACCTCCCTCTGGCCATGGGCCAGATATCGGGTGCCCTGGGTTGGTGCAGGGGTGTCTGGGAGCAGCTGCTTCCCCCATCCCCATCTCCTGCCAGACTGTGCCCATCCCCCTGCTCGCAGCCTGGAGTGGAATCTGGCTCCACCCTACTGCCCCCGGCCCTGTAAGCCCTGCCGGCTGAGACTCACCGCACATCTGGCCTCGGTAGGAGGGGTCCAGCCTGAGGTACACCTGCATGAGGGGCACCAGCTGCACCTGCAGCTGCAGCCCGAGGCCCGTCTGCACCAGGATGAAGAAGGATGAGGGCCTGAAGATGGTGATGTTGGCTGCAGGGCAGAGGGGTGGTCAGAGGCTGCATGGAGGCCAGGCCTGGCCAGACTGACCACTGACGTCTGAGCCCCTGTGCGCCCAGGACAGCCCGGCAGGCAGGGATAGGCCCATACAGGATGGACTGGGACGAGATAGGTGACTAGTGGACCTCGGTCACCCCCTGGGGACCTGGAGCCGGGCAAGAACTTGCGCGTGTGTGTGGGTCCTGAGTGACTGCTGACAGTCTCCAGGAGGCTGGCCACCACATGTGTTCAGCATGGGGTCCCTGAAGCAGCCTCGGTAGGACCACTGACATCCCCACTTTGCAGATGAGAAACCAACCATGGGTGTTCCGGAACTGCCCAAGGCCGCAAAGAGCTATCAAGGGCCCAGCCTGGCTCTGTGAAGGCTCTGGGAGGGGACTGTCACTCTGCAGGCACCCGCCTGGCTGCGCAGGCCCAGGTGTCCCAGGGGCCGTGTACCTGCTGACACGGGCAGCTGGGTGTAGATGGAGTTCATGAACACCCCGCCATTGGCCTGGATCTGGATGACCTGGAGAGGGGAGGCGGGGCCACAGTCAGTGTGTGGGGAGGTGGCCGGCTCACGGACTAGGGAATGCTGACCGCAGCCACCCCATCTAGAACCTTGAGCCTCCGCGTGGCTGGGAGGGGGGTGGTCCCTGGGCCCATGGGGTTTATGGAGGGAGCTGGAGCCCACCCTCCCCATCTCTGTCCCGTCGTCCCCACCCATCACCACATCCCTGCCTCTCACCGTGTCCCCACCACTGGTCATCTTGAGCGTCACCGTCTTGAGGCAGTTCTCGTTGTCTGTCAGGCCGCATTGCCGCAGCTCGGCCAGCACGGTGAAGCCGCTGTCTGCACATGTCTGATGAGGCAAAGCCCACCAGTGTGTTGGGGGACAGCTGGCCCCCAACACGGCAGAGAGGGTCTGCATGTGTGCATGTGTGTGTGTGTGTGTGTGGTGGAGGTAGACGGTGGCTCGTGGTGGCCTCTGGCACCTGCGGTGAACTCCAGGCAGCTTCCTTAGGGCCTGGGGCCCCTAAGCCCCCGTGAGTGTGAGCCCGGGGTTCCCTCTCAGGAAGGGAGGGGGCCACAGGGGCTTCACCCATTCTGGCGGCCATCATAGGGCCCTCTCCCGGGGCCTGCCGTCCACTGCCCGCGGGGCCCACCTTGGACAGGATGTAGCTGCAGTCTCCGTGCACGTTGTAGAGTTTCTCATCGTAGGTGGAAATGTGAGAGCCGCCCTGGACGTAGCAGGTGCCCGGGCACGGGAGGTCCTGGCACTGCCACACCCCACTGGAGCAGGTGCTGGTGGGGGGGACACCATGAGCAGAAGGGGCACCGTGAGGGGGAGGCGGACCCCACCCCATGCACCCCCACCCCATGCAGGGCCGGCCAGGGGCCTACCAGGAGCTGCAGCTTGTGGTGAAGGAGGCCCCCGGGGCGTAGGTGCGGCCGCTGTGGGTGCAGGAGCACTGCTCCAGGGGCAGGCAGCCCGCGTGGCTGACGTCGTCCAGCACCGTGCCTGGGAGAGTGTGAGCTGGTCAGCCGAGGCTGGGGCGGGTGTTGGGAACACAGTGACCAGAGGCAGCCATGGGGGTAGGGGCAAAGGCCCCGGGTGGAGACAGTCCCCATGGGCCCGGAGGACCTGCCTGGGGGGCAGAAGCAGCCGTCGACGCAGTGGTCCTCACAGAGCTGGGAGTGGTCGGGGTTGGAGCAGGTGTCCGTGCAGGGTGAGCCGCACTCCTGGTGCTGCAGGTCGAGAGGGCACGTCCGGGCTGCAGGGAATAGGCAGAGCTTGGCCCTCAGGAGGCCACCTAGACACCCGACAGGCGGGCAGACCACCTCTGCTTCCATCTCCCGTTTGCCACCAAGGGTCCCCAACTCCACAGCCGGGCCCAGGGAGCCCCTTGTTTTGGGAGCCAGGGCCCTGCTTGTCCTGGCCTCCAGCCGTCTTGGCGAGGCAGGAGGCGAGGGGAGCACACGGTCCTGTATCTCCTGGGACGGCCCTCTCATGCCCACCCGGGGTCTGGGGTGATCTCAGCTCACTGTGCCCAGGCCGGGTCCTCCCTCTGGGCCCCCAGACACCCCCAGGCCTTGCATATCGCCCTCTTCTCTCCAGCCCATCCTCTTGCTATGGGGCCCCCTGAGTAGCTCTGCCTGCCCTGTGTCCTCAGCCAGACCCAAGGGTCACCTCCCTCACCCCCTCCCCAGGGACCCAGCATGGGTGCGGGGCACAGGGCTCGCCCCCAGTATGGCTCCTGGCCCAGGCCCTGGTGGGGGACACTCACGGCAGAGGTCAGGGCCCCTCCAGTTCTGTGGCTGGCCCCCTGCGTGGGTACACTGGCGGGAGTACTCAGCGAAGGTGGCACATGGGCAGGTAGGGCAGCGGCACAGGTCCTGGGTGCACGCAGCCACATACACGTCGGCGTCCACCAGCCCATGGCACTGGGCAAAGGCCAGGCCCAGCAGGGTGCGGCGGCAGATGCCCTCCTGGGGAGCACAGAAGCTGAGTACCCTCTGCCCTCCATGCGAGATCCTGCAGGGACCCTGGCCCTGCAGCCCTCACCCCGGCCAGGGAGCCTCTTCTTCCTCTTGAGGTTCCTTCCATTCACCCATCCGTCCATCATCTACCCATTCACCCATCCATCTGTCCATCCCTCCATCTCTCCATTCATCCCTCCCTGCCTCCATCTATCCATCCATTCCTCCATCTATCCATCCCTCCATCCATCTATCCATTCCTCCATCTGTTCATCTACCCATCCATCCATCTATCCCTCCATCCATCTGTCCAGCCAGCCAGCCAGCCAGCGCTCCATCCATCTGTCCATCCCTCCCTCCCATCCATCCATCCATCCATCCATCCAGTCAACCACTATGGACTTGCCATGCTGGGTGCAGAACTCTGCTTGGCTCTGGGCAGTGACCTATGACCCTGGAGTGCCCCCCCACCCCAGGGTTCCAGGACACTCCTGCCCACGGTGTCAACACCCAGGAAAGGTACAGACTCCGCCCCTGGAGGCAGCTCAGAGCAGGGGGAGGCGGAGGCACTGGTCCACTCTCAGGCAGCCCCAGCAGGGTCAGTGCCAGCTGTTGGTGAACGTCCTCCCTCCCAACCCCCTGGCCAGCTGTGGGTGGGCCACAGCTCCACCTCCTGATTTCAGGCTCAAGGATTCTGCCGGTTTGGGGGGATCCTGGAGCCTCCAGGCCACTTCCAAAGGTGGGGTCCTCTCAGCTCATTGGAAGGGCTTTCCTGCCCTGGGCCCCCTGAGTGCCCACTCTTGGCGAGACTGTGTGTGTGGGCATGGATTTGCACATGCAGATGGGCACACATGCAGCACAAGGCACACACGTTCTTACAAGTGCATCGCCCACATGCTGAGAACATGTGGCAGTGGCACACACGTGGAGGTTGGTGGGCACAGGGAGCGCCTGGAGAGTGGAGGCTGGATCCTCCGCCGCCTGGGACTAGGAGGCCCTCTCTCACCTGGACAACCGAGGCTACGCCCCCAGCAGGGTGAGTCCCCCCCCTGCTGTCCCCACACCTGGGGGAGAGGGGCTGAGGGGGAGCTGGATCCCTGAGAGGCGCTCACCTCGTCTGTGCAGTTGTCGGCTGGGGAGGGCAGGGGGTCCTGGCACTGCTCCATGGGCCCGTCCAGCTTCTGCAGGTTCCCGAACTGTAGAGGGGTCAGCCTGGTGTCTGTGGAGAAGAGGCGCTCTGTGTGGGTGCTGAGGGGCTCTGGAGGCAGTGCGGGGCGTGGCTGCCAGGGGAACCCCTGCCCATGCCAGGACCCCTGAAACTTCCTGTGGGCATTGCTGGGTTGAGCATTGCATCCACTCTGACTTGCTCTCTGCCCAGGGCCCGGAAGAAGCCACCCCCCATTCTGCCCCTCCCAGCCTCCCAGGGACTGTCCAGCCCTCAGCCACACCCTGACCCCGGGCGGCACTCACTGTGGGCGTAGAACTCATTGATGGCCGGCAGCCCGTTGAAGTCCCCACATAGGCCGCACGTCTGGTTGGCATACTTGGGGTCCAGCTCCAGCTAGGGACAGGGGAGGGGTAGCTCCAGCCTCTGCCAGCCTGGCAGGACCCCGTGTCCACTGACCCCGGGGGCTGCGAGGCTCTCCCCCTGCCTGCCTGTGGGGGCTCCCCAGATAGGTGGGGAGGGGCTTGGGGGGCATCCTCACCAGGGCACTGTCCTCCCCATTCCACATGAAGGTCAGCACCAGCCGGACGTTGACTTTGACGTAGACGCTGCTCTGCTCCACCAGGAGGCCAGCACGGCTGTAGGGCAGCTCCTCCCTGGGACAGAAAGTTCTGGTCCTCCCACAGCGGGGGTGTGGGGTGGGGTCCAGTGCTGGCTGTGAACCCCGTGCCCACCCTAGTGTCCTGGCTCCTGCCAGCCCCCGACTCACTGTTGCCCATTGATGAGGATGGAGCCGTTGGAGATCTCCAGGACCAGCCCCTGGGTCTTGAGGACAAGATGGGTGATGGTGGGCTTGGAGCCGGCCAGGCCACGGCGGAGCTGGATGTTGAAGTCCTCGTAGGCCGCCCCGCAGTGTGCGGAGAAGACGTAGTTGCAGAGGCCGGGGAAGCGGAAGACATCGCCGTCGAAGGTCTTGTAGTGGAAGTCTCCCCAGGTGCTGCACACCCGCCCGTTGTGCGCTGGGTTCACAGCTGTGGGAAGTGCATTGTGGGGTCCCTGCTGGATGCCACCGCCCATGTCCAGCTGCCCATGGGCCACCTTCCTCGGGACGAGGCACCCGATTTGGGAAAGGGGAGCTCACCCATCCTCTATTGGACACACCTGCCTTGCTCCCCCTCAGCTCCTCTGATTCTCTCTGAGACCCCTGACAGCCTGCCCAGCACCCCAGAGTCAGCCAGCAGGAGAACTGTCCACAGGGAAGGCTCCTGCCTGGGCCCAAGGTTGTCCAGCTGCCTGGCTGCCCCACACTGTGCCAGCTTTAATCCAGATGTGTGACCCCACGGGAAACACCCCTGCCCCCGTCGGCAGTGGGTGGTGTCCACTTACGGCTCATGGTGGGAAAGACAGTGATGGGTGGGATGAAGATCATCTGCTGGGCTGCAGAGAAAGCCAGGTCACAGGGGACTCAGCCAGGCAGGGAGAGCCGGGGACACCCCTTCCTCGGACCCTCACCTCCTCACTGGCCACCCTGGGGCAGCAGGGAGCCCCACGCCAGGGCCTGACACAGCCTCTCCCCTGCTGGACGCTCCCTGTCTGTCGGAGACCTGCTCCTACGCTGGGCTTTTCCGTGCCCCGAGGGTGTGTGTGTGCATGTGTGTGAGGGTGAGTATGTTGGTGTGTGCACATGCATGCAAGTGTGAGTATGTGCACACATGTGTGAATGAATGTGAGAGATTTATGTGACTGTGTTCACTGTGTGTGTGTGCACATGTGTGTACCCATGTGTGTGAGTGTGACTGCACACACATTTGTGGGTATGAGAGCGTGTGTACATGCATATGAGTGTGAGCATGAGAGTGCACACACAAGTGTGTGAATGTGTGTGAGCACTTTGTGGGTGTGTGGCACATGCATGTGACCATGAACATGTGCCTACACATGTGAGTGTGAACATATGCGTGCACTCGTGTGAGTGTGGGTGAGCAGGTGAGCCTCACTGCTCTGCACCTTAGTATTTTTGCCCCCCTACCCCCGCCACCTCTGCTGTGCCTTCCCTTGGGCAGATGGGATCAGGATGGTCTGTGTGACACATGGCTGATCTGGAGAGGACTCTGTCCCCGCATCCCGCCTGGGGCCCCTTCCACTTGCTCCAGAAGCCCCGCCGCCCAGATCCTGGGCCGCGTACCAAAGGCCTCCCTCTGACCATCCATGGCAGCCTCTGCACCTGCCCAGCTCAGTTCCTCGCCGCCCTGGGTCTCTGTGGGAAGAGGGGACAGGAGTCGTGAGAAGTGGACACGTGAAGGCTCAGGCCTCCCGTCACCCAGCATGATAGAGAGCAAGGCCCCCGCTGGGATGGAAGGTTCTGGCAGAGGGCTGCAGCTGTTGAGCAGCCTTGCGCTGATGCGCAGACCACCAGCCTCCCCATCCACGAATTCAGGGTGGGGCCTCATTGCACTGTGATGGGGAAGTCGTGCAGTTGGCTCAGGGCAGGAGAGTGGAATGAGGAAAAGGTGTTGGCCCCTGACCACCACAGGGAGAGGGCTCAGCCCCATCCCATGTGTCCCTCGGAGGACAAAGACCCGCTTTGTTGGGGAGAGGGACAAACGCACCCGGGGAGGGTTCTGGGCGTGACTTAGCAGAAAACCAAGACCAGAGCCAGCTCTGCATTAGAACCATCAATCATGGCAGGTGGGAGGCCTGGGGCCCTGGTGCTGGGACAGCCGACCCAGATCACCTGTGTGTCCACCGCCTCCAGGCAGGGCCTTATCCGCCAGCCTGACCGTGGCCCGAGCCAGGCACTCCCCTCCAGTGGCCAAGCTCCCATGACCTCTCACTGCCTCGGTGGACAGGACTGAGCCCCCAGGTCCCTCTCTGCTGAGTTCGGGCTGGGGCATCCCCCGTTACGTCGCCCTGGAATTCCTTCCTCATATCTGCCAGGCGTCTCCATGCTCAACCCAAGCCTACACTTTGTGGGGAGTGGGATATGGGGCCCCCAATGTCCCGATGTCCCTGGTGGGGCCGGCGCTCGACGAGGGGTGCTGGGCCTGCTCTGCAGCCGCCAAGGCAGGCTCTGCTTCCTGTTTGACTTTCCCAGCTGGGACCCGTAACACTTGGAAACCGCAGGGACTGGCCCGGCATTTCTCTCTCCTCTCCAGCCCCGGTTGACTGCATTTTCCAGAAGCACGGCCATTCCCTCTTACCACTCCTGCCCCTGGACCCGCAACCCCTCCCGCCTGTGCCTGGCCAGGGCTGTCCGCTGCCAGCTGCTGGCCCCACACCACCATCAAGAAACCAGAGGGTTTCACATGGATGCAGGGCGCACGGCACCCACTCCTCTCCATCCCGGGCCCAGTCTCCATGAGAACTGACTCAATACAGGGCCCTCCTTGGGCCAGGCGACCGGCCCAGTGAACCTGGGTCTCCATCAGTCGCCCAGAGAAATGCCCGGCGCCGACCATGTCATCACACTGCGGTCTGGTGCACAACCTCCCCTGAAATGAAATCCCTCGTCTCGGGGCCCACTCTCACCCATCCCTGAGCGGGGCTCCGGGCCTGGGGACACCCGCCTGCCATGGTGCACATGTCTTGTTGTGACAAGATGCACCTTCACAGAAGGATTTGTCCCCAACAAGAGGGAAGGGAGTGCAGGATGAGGTGGGCTCACAGGCAGACCCACCGCTCAAATGCATGGAGCCGAGGACAGCCCGGCCCAGAAGTGCCCAGAGGAGCCCGGCTGAGCGGGCACACGGCTGTGCAAACCGGCAAACCAGCATTCCAAACTGCTCAGCAGGTGGGGAGGTCACTGCGCCAGGTGGCGTCCCACGATGTGCCCACCCCCCCCGCCCCAGCCCCGGGAAGTGCTGTAGGAAAGCCCCCCTCACCTTCCAGCCCACTCGGCCCCCAAGCAAGGGGACTGGGCGGAGGGTCTGGGAGACAATCTCTCCCCTCCACTGCCTCCTGTTCACAGATGGAGAGAGCCTCTGGGGCGCCTGCCCACCCAGACCCCCAATCCCCGGTGAGGCCCCAGTGGGGGCGCCTTGCGGGAGCAGAGCGTGGGCCAGGGAAGGGTGGGGCAGGCTCTCGTGGCCAGGTCCCCTGGCCGGCTCTGCCAAATGCCACCAAGGCAGCCCCTGGGGCCGCATCTTTCATGTTGACAGTAAGTATTAGGGCTCCTGGCGCTTCCCTGCGATGCTAACTGCCTCGGGGCCTGAGGGATGACAGACAAGATGGACAGGTGGAGGCTGCGGAGAAAGGCCGGGCCGCAAGCATGGCATGATGAGCACTGGTGGGCTCAATGTGGCTCCCTGCTGCCAGGCAGGGTGCACACCTGTTCGCCCCGTGCAGCCCTATTTCCAGGAGGTATTTCCGAGCCGCCGACGGGGCTTTCCTGTCACTCCAGGCCAGCCATGGAGGACAGGATGGAGAAGGCTCAGCCCCCATCTGGGCAGGGACCTGTGCTGGGGGCTGTCCCTGCCTCTGATATGGGGACCTCATGGCCACCTCACCCAGCGCCCACCCCATCCCATCTCCGAGGCCAAGTCCCTCTTGGTGGTTTCCCCAGGGGGTCACGCCTTCTCCAACAAAGGCTGAGAGCCCCGGCACCGGGCGTCCCGGGGTGTGCAGGGCCCATCAGGACACACTGTCCATTCTCAACAGGAGAAACCCCTAGGCGTGTGGCCTGCAGAGACCGTCCCCACCTCGACGATGGAACCGGGGTCGGCCTTACCTGCCTTCTGCACCAAGAGCAGGGCCGCCAGGGCCCACGCCAGCACCCGGCACCCTCTGGGGACACCCATCCCGGGGGCTGGCATGGTGGGCGGGAGGTGAGGAGGGAGTGGGGCGAGGTGCTGGCTCCCCTGGGGGCCCTGGGGCTTAAGTAGCAGGAAGCCTTGGCCCTGTGCCTGGCTCCTGGGCCATGCAGGGCGCTGTCCTCTCCCCGGCGCCAGCCACGTGTGTTTACTCTCGGGGAGGGGCCATGGCAGGAAAGAGCCCTGAGGAGGAAGGATTTGTGGCTCTGGGCCCCAGAGATGCAGGACCCCTTCCCCCCAGCAGCTTCTGAGAATCAGAAGGGAGGAGGTACAGGCCCTTCTGCCTGAGCCAGGAGGGTGGTGCTGGCGGCCCATTCTAGATGGCAAAGCCCCTACAAAGCAGGGCAGCCTCGGACCACCTGGGGTCATGCCTCGCTGCAGCCCTCTCGCTGAAGAGGGAGGGTGGTCAGCAAACCGCCTCACTCTTGGCCCCTGTGTCCAGCTCCTCCTGGGAGCCCGATTGAGGCTGAGAGGTGGGATCGAAGAGGGGAGCCGACCGTGGCTCTGGGGGAGCTGGCCAGAGGTGCTCAGCACCCGTCCCGAGGAGTGGGGAGGGGGCCATGAGGCTGCGAGGTCATTGCTGGGCCTGGCAAGCAGGGGCCCGTATGGCCATGTGTAGTGCGGGGTGCTGGTCTACAGGGCATGTGAGGGTCTGGCGAGGAGGTTCCGTGCCCGGAGACCCCAGCTGTGCAGAGAAGTGCCCCTGCAGGTCTCTGGGCTCCTCTCTGTCACCAAGTTCAAGGGGAAACCAAGGCCCTGAGGCTGCCGTCAGCCTATCTTCTTTTCCCTCCATCACTCGCTGGGTTGCTGGCGTCCTTACTCAAAACCGGAGCATGACTGAGAACAACCTGCAGGACGCCCGGGGGGATGTGCGGGGTCGCATGGCTGTAACCAGCTCCCGTGGGCACGGGCAGTTTCCGGGGATAAACAGCAGGGAGCCCCTGGGACTCTTCTGCCTCTGTGTTTCGGAGGATGAATTTGTAGATGCAGAATTTCTGAGGCAAAAGGAAAACCCGTCTTAAAAGCTTTGGCACATTTTGCTGACTGTCACCCCTCAGCGTGGCCAGTGGCCCCACAGGCCACATGTGTCCAGAGACCCGCAGGGGCCCGGACCTGCTTTCTATCTTGGATCCTGGTGTCTTAGGAGCAGGATGGCCCTGCATGGTGCTGGTGCATGTTCCCCGGCATGGAGATTCCTGCTGCGTCTGCGGCCCTGCAAACCTTGGCCCTGGGCTGGGGGCAGGAGACATGGAGGTCTCAGCCGGCGGAACCACTCCCTGTGCACTTCCGGGACCCCAGGGGTGGGTGCTAAGGCCACCTGCCAGCTCCCCCCTGTCCTCGCTGTCATTTCCAAGGTTGAAGGTTCCTGAGGTTGGGTCATCGGGGTCCCCAAAGTTCTCTTTCATATCCAGCCTCCTCATCCGCAGTGCAGAAGGGGGCAGCTGGAGGGCCTCTGAAGGGGGGCTGGGCTGGGGGACCGCAAAGGATGGGCCTGGAGGGTGGGCTGGAGCCCCTGAATGGCCCTCCTGTGCTCTTGAGCTGTGACTGTGCCTGGGCCCGACAGCCCCTGCCCTTCTTGGCCTTCCTGCCATTGCTCCAGGCACAGGCTGGGCAGACAGCTGGAGCTCAAGAATGCCTTGGCACCTCGTCCTCCTGTGGGTGGGGAGTGCACGCTGCCTGGACCAGCAGCTCCTCCACCAGGAGGAAGGAAGTGGGGGCATCTTTGGATCCTCCACCTGAGGCCTCTGGGGTGGCCAGACATGGGCAGCACCCTGAAGCCCTCAGAGGGCCCTGCCAGCCCCATTCGGGGCAGCCCTCACCCCTTGCACACACGAGCAGTCCTGGGCACTGAGGTCTCAGGGCTCAAATGTACATTATCTCTTCAGGGCATCATCCACCCCTGCCCCCCATCCCCACCTTGAAGGAGACTCCCTGTGTGCAGGGGCTTTGCCCATCTGTGCACAGCTGCACGCGGCAGGCACTCAGTCAATGCAGAGTGAGTGAGGCGTGAACCCACAGCACCATGGCTCAGAGGCTGCCCGAGTCCTTCCCCTGAGCACATCCTCGGGCAGTGACGGCAGTGGGGCCGTCAGGGTCCCAGCGATTGGGACATCCCGGATGTGGCCTGGGCCCAGCCTGTTTGCTCAGCACGTTTACCTCTTCACAGATGAGGGAGCCGAGGGAAGCACTGCCGGGAAGGAGGGCTGGGCCAGCGGCCTCCTGGGGCTCGGGGAGGGCTCCACCAAGGATGGTGCCAGGAGCCTGCCCCGCAGGGACACGCCCTGTCCCTCATTCAGCCCATGGAGCCCAGAGGGCAGCCGGGACAGGGACAGCACTGGCCCACTGAAAGCCCAGAGTGGGATGTGATCCCACCTGTGGACAGAGACCCCTGACTACACGGAGCCCAGAAGCCGACTGCCCCAGCTCTTCCCCTCATCCTGGTGGACACCACTCACAGGCTTGGAGAGTGCCGGGGGTCATCTAGCAAGACCAGGGAGCCCTTCTCAGCTCACGCCCCTTGTCTCCCACCACAGCAGTGGAGATTTGAGGATGAGGGTCCCGGGATGCATCAAACCCCAGGCGTTTACTGGGCGCTGGCTGTTTGCCCCGCTCCACCTCGGGCACCAGGGAGGGTCCAGGAGGATCAGGGCATGGCCCTGGGCTGGCCGGATGGTGGGACCTTCTACCCTGCTGCCTCCTGCCCCAGAGGGCTGTGTCGCCCTGGCAGGTGGGAAACCATGGGGGTCCTGGCAGCCCAGGTCTGTGTCCCGAGGGGCTCAGACTCTCTGTGAGCTGAGGGGCCCAGTGGTGTGCCAAGTGGGCTGTGAGCCGGACAGGCCCAGGCCTGGGTGGTCCAGGTTGGGATGGTTGTCCAGGCAGGGAAGCACTCAGGCCCCACGTGTGGGTGACAAGCCCTCTGTCCTGGGCTTTGAGATGGCTGGGCCTCATTCCTGCCCCACACACTCAGGGCTTTTCCAGTGAGACTCAGGGGACCAGCCTGGTCCAAAAGAAGCAAGTGGAGGACACATAGGGTCATCATGGTCCCCCAGTCCCCCAGCTTGTCTGACAAACATGACCAAGCTCTCCACCCCATGTTGGACATGTGGGGTGCAGAGAGGTGGCTGTGGCAGCCCCTCTGGGGAGGAGCGAAGCTGTGGGGGGACAGGCAGGCCATGCTCCACTTGGGCACCCGGTCCCCGGAGCTGTGCCCACTGTGAGGAGGGCGGTGCCCATTCCCCCAACCCTGCTCCCAGGTTCAAAAATGTGGAAACCCTCCCCCAGGATGCCTGGCCCCATGTGAGGACCCCTGCAATGTCTCCTACTTTTTCCTCGTCTTCACACAGGTCCCTTGCCTTCCCTGTTTCCTCTCCCTCCCTCCTTCTCTCCCTCCATCCTCCTTCCCTCCTTCCTTTCTTCCTTCTAGCAAATTCTGATGAGCCCTGAGTAGTACTTCCCTGGGCAGTGGGGGTCACCATGGACAAGGAGGACAAAGTTCCTCCTCCTCCAGAGCTTACAATGCACATGCCCAGTTGGGGCAGCATCGAGAGCCGTGAAGGAGCCAAAGAGAGGATGGCTCTGTGTGGGGCGGGGGCGACAGCTGAGAGGAAGGAAGGGCCAGCCACAGCCTTCTGCAAACTAGGGGAACAGCTTCATCAGAGAGGGGACAGCACGTGCAAAGACCCTGGGGCAGGGATGGACATGGCCCGTTGGAGGGTCCCTGATGTGACTGGGACTGGGGCACAGGGAGAAGGGGCTGGGGGGACAAGGTGAGATTAGGGGAGGGGCTTGGGTTTACTCTCAATTTGGGGGCATGGGGGGTGTTGGAGCATTTAAAGCAGAGAAACCATAGGGGATGACTTTTTTTTTTAAATAGTGAAATGTACATAACATAAAATTTACCATTTTAATCATTTTTTAGTGTACGTCAAGTGGCATTAAGTACGTTCATGGTGTTGTGCAACCGTCGCCACCATGCATCTCTGTGACTTTTTTATCATTTCAGAGACTCTGTCCCCATTAAACCCTAACTCCCCACACCCCTCCCCCAGCTCCCGTCTATGAATTGGACTATTCTAGGGATCTCATATGAATGGGATCTTATGTGTTTATCCATCTGTGTGTGGCTTTTTCACTGAGCACTGTCCTCATGAAAATCCATGTGGTAGCATGTGTCAGGATTTCCTTCCTTTTCAAGGCTGAATAACACTCCATTGTGTGGATGAACCACAACTTGTTTATCCAGTCATCCGTTGACAGACATTTGGGCTGTTTTCACCTCCTGGCTGTCGTGAATAGTTCTGCTGTGGACACGGGTGGACAAATACCTGTTTGAGTCCCCGCTTTCACTTCCTTTGGGTGTATACCTAGGAGCCGAATGACTGGATCATATCGTAGTTCTATGTTCAACTTTTTGAGGAGCCACCAAACCATTTCCCACAATTACTGCAGCATTTTACCTTCCCACCAACAGTGCACGAAGGTGGGCTTCCGGGGAAGACCCTCGTCTGGGTTGCAGTCTGCGACTTCCTGCAAAGTTGGCAGTGCGCGGGATCTCTCAGGAGCCTTTTCTGTAAGGGGCTCATCCCATTCTCGAGGGATCCACTCTCATCACATAAGCACCTCCCAAAGGCCCCACCTCCTAATACCGTCACCTGTGGGGGTTAGGGTTTTAACATATGGATTTGGAGGGACATATTCAGATCATATCAAGCCTAAACAGTTTTTTGGTGGAATTTTTAGAGTTTTCTACATACACGATCACGTCATTTGTGACCAGGGACAGTTTTCCTTCTTTTCCAATCTGAATGCTTTTTATATCTTTTTCCTTTCTAACTGCCCTGGCTAGAACTTCCAGGACTGTGTGGAAGACAAGTGGTGAACGAGGGCATCGTTGCCTTGTTCCCGATCATAGAGGAAAAGCTTTCATCTCCCACCGGTGAGTATGATGTTAGCTGTGGGCTTGTCGAATATGGCCTCTATTAGGTTGAGATAGTTTCCTTCTACTCCTAGTTTGTTGAGTGTTTTTTTTTTTTTTTTATCACGAAAGGGTGTCGAATTTTGGCAAGTTCTTTTTCTGCATCAACTGAGATCATCATGTAGGTATTCCTCCCTTCCTGGGGTGAGTGGTTGATTTTTCTATGTTGAGCCATCCTTGCATTCCAGGAATAAATCCCACTCGGTCATGGTGTATGATCCTTTTACTATGCTTCTGAATTGGTTTGTTAGTATTTTGTTGAGGACTTTTGCATCAATATTCATAATGGATACTGGTCTGTAGTCTTCTTGTAGAGACTTTGTCTGGCTTTGGTGTCAGGTAATGATGGCCTCGTGGAATGAGTTAGTAAGTGTTCCCTTCTCTACAGTTTTTTGGGAGAGTTTGAGAAATACTGGTATTATTTCTTCTTTAAATGTTTGGTAGAACTCACCAGTGATGCCCTCTGGTCCTGGGCTTTTCTTTGTTGAGAGGGTTTTGATTACTGTTTCAATCTCCTTACTAGTTATCAGTCTATTCAGTTTGTCTATTTCTTCCTGAGTCAGTTTTGTTCGATTGTGTATTTGCAGGAATTTGTCCATTTCTTGTAGGTTATCAAATTTGATGGCATAAAATTGCTCTTAGTACTCTCTTATAATCATATTTATTTCTATAAAATCGATAGTAATATTCCTTTCATTTCTGGTTTTAGTAATTTGAGTCTTCTCTCTTTTTTTCTTAGTTCTTCTAGCTAAATGTTTGTCAATTTTGTTGATTTTTATAGTAACAGCTTTATTATGAACTTGACTTCCCATACAAAGTTAGAATGTCAATTATACTTAAAATTAATCCATTTAAAGGTTTAAGTATCATATCATAGATATGCACTATCTGAAATTCCAGAAGGTATTTAAAAAGGTAACAGATCTTTGGACAGATGGAAGAACCAACTTTTGGTTTGCTTGGTTTTCTCTATTGTTTTTCATTCTCTATTTTATTTATCTCTGCTCTATACTTTATTATTTCCTTCCTTTTGCTAGCTTTGGGTTTAGTTTTCTCTTCTTTTTCTAGTTCCTTAAAATGTATAGTTAGGTTAGTGACTTGACGTCTTTCTTCTTTTTAAATGTAGGTATTTACAGTTATAAATTTTCCTCTTAGCACTCCCTTTGCTGAATCTCATAAATGTTGGTACTTTATGTTTGTGTTTTCATTTATCTCTAAGTATTTCTTAATTTTTTCTTTGACCTATTGGTTGTGTAAAAGCATGTTATTTAATTTCCACATATTTGTGAATTTTATTGTTTTCCTTCTATTATTGATTTGAAGCTTCATTCCTTTGCAGTTGAAAAAGACACTTCGTATGAATTTAACCTTTTAAAATTTATGAAACTTGTTTGGGAGCATAGAATAGCCTGGAGACTATTCCATCTGCCCTTGAGAAAAATGTACATTCTGCTGTTGTTATGTGGAGGGTTCTGTCTCTGTGTGTTAGGTCTAGTTGGTTTATAGTGTTGCTCAAGTCTTCGATTTCCTTATTGATCTTCTGACTGGTTGGTCTATCCATTATTGAAAGTGGGGCATCGAAGTCTCCAACTATTATTGGAGAACTCTCTCACTCTTCAATTCTGTCAACGTTTGCTTTACATATTTTGGGCTATGTTGTTTGGTGCATATATGTTTACAATTGCTATATTTTCTTGTTGAATTGACTCTTTTATCAATAAATAATATCCTTCTTTAATAATCAATAAATAATATCCTATCTTCTAAAATCCATTTTGTCTGGTATTAGTGTAGCCACTTTAGTTCTCTTTTGGTTGCTATTTGCTTGGACTATCTTTTTCCAGCCTTTCACTTTCAACCCATATATGTCTTTAGTTCTAAAGTGAGTCTCTTGTAGACAGCATATAGTTGGATTTTTTTATCCATTCTGCCCATCTCTGTCTTTTGAATAAAGAGTTTAAATCCATTTACATTTAAAGTAATTACTGACAGGGATGGACTTACCTCTGCCATTTTGCTATTTGCTTTCTGTGTGTCTTCTAGATTTTTTGCTCCTCATTTCTCCCATTACTGCCTTCTTTTGTGTTTAGTCGATTGCTTGTAGTGACAAATTTTGATTCCCTTCTCATTTCCTTTTGTGTATATTCTATAGATACTTTCTTTGTGCTTACCATGGGATAGCATATAATACCCCAATGTTATAACAGTCTAATTAAATTGATACCAACTTAACTTCAGTTGCAAGCAAATAGTCTACTCTGTATTTATATATTTATAACATATATAAATATTAGATCTTTATACCTTTTGTGCCCAGTAACATAGAATGTGGTTATTTTATGCATTTTTCTTTTAAATCCTGTAGAAAATAAAAAGTGGAGTTACAACCAAAAATTACAATAATACTGGCTTTTATATTTGCCCATGTATTTAGGTTTACAGGAGATCTTTATTTCTTCATACAGCTTTGATTTACTGTCTTGTGTTCTTTCATTTCTGCCTGAAGGACTTCTTTTGGCATTTGCTGTAGAGCAGGTCTAGTGGTAACAAACTCCCTCAGCTTTTGTTTATCTGGAAATGTCTTAATTTCTCCATTTTTGAGGGACAGTTTTGACAGATATAGAATTCTTCGTTGACTTTTTTTTCTTTCAGCACTTCAAATATATCACCCACTGGCTTTCTGTCTTCCAAGATCTCTGATGATAAATCAGCTATGATCTTGTTAACGATGGCTTGCATGTGATGAGTCGATTCTCTCTTGGTGCTTTCAAGATTCTTTGTCTTTGTCTTTCAACAGTGTGATTACAATGTATATCAGAGTCAATATCTTTGAGTTTATCCTACTTGGAATTTGTTGAGCTTCTTGGAAATTTTCAACCACTATTTCTTCAAATAACATTTCTGCCCCTTTCTCTTCTCTCCTGGGACTCTCATCATGCATATGTTTGCCTGGTTGATGGTGTCCCACAAGTCCCTTAGGCTCTATTCACTTTTCTTCATTATTTTTTTTTAGTGCTCCTAAAACTTGATCATTTCAATGGTCCTGTCTTCAAGTTCACTGAATCTTTCTTCTGCTTGGTCAAATATGCTGTTGAACCCCTCTGGTGAATTTTTCATTTCAATTATTTTACTTTTCTGCTCCAGAATTTCTGTTTTTTAAAAATAATTTCCATCTCTTTATTAAAATCCTCATTTTGTGCATGCATCACTTTCCTGATTTCCTTTGGTTCTTTGTCCATGTTTTTGCTTTAGCTCTTTGAGCATACTTAAGACAGTTGTTTTAAGGTCTTTGTTTAGTTAGCTTGATATCTGGACCTCCTCAGGTATGATTTCTGTCAATTTATGTTGTTCTTTTCAATGGGCCGTGTTTTCTTGTAAGTCTTGTAATTTTTTGCTGGAAATTGGGGATTTTACTATTGTAATGTGGTAGCCCTTGAAATCAGATTCTCCTCTTCTCCAGTGTTTGAGGTTCTTTTCCTTCCTTCCTTCCATCCTTCCTTCCTTCCTTTTTCTTTCTTCCATCCTTCCTTTCTTTCTTGCTTGCTTCCTTCATTTCTTCCTTCCTTCCTTCCTTTGTTCCTTCCTTTCTTCCTTCCTCCTTCCTTCCTTCCTTCTTCTCTTTCTTCCTTCCTCCTTCCTTGCTTGCTTTCTTTCTTTCTGTCTTTCTTTCTTCCTTCCTTCCTTCCTTCCTTCTTTTCTTCCTTCCTTCCTTTCTTCTTTCCTTCCTTGCTTCCTTCCTTTCTTCCTTCCTTCCTTGCTTCCTTCTTTTCTTTCTTTCTTTCTTTCTTTCTCTCTTTCTCTCTTTATTTCTTTCTGTTGTTGAAGGCTGTAGTGGTTCTTTCATTCTGAGACTTTGCCAAACAATTTTTACAGATTATTCCCTGTCTTCTGTGATCACTGAATTCTCTGTTCCTTTGGCTTGCGTTCAGCTAATGTTTGGGCAGAGTTTCCCTGAATATCAGGAACTTTCCCAGTCTTTACATCCTGGCTCTGTGCTGAGGCTGTTCTTTAACACTTAGGTAGACTTTCTTTGAGCCTTGGGATCAGCCCAGGCTGAAATTTTGCCTGGGCATGAGTGTAGCTTTCTAAATTCCGCATATACATGGCTGCTTTTGAAAGTCCTAATTTCCCAGAGTCCTACTTCAACTTCTCCAGGCCTTAGACAGACTGTGGTGTGTCTCCACCTGTAGTCTCTTGCCCCAGGAGTCTGTGGGTCTGTAGTCACCTAGCAGCATTTATGAGGAATGCCTGCTGCTTTTGCCACCTGAGCTCCAAGTTAAGCAAAACAGAGACGAGTACCTTGCATCAGTGCTTCAGATATTCCCAAGACAGGTTAGAACAGATGCACACACCAATTTGAAAAATACAATATTCTCTGCTCCTTCTGAGGTGGTCGTTTTTTTTTTTTTTTTTTTTTTTTTGAGCAGGGGATAGGAACTGGGCTGACAATTCAAGACCCAACTGCCACCGCACTGGGGGTGGTGCAACAGTGATAAAATTACTGCAAAACTTTCCCACCATTTTGAAGATGACTTTTTCTTGATGGGACGTTAGCTTGGTTGCTGTAAACCTTTGACTGTCTTCTAGAGCTCTGACCATGTTGGTTCTGTTTCTCTTGTTTTCTCAATGTTTCTGTGGGGAATGAGAACTCAGAGCTTCCCAGTCCACCATTTTCCTGGTTGATTTTATTTTTTAAAAGATTCATTCTGAAAACAAAAGTTCATAGACTATACTGATGTAAATGAATAAGTAAAAAATAAATAAATGAAAGAGAAGAGGAAGCTCTTCTTACAGCAGAATGCCAACTAAGAAGAGTGGAAATGATTAGAAAAGTGTTGCCAGATGCTGACACTGCTGGTGACAGGCTGAGGAAGAGTGGGACACTCACACAGTCCCCAAACACCTCCCACAAGACCCTTATTACTTCCAAGGGGGAAATGGTTACTTTCCAGTGGAGAAACCTGGCAGACACACCTGAGCCAAGTGATAGAGGTGGCCATCCCAGTGATGGGTCCAATTCACATCATGTGCCTCCAGATATGATGCACCGAGAAGGACACAGCTTCACTCTGTGTTGTTCATCCTAAAGTGCATACTCCGACCTGAGCATGAGGAACTGCAGATGGACCCAGGTTTGGAGGTGCTGTGCACCATAACTAGGCTGCACCCCTCATAAAGGTCACGGTCAAGAAATGCAGAGAAAGGCTGAAGACAGATTCCAGATTAAAAGAAACTAAAGAGACAGCGCTCCTGTGACATGTGGTCCTGGATCAAGGTCTGGATGGGGAAAATGAGGAGCCGTGATGGACACGATCAGAACAGCTGAGGGGTTTGGATGGCTGAGGGCTGTGGTTTAGAGGGTGATGTTGCATCACTTTTAACTCAGCTGAGTGTGACCCCTGCCCTGTTTCTAGGAGACACGCGCCCACTATTTAGGGGTGAAGAGTCGCGCTTCTTAAACCCAAGTCATTCAGAAAAATCACGTAGCTAAGAGAGAAGGCAGGGACGATGTACACACACGTGTGAGAGCAAAGGGCAAAGCAAATGGAGCAAAATGCGGACGCTCCCGAGTCCGTGTGACAGGCAGATGGGCTCTTTCACGATTTCTAACTTATCCGTGAACTTGAACTCACATCAAGATTAAAAGTCCTCTGAAAGCTCCATGCTGCCTGTGATTGGAGAATGGACCAGAGGGAGGCCAGTGAGGGCCTGCTGCAGGAGCCCCAGCTGGACGTGGATGTGGACACGGCAGTGAGTAGTGAGGGAGGACAAAGGGGAAAGAGACAGGGTAGGGGGAATGGGGGAGGGACAGCGGCTCTGTCCTCTGGGCAGGGCCAGCCTGAGTGGTAGCAGATGTGCGAGAGACCCAGGGGCTCCATGACATGGCAGGTCCTAAGGCAGGTGCAAGCAGTGCCCCCTCCCCTCCCACTCCTCCTCCTCCTCCCTCCCAACTCTGGTGAGTCTCCTGCAGAAGCAGCACCCCCATACAGGGCCAAGGTTTGGGGTTCCCAGAGGGTCCCCCCATGGGTGACAGGGTCAGGCATGGCCTAGCATGGCCCCAGTGTGAGCAGGGCAGGTGTGGACAGAGGAAAAAGTCAGAGGCAGGCCCCAGGCCCACGTTTGCTCAGGATTAAGACGGCATGAGGGAGAACAAACAGAGGGGGGTAGTGATGTCCTGGTCACCGGCAGAGATTACTAACTGTCAGCGGGCAAACAGGCCCTCCCTTCCCTCCAGGAACCCCGGTGTTGACTCAGCACCCACAGGGTTGGCAGAGGGGCCAGTGAGGAGAGAAGTGTCTAGTACTGCACCCTCCCCTCCAGCCCACCCCACCAGCCTTGTCGCCCAGGGACCAGGGTGACCAGTGACCGGGAGAGGGAGGCCAGGGGACACACCACCGTCCTGGGCCATGCCACCCTTGTCCTGGTTCAGGCCCCGGGGTGGGGGGAGGCTGAGCGGAAGGGTACTGCCACCCCACCACAGGCTATCCCCCATGGGGGACCTGGGCCCAGGCGTGACCTCTGGCAGCCCCTGACCTTACTCTGTTGCGTTTTTGGGGTTCCCTCACATCTGGTTGCCTTCTTGTTTGTGTTCTGTCGGGCCCTGCTGCACCCCCACGTCTGGGGTGTGGCCGATGCTCAGTAAGTGGGTGTGTGGTGAACGAACCGGGGGGGACACAAGCTTACACTCCACTACCTGGGCCATGAAACCGTAGCCCGGGGTTACAGTGGCCTGAGGTCAACAGTTGGTGAACTTGAACTCCGAACTATAACCTGGCTCGCAGGAGGGGGCGGCACACGGCAGGGTCTGGGTGGTCGGGAAAGGCTCTGAGGGGCCTGTGCAGAGAGCCAGATGTGCGTGTGTGTGTGTCAGTGGTGGTGGTGGGGATCAGAGCCAGGCCCTCTGCCCAGGGGAGGTTGACGGAGTCTCTGGAGGAGGGAGGGGCTTCTGTTGCGTTGAGCAGCCCCTGACTCATTCCCAGGGCTCTGAGATCCCCACCCCCGGGTCCACGTCTGCACATCAGGCCTGGGACCGGGGTAAGTGATGTGCACACCAGGAGCAAACAAGTGAGCCACTGCCCTTGTCTTTCCAGGAATAGTTTGCAAACGTGGCCCAGCTGTCGCTGGAGAGACTCAGTTTCCCCAACGCCCAGAGTCACAGGCAAGGACCACCAGGGACCACTGTTTGGCCTCCCTGGGAGCTGCAGATGGCCTCACGGCCCGCTGTGGGGGTCCAGGTGCCAGGAGAGTGGCTCATCTCTGGGTCCAGGGCAGGTCCTGCCACCTGTGCGCTCAGGGGCTGGTGGTCCCACCTCACTGCGCTGGGTCTTCTTCCCCGACCGCCCGCAGGGGGCACTGCCAGATCTGCTCTCGGCTGGACGTGGATTTTTGGTTTTCACAAAACACTGAACCGTCCTTTAGTGGACCTGTGGGAGCTCGGAGCCACCAGCTGAGGACAGGAAGCTGAGGACAGCTGAGGACAGCAAGATGAGGAAATTTGTCCAACGTGGGGCCAGCGGGAAATACAAACCCCATCCCAGAGATGGAGACCCCGGCCTTGGCTTCCTGCTGAGACCAGGCGCTGCCCTCCTGGGGCTGGGGGCCAAGGGCTGGGGGTGCAGGAAGGGGCCGGGTCTGGAGACAGGGCAGGAAGTCCCTCCTCCTGTGGGTTCAACTTGGGGCCTGAGGGACTGAGTCTAACGGATGCAAGGCTCTCGCCTGGTGGCACTGTGCTCAGCTGCAGTACAACCAGGGCTGCAGAGGGCAGGAGGGGGTGGGGAGGGATGAGGGGCTGCCTGTGCCCTGGGGATTTCTGACCCGTCATGGCCTGCGAATGGGCTGGGTCCCCTGTTCAGACGGGATCCCTGAAGGTGGGCTGGACTCGGTGACAGGCTGGGGGCCCTGAGGACCTGCCCCACCTGCTCCTTCATTGCATGGGAGTGGGGGACTGTAGTGTTCACGGAAGGATGGGGGGCCTAGAGCTTGGTATGGTCGCAGGTGGTCCCCTCAGGGCCTGTTGACTGGGGAGTGGGCTTGGCCACTGGCTCTCTGCCTGAGATGCCGAGCTCCTTGAGCCCCTTGGGGGCCGCTGGGGCTGTTTGCCTTGGAGATGGGGGAGGTTGGCGTCTGGCTGTGTCAGCTCTGACCTGTTCCAGGGACCCTCCCTGAACCCTTCCTGCCAGCCCCACCCAGGCAGTCCCCTGCTGGCCCTGAGGCCCCCAGGGGTGGGTGTTGGGCAAGGCTGGTGTCCTGAGCCCCAGGGGCTGGTCCCCAGCCACACAGAGTTTCTCACAGTCTGGTGAGCCCCCCTCCCTGGGCTCCTGCATCAGAAATGAGCCTCATGGCACCCCTGTCTGTGTCTTGGGTCAGTTTTGGTTTGCAGCTCTGTGTGTCTTCCAGGTCATGCTGTCCATACTCTGTGGAACTTCAGTCATAAATACGTTTTTCCCGGGACCCAGGATGCACAGGCTTTACAATGCAGACACTGATGTTTTATTCTTATTCTGTCTGTAGAGAAGTGGAAACCTGGCTGTGAGTCTCCAGGCGGACCTTTTGAGCTTTGAGAAAGCCACCATCGCAGAGAGCATCCCTAGAGACGCCTTCTCCTGGCCTCTCCTCTCTGGGTCACCCTGTGCACGGGGACCATGACCACAAATCCGTAGTCTGTGTCACTGAAGCCCGCGGTTGTTGCGTACAGCACGTATTTTAAATCTCATTGAAGGGATCGCTCCCCACTTCCAGGTCACAGAAACGGCCTCCTCGGTCTTCCCCGTGGCTTCGTGTCCTCACCTCCGAGGTCCTGAGTCACCTGGAGTCCAGAGCAGGAGGAGGCCCACCTGCCCTCTGGCTGCTCCACCCACCACCCTCCTCTCCCGCCGGCTCTGCCTCCAGTCTGCAGCTCCTACGCTGACCACTGGACTCTCCTCCCCTCTCCTGTCTTCTCTCCTGCCATCTCCCCTCCCTCTCTTTTCCACCTGCGCTCATTCCCCTGATGAGCCCCTGGTTGAAGAGCTGTAAACTGCCTATGTCTCCAATATCCTCCATCTTTACAGCCCAGCAAGGCCTGCTTCCTGCCCTGATGTCTGACCCACATGTCCAGCTGCCCACCAGACACTTCCACTGGGGCGTCCAGAGGTCAAACGCAGTGTAACCCGTGGAGCTCCCACCTTCCTCTGAGTCCCTCCCCCAGCCACCCCATCTCAGGGAAGGCGGCCCCTTCCTCCCCTACATGGGGTCAAAGCCCTGGGAGCTGCCTGTCCATTCTGCCTGCACCCCACACCCTGTCACCTCTACCTCTGACCCCTCCTCACTGTCACCCCTCAGCCCAGCCCCTAGCCAGTCTGCTGCTCCTTTGTCCTCACCCAGCAGTGGAGGTGGCGTCTTAAGGACAAAGTAGAGCTCAACCACATCTGTCTTGACCCCAGGCCTTCCTCAGAGCTAAGGCTGCGTCCTCGTTGACCCCGACCTCCCACCCCAGGTGTGCGCGGGCTCCGTCCCGTGGAATCCAGACTTCTACCCCAGCTTCTCCGGTTCTCCTTTTCTGCTTTACTCCCGTGGTGCTAGCATGTGGTCTACTGCGTGATCTGTCCACCCCTGCTCGCCCTTGCCTGGCTCTCGCTGTGACCCCAGCACCGTGCACCCCAGGGACTGCGAGCTGGGGTGCGGGAGCCAGAGGCTGCCCAGTGAGCAGGGCTCTCCCTCGGAGCAGTGGCTCCTTTGGTTCCCGGAGCTGGCATGCTACACAACTCCAGAGCCCCTGGCCCCGTCCTCGGTTGTCGGGAAGCCCTGGCTAGCGGGCAGCGCCCTCTTTGCTCTCCTCTGTCACAGTTAACCCGGATATTTGAGGATCTTTGACATCCGTGCAGAATCTACAATGAGTTTGCCAGCTTCCTCTGAAGATCATGCCCGCGCTGCAACACCGTGCCGTCTGGGAGCGCATTGAGTCACTGGTGACTCTTGGGGACCCAGCTGTGCGGGGCGCCTGCCCTGCTGTGTTCGCATCCTGTCTGGGCAACTCTGACACCGCTGGAGAGCTCAGGCGGTTCAATTACATTTCTGCAGCATCAGAGGCTGTGGAGAAACGGCACTGACTTCTAGGCGGCCCTAGGGTCTGGCCACCAGGCTGAACTGTCGCTGGTTCCGGTGGCTTCTCGGGCAGTGGCTTCTTCTGCAGTTTCTTGCACACAAGGTGTGTCATTGGGCTGAGATGTGCCCAGTCTCACACAGGGACTGGCTTGCTGCCAGCACAGTGTCCCTCACTGTCTTGCCCATCTGGAAGGGCAACCTGGCCACCGGGTGTACCCCAAGGGCAGGTGCTATGTGTCAGGTGTCCAGCTGCGTGCAGGGTGAGTGGCCAGCACCTCCCACCTGCCCTCCTACCCATGCCCCAAGCCAAGAAGTCCTCACCTTGTCCCCAAATCATCCTCCTCGGGTCTCTGCTCCCAGGATTTAGCTGGCTGCCCCTGACATCACTGTGCCCATTGCTCTGCCCCGGGGCCAGGCAGGTGCCTGAGACCCATGGTCTCTCTGAGAGTCAGCTCGCTGCCCAGGGCCCAGGTCCACAGCTGAAGAGGTCAGAGCTGTGCCCTAGGTGTGCCAGGACTGGGCTGGCTGCTGGGACTCTGGTGTGAGGTGGGCATGCTGGGGGCAGAGGTCAGGAGGTGGCTGCTGCCTAACCTGCCTGCCACGGTCACAGGCTTCCCAACATCCTGTGCCCCTGTCCACTGCGTCCTCATCTCTGGGAGCGCCCAGCATCCCTTTATCTGGGCAGAAGCTGGCCTCCAACCTGGGCCCCCAAAGCCAGAGGGTGGGGCACCCTTGCCCCTCAGACTGGGGGACTCAGAACCATGAGCATCTCATCCGCCCCCCGAAGGGATGCCCTCCCAAGGGGGCAGTGGGAGGTGGGGTTGTGAGCTGTCCAGTCCAGCCTTGGCCCTCTGGGGCCTCTTCCAGCCAAATGTCCCCACCCTGGCAGCGACAAGATGTCCCCCACCTCCTCCCAGTGTCCAAGAGGGGTAGCATGCCAAGGCCGAAGCTGGGAAGAGCCGCACCCTTGGGCAGAGACCCATGGTGGCCTTAGTGGGACGTGCCCAGCTCTGTAGCTCTTTCTGGACACAATAGCTTGCGTAACTGGGCCAGGGGCTGCGGTGGCGGGGGAGGGGGTGGGAGTAACTCTCCAGTTACTTCCTGCTGCCCAGCTTCGGTCCTGGCTGGGTGCTCCCCGGGGGGTGAGGGATTAGTCACCGCAGGTCCATCCCACCCAGAGAGGAAGAGGTGGCTGGCCAGACATCCAATCCGCTCAGGGGGGTAGTGGTAATTAGGGTGCGGCCCACGGCTGTGGGGTCAGCCGGTCACTGGAGCAGCGGCTCCTGGAGCTCGAGGACCCAGAACTTCCTGCTTCCGTGGAGGGCGTCCCGTGGGGGCAGTGGCAAGTGACCTGTAGCTACGTTTGTCCACCTCACTCTCGGACCGTCTCCTGGGCCCAAGGGGCTGGCCTGGCCCTGAGGGGTCAGAGGCTCAGGGCTGCAAGAGCCCCTCAGCCTGTCCCTGGTCGCTCACAGGGAGGGTCGGCTCCACTGCCCACACGGCCAGAGCAAATGGCCAGGTCAGGCGGCGGGTGGGCGACTGGACCAGGGCACCCGGGCACTCTGTGCTCAGGCCTGGATGGCAGGATGGGGTGGACAGGGTGGAGGGGGCAACACCGTCCAGGTGGGTGTGCCATGTATACTGTAAAGGGCTGTCCTCACCCTCGCCCAGGGGCCTCGGGGTCCTGAGACCCCAGGCAGCCCCTTCCCCTTCCTGGGCCTCAGCCCCACTGTGCCAAGGGGCAGGGCTGGACTCGAGGGATGGCCCAGCCACTGAGTACGTAAGCCCAGATCCGGGACCCAGAACCCGGGCCTGAGCCGGTGGTGCAGGTGCCTGTATGCTGCCACCTTGTGGCGGCCACATCCCGGAGCTGGAAGGTTGCTGCCGCCGGCTCCACCCCAGCCCAGACATGGTTGTTGCGACTGAGACAGCTTGAGGTGGAAGCAGGGGGGCATCTAACTCCAGGAGCTGGGGCAGAGCAGATTGCCCACTCAGAGTTGGGGACATGAGGCCAGCTTCCTGTGTCCTTGCCACTGATCTCCAGCACGCCACCCGCCCCGGGCCTCATTTCCCTTTGTGGTACAGGCAGGAGGACAGTGAGCCCATCCTACCTTGCTGTCACAGAGGACACCTGCTGGGGCATCCACCCCCTGCCCAGTGTCCATCCACAGATGTCCCCCTGTGGCCAGCACTGTCCAGCCTGCCAGCGCCCCTCCTTGCCAGTGTCTAGCCCAGGCCGACGTCCCAGCAATGACCAAGGTCAGCTGGCTGGCGCCTGGCCCTGTTGGCTTGTCTGCTCTGGGTGCCCCCTACCCACACCGGGTTTGGGGAGCTTAGGACCCCCTGGACATTCCTGTTCGGGACACAGCCTGGCCCTGGGACTGACCACGGGCTTCCCTGTCCCCGCCCCTCTCTGCTCCCTGCACTGTCCTGTCCAAGCAGTGAGCCCCCACCACATCCCACCCTGCCCTGGACTGCCTCCAGACCCCTGGCCACCTCCTCAGAGTGAGGGGCCAGCCCTGCCCACCCTCCTGGTGCTCCCAGGGGGCCGGGGATCAGCCTGAGGCCAGCGTGTTGCTGGGAGCGTCTGGGGGCTCTTCTGGGGCCTTCAAGGAAGATGAGATGGGCTTTAGGAAGGTGGATGTTCTCAGGGCGGTGGTGGGGGTGGCAGGGCAGGAGAGGGGAGTGACAGACTCCTAGGGCCACGTCCACCACTCTGCAGGGGGATTGGTCTCCTGTGAGCCTGCCTGTGCACACACACAAGCACACACGCACACATGCACACAGCAAGCTTGGCGTCAGTGTGATGGCCAAGTCTGGGAGCTCCGTGGAGGGAGATGGAGCTAACCCAAGAAAGTGCAGCCCTCTCGTGACTGACGTGGTCAGCTGGGTGGTAAATGCATCCTGAAGCTCTGGGCTGGTCCACTGTCCCTCGTCCACTCATTCACTCCCTCCCACTGTCCGCCCCAATGGGTGGATGCTCTCCCACCAGCAGACAGAGGCAGCAGGTGGCCCTCCCTGGGCTGCCAAGTGTGCAGTGGCCAGCCTACAGCGTGAGCCTTCGGTGCCTGGGTCTGCCCCGGGCCTGTTCCTTGTTTTACGGACAAGGTTAAAAATCACACAGGGTCCACAAGTTGCAAAATGCTCCAAGTGTATTTGTGAAACTGGCCCAGGACCCAGGTAGCAGAGGCTCCTCCTCCTGGCGGCCGGCCGAGCAGCCAATCACCACATCCGAGTGACCATCATTGATAAGACCCTCATGTGATGCTTATGTCTGGGAAGAGCAGCCTGGATCCACGGCCGGAGGAGCCCTGCCTGCCCGGATAGTCCCAAGCAGGTGGCTTCAGGCCGGTCAGGGCCACCACACGTCCAAGGCCAGCTGAACCCTGGAGAGGGTAGAGGTGGGTGGACAGTGCATCCTAGACTCGGGTCACTCGGGCCAGGGCTCAGGTTCCGCTGGCCTTGGAAGCTGAGACCACAGGGAGTAAAGGACACTCTTGTCGGTCAGTCCAGGAGGGAGGCCACCCTGGGACCCCAAGGACAGGGCTCTGGGCAGGCTACTGGTGAGGCCCAGACCCCTGGGCCTCTCTTTTCCGGCGCCTGTGCTCTGTCTCCCGGCTCTGCTCGTCACCGATCTGCACAGGCCCCAGCTCCTCCGGGCCGCCACTGTGGGAGTTGCACCGCAGGCCCACGCAGCCGCACTCCTCCACCTGGGTGTAGCTGAAGGCCCGGCTGGAGCCGTCGGCGCAGTGCAGGGTCACGTTCCTCAGCGAAACCCGCAGCTCCTGGCAGCACCTGCATGTGCGCTCCACCCTGTTGGCTTCCAGGGAGTACCTGTGGGCAGGACCCGCTCAGCCGGGTGCCACGCCGGCCCCACACCCCGAGCAAACCCCACCGGGCCAGCTGCAGCCGCTAAGCTCTGGACGCCCGTGTCACAAAAACCTGTTCTCCAGGTACACTGACCAGCGTTTAACAACGGGCCCTCGTGTGCTAATGGCTGTGGTGTAAATGCTCCCACGGCCGATTCCAAGCCACCAGTGTGCCCCGACAGGCCACAGGGCCAGGGAGGGACGCACAGTGGGCTCTTGCTAGCCCGTGGGAGTCAGCTCCAGCAGGTCACCATGGGAGACACTGAGTCCGGGGTCTCAGTAAACAGAAGAGCCTGATTCTAAACAGTCTGCGGACTCTGGCCCCAGCCCTGCAGCCCAGCCTCCTAATCCGGCTGCAGGCCCCTCGCAGTCATAATTACTGCTCCCTTCCTGTCCCTACCGGGTCCTGCCTCTCGTCTGCCCAGCACCCTGAGCCCCCGGTGGCCGACTGAGCCACATTCCAACCACATCTTCTCTGAACCCTGCCCTGTGAGGGCCCTCTGGGGGTGAGGGGAGACAAGGGGCTGTGCCGGGCTGAGTGAGGGGCTCACGTACATGGAGGTGGTGTCCCCACAGTTGCCCTGGCAATAGGTGAGGCGCACGGGCCCCGAGGAGCTGCAGCCCTGCTGCCGGATGAGCTGGTGCTTGTCGTAGACTGCGCAGGTCGATCCTGGGGAGGACACGGGAGGCAGCACAGGAGGTCAGGACCGGCTGGGCCTCCCCAGGCCTCCCGGGCCGGAATTGGTCACCCACCCCCGGCAGACACGCCCACTCACTGTTCTGGGGCTGGAGTTGGGGACAGGAGAGACAGCAGCCGTCCTCGCTCAGCCGAGCCTGGTCCTGTGCCGACAAAGGGGTGCCGTTAGTGCTGGGGAGGCCTCTCAGCAGACCACCCAGAAATGGGCGGACGGGGAGGCTGGGCCAGGCTCAGGCAGGAGCGGACAGCACCCCATGCAGGAGGGCGGTGCCCCTGCCAGTACTGCATGGGGGGCTCCCCACTCCTGCCTTGGGGCTCAGGCGCCTGTCGGCCCATGCTGGGCAAGGTGGGGCAGGGGGTTCCCGGAACTCACCAAGGGACAGCTGAGTTGAGGGCATGCCTTCCTCGTGGTCACCACCACGAGCCCATCCCGGTGCTTCTCACACTCGTATGTCACACAGCGGTTCCCAGGGTCTGACCAGGACTTGCCAGGCTGCAAAGAGGCCCGACCAGCATGGTGAGTGTCTCTCCCCAAGGCACCTCCCTCCAGTAGGGTGGGCACCGCCTCTGTCTGTCTGTCCTCCCAGCCTGTGGGCTTCCAGAAAGTCCCCCTGGCCTCAGCCAGGCACATGCCCTGCAATGACAGCTGCCCAGGGGCCCGAATGCCAGGACCCTGCCTACTCAGCATCCCGCTGTCGCTGTGCACCTCACAGGCTCTCCATTCGTATGGGGCTCGGCCCTGAGCCCTGGCCTCCCTGGAACTCCTGGGAGGGGGGTCTAGGGGCCTCGCCTCCAGCCTGAATGGATCCCATGGGCCGCCCCACCCAGGACTCACTCCAAGGCCCTGAGGCCCCCCAGGCCGCCCCTGGCAGCCACGACTCACGTAGAAGAGGTGGGCTGAGCTGTCGCTCGTGTTCATGACGCAGGCCATCTGCACGCACTCGCCGCAGCATTGCCCGCTTCGCGCCTGGTACTCGAAGCCCTGGAGGGGAGGGGTGGACATGCGGCCTGAGCCCCGGCTGGTGCTGCTGAGGGGGTGCGGGGTCATGGGGGGCACTCACCACGGGGCAGTAGGTGTTGCAGATCTGGGTCTCACAGCTGATCACGAACGTGTCCGACTCGGGGCCGCCGGGCACCTCGCACCTGCATGTTTCGCACAGGGTCGAGGAGACCACCGCACCGGGCTGTGGAGAATCAGCACGGTCAGCCTTAGTGAACTGGGGCGGGCCCGGGGCCCCTGCCTTCCTGGACATCCCCTCTAGGCCTGGGCCCCACCGGGCCAACCCGTCCCCCCGGGGTGACCCTCGGTGGCACCTCCTGGCAGAAGTCCCCGTCTCGAGGGCAGAGCCTCAAGGCTGGGCCTCCGTGGAGGTCACATGCTCTAGAGGGCCCGGCTGGGAGAAACCGAGGCTGGGAGGCCTCATCACATCAGCACCTGAGTTTGGTCCCAGAGAGCCCACGGCTGCTCCAGAGTTCCCCCCAGCCCGCAGGGCCCCGTCGCTGCCGGCAGACCCAGTCTGGGGAACAGCTGCAGGAGTGGGGGATGCTCAGTTTCCTATGTGCCCCGGGGGTCCTAGCCTCCGGCTGGTTCCTACCTGATACAAGGTGCCGTTGACACTGCAGACAGTCCAGCCTGTTCAGGAGACATGTAGGCCTGTCTTGTCACGAGACTCGCCCTCGACGTGCCGCACCCCCACCCCACCCTCACCTCCTCCAGCCCCCCCAACCCTGCCCAGCCCCACTCCTGCCACCGCCAGCCTCCTGAGCACACAGGTGCCCACGCGTGTCACCAGAATGTCCCAGCCCAGGGCCACAGGCCAGCGGTGGGTGAGCCACGGCTCCTTTTGGTGTCATCCCCTAGCCACAGCGAACCCCGAGTGAGGCTGGGTGCCCAGCCTGTGGCGCGCACATGCGGCCTGGAGATGGTGGGGACCGGCCTGGTGCCATCCGGGCAGTGGGGTTGGGACACTCACTGCAGTTTTGCTTTGGGCAGCAGGACCCCTCCTCGTACGCCAGGGTCAGGCGGGAGCCTTTGGGACAGTCCAAGGGCGCGGGGCAGGAGCTGGTGTTGCAGGCTGTGGTGGGCAGGAAGGGGACACTCAGGAGACCTGCATCCCACTCTGTGCACGTTCTTCTCCCCCCAACCCCCTGGCATGAGTGTCACCCCCAGGGGGTCTCCAGGAATGCTGACTGCCCAGGGGGCCATTGGTGGGCTCTCCATGGGGGCGTGAGCCACCCTGGGGGCAAGACTTCCGGTCAGCCTAGGTGAGGAGCCCCCTGCCCTCCCTGGCACACATACTCCCAGAGCATGCCTGCTGGGGTCAGCAGATGAAGCCACAGTGGAGAGGTGCTGCCCCATCCTCCTTGGTTGCGCCCCCCCCCCCCCCCAGGTGCCACCACACGGGACCCTCCGGGGCAAAGCCGGCCAGCCGTGGGTCAGTGCGTGTGTGAACCCTGCAGGCATGGGGGCAGCAGCTGTCCCCCACCAAGCCCGAGGCTCACCACAGCTGTATTGGGGACAGCACTGGCCGGCCTGTGGGGCCGCAGCCACAGGCACGAAGCCAGGTTCGGGGCAGTGGGGCAGTGGGCAAGACTGTCTGCGGCAGCTCATCTTCCACGTGCTCCCATCACAGGTGCACTCCTGGCAGTCGATGCTGACATTGTGGCCGGGCTGCAAGGGGAGGCACACGTGAGCCCCTGCCGTGGGCCACCTGCCTGCCTCAGGGGCAACTGCAGCTGGCAGGGGGAGTGGGAAGCCACGGCCGAGGGCCCAGGGGAGCCCGAGGGAGGGGGCTTCAAGGTGACAGGTAGTGGCCGAGGCCCATGGGGGCCGGGAGACGGGGTGAGAGGGGCTGTGCAGGTGACCGGCCTCTCCCTGCAGCCTTCACCTTCATAATGTCCGAACAGAGGAAGGGGGCAGCACAGTGGAGGACAGCCTGTGCCCACACATTCCTCCAGGGCCGAAGGCACATGCCCATGGAAGCCTCCGGAGTCTTGCTGGGGAGGCCTTGTCCCCTCCCAGCCTACCCTGAGCCTCTGGCACTGAACTGAAGCCCCCGGCCCCCTGAGCAGGCCACACTCACCTCCACAGGCTCCCCATGGGGCCCCTGGCATCCTGCAGGGAGAGAGACGGAGGTCACTGCTGGGCAGCCACAGCTCCCAGCCCCTCGGGGGCCTGACCTGTGTCGGGGGCTGGGGTGGATCCCGAGTCTGACGCCCCAAGGGGGGCCGTGCGTCCTGGCACACGGGTGGAAGGTGCACCCTCCAGCCCCAAGCCCACCCGTGGCACATACTCGGGCAGCCTGTGGGTACGCAGACGTCAACGCTTGTGCTGAAAAGCATCATGTCCTCTGGGCAGAAGCAGCCTTCTGTGATGGGTCCAGCTTCCTGGAGGGCCCTGTGGGAAGCAAAGGGTTGGCCTGGCCCCTGTGCCCTACAGGGTGGGGAGGGGCCAGCTGGGGGGCCCCTGAGGGCTCTAGGGGGTACAGGAGGGTGGGGCAGGTGCATACATGAGGCTGATGTGGTCGTCCCCGTGGCAGTGGGGGGGATTGGACGGGCCGCAGGGCCGGTACACTTTGTGGGGAGGGCAGGTGAAGGCTGTGTGAGAGAGAAGCCATGTGTGAGGCCAGGGCCACCAGCTCCACGCCCCCTCCAAGCCCCAGGCACCTGCCAATTGCTGGGGGCTCGGGCCTGGGAGCTGGGCCCCTCAAGGTCCATTCTTCCATGTGCCCCTGCAGAGCTCCGCCTGTTGGAGCCATGAACGCCACCCCTGCACCCAGGCCTGGAAGCCCCTCCTTTCTCTCCAGGAACCAAATGCACTCTGCCCTGGGGTCAGCCCACCTCCTCCCTCAGGAAGCCCACCCTGACCGCCTGAGCCCACCCTCTCAACGTCTGCCCGGCACGTCTGTGCCCTCGCCACATGCCCACTGCCCCTGCCCGGTGGGGTGGGGGTGTCCTGAGGCCAAGGCTGGGGCAGACACTCACAGCACGTGTGGTTGGTCCGGCCCCTCCAGTCAATGCACACGCCCTGCGAGGCACAGAGCGCAGCATACAGCTCCAGGCCGGAGCACACCACTTCCAAGTCGGTCACGTGGCACTGGTCAAACACACAGCCTTGGTAGAATGGCCCTGGGGAGATCACGGAGTGGCACGGCTCGAAGACCCTGTGGGACAGGGATGCACAGGTCATGGGACAGCTTCGGGCCAGGGCTGCTGGGCACTGAACGTTCCCCCACTTTCCCGAGGAGTGAAGTCACTGAGCCCCCCAGGGTGCTGAGTGACCCCAGCCTTGGGACCATCTGTGTGTGCCAGGGAGGGTGTCCAGCTGCAGCATGGCTGTTTCTTTCTCAAACTCTCCACTGGGCCACCCCTCTGGCCTGCAAACGCGGGTGCTGCCCGGTAATGACTGATGGCCAGACTCACAGTGTGCTGGGTGGCAGAGCCTCAGAGGCTGACCCGCCCGGTCAGCCCAGCCTGCGCCCTGCACCTGGCCTTCCACCAGTGATGACGCTGCAGGCCCACTTCTTCCCACCAGCCCCCAAAGGGTAGGGTTGTCCCCGCCACCACCAGGCCCTCCAGAATCTTACTCGCTCAGAATCAGCTGGCAGATTGGCGAAGGTGGGCAAGAGGCAGGCGAGGGCGTGGGCGTGGGCCCGGCAGTGGGCGTCGGGGGAGGCCCATGGCAGGACGGCTGGTTGGGGTTTGTCACCTTCCAGTGGCCTGCCATCTCGGAGCAAGAGGCCACCACCGCCCCCCCAGGCAGGCGGCACTCCTCCTTCGGGTCATTGGTGCAGGTGCCTGGGGCAGGGAGGCAGGAGTCAGGCCAGCTGGGGACAACTGGAGCCACCCCCACCCTCTTGCAGGGCACAGTGTCCCCTGAGCTGGCTGTCAGGCCAATGCCTCGGGCAACACCCGATGGATTGGCTGAGGGACCTGCCCAGGCCCCTGACCTATTTGTGCTTTCCTTTCTCCCCAAGAAGCCAGACCCTGGGGCCGTCCCATGGAGGACAGACAGGTGCAGGCCTCAGGCCTGGAGCAGGTGGCCAGCCCCCTGTGCCGTGCTGCCCGGCAGGCTCTTGGTGCAGGAGGAAAGCAGAGACACCCGCAGGCTCCATTCCATGCAGGTGGCCTCACCCCCCCACCGAGAATGCGTTCCCCCCGGGCCTTGCTCAAGGCCGACCCTTCTCACACTGGACACTCTCAGCAACATTTAATGATCAGGGAAAGGGCAGGGTGTCAAGAGAGCTGGGGCAGGGGCCGGAGCGGGGGGCCGGGACAGGGGGCTCACCACACTGCCCCTCCGTGTTGTTTGCGAACTTGCTGAAGGGCACCTCCACCGAGAAGATGAGGCCGGAGAACATGACCTGGACGCCGATCTCGGGGATGCTCACGTACATCTTGATACCAATCTGAGAGACGTCGATGCCATCTTTCTGGAAGCCGGGGCTGACCACTTTACCATTGAAGATGATCTGGACACCAGGACACAGCCGAGGGGAAGACAGAGTGAGGGCAGGAGGTCAGCCCCGCTCGCCCCCCACCGCTGCCCACCCCGCACACGTAGGAGCTGCTGGGCGGGCGTCCCCACCTCATTGGTCATCACTCCCCGGACTGGCTTGCGGGTCATCATGACACGGTCCTGCCGGTACTCGACGATGATGGACTGCGGGCAGGACAGCCCGTCCTCGGCGTCGCAGAAGTAGTTGTCGATGAGCACGCGCAAGTGGCCGTACACAGGCACAATCTGCTGCACCAGCACGTACGTGCAGTTGTCCAGAAAGGTGTAGTAGGTCCCGTCGAAGGTGATGTAGTGTGGGTCGCCCCAGCCGCTGCACACACCTGCAGGTGCCAGCAGCTGCTTTACACGCGGCCTCCCCCCCACCCCCAGCCCGGGTGATCTGTGCCGGTCACCTCGGGCAGCAGTGGAGGCTGCAGGGGACCCACATTCCCAGCACTGGCCAGAGCTCTACCCATTAGGTGCTTGGTGAGGCCTGAGTGGCGGGGCTGGACCCCTCCACTTCTCCTGCCTGGCACAGCTGGGCCTCAGGGGCTGGCTCGGGATCCCACTCCACACCCTGCTGGGCACCACCCGTCCCCTGCCTAGCTGTTGGGAAGTCTTTCCTGGTGTCCAACTCAGTTCTGTCCCGCCTGAGCACAGCCCCTCCCGGCCCCACCGCCTGGCCTGGCTCGTGGCTCACATTGGCACTCGTAGTGTGGGCAGCAGCTGTCCTGGTCAACCACCTGCACGGCGGGGTAGCCATTGGCACAGGTGGGTTCCTGCACCGTCGGGCACTGGCGCGGCTGCAGAGTGATGATGTTGTGGCCCTCGCAGGTGGCCTGAGAGCAGTTGGGCATGTTCCAGGTCTCGCCTTTCTGTGGAAGCAGAAGCAGCTGCAGGGCCCCCCCGCCAGGCACTGACCCCCAGACCCCCCTGCAGCTCATGGGCCTGGTGATGCCTGTGGTCTCCCCGGAGCGAGGTGGGCAAGGGACCCAGACTGGGGCTGTTCCCTGGGGCCCGGCATTCACGCCAGGCCTCCTCCGCCCCCACGCCCACCCAGGGCTGGCTGGCCAGGGGATGTCTCTGAGTGTGAAGACGGTGCCCCCTCTTGGCACATTCCCACCCTGTCCCCCACACCCTCCCTGGCTGTCTGGCCCCATCCAGAGCACCGACCCCTGCTCTGGCCCCGGGTCATACATAACCAGTAGAGTGTCAACCTCAGGCCCCACACTCCTGGCTCCCCGGTGGGTCCCCCATCCAGAAGTCCTGGATGACCAGACTCGCTACTTCCCAATGGTCAGCCTGCATGGGCCAGGGGTCACCGACTTTCGTGCCACTTGAAGTCACATAACTGGAAAACCTCTGGGGGTCTCTGCCCTACTCCCGGAGAGGCCCGAGAAGGGCGAGAAGGGGGAGGTTACCATTCTTGGGGGGGATATGTTTGAGCATCCATGGTGAGTGACAGGCACAGGGCCCGAAGGGGAGGACGCAGGCGAGGAGGTGGCCGGGGCGGGAGGTGGCGTGCTGGTGGGGCAGGTTTCGTCACTCCGCCTGACCACGTGGCAGTCCAGGCTGCACACCGCGTAATAGCAGTGGCCGGCGAGGTCGATCTGTTGGTAAATGATGGATCCTAGAAGACGAAAGGACAGGCAGGCGTCAGTGGAGTCATGCTGGACGAGGCATCACGGGAAGCAGCTCTGGCCAGGCGGGCAGTCCACCCAGGGGCTGATATGAAAGGTGGGATTCCTGCCCAGATGCAAATGGAACAAATGCTCAAAGAGAGCTTAATGTCACTCCCTAGAAAACCTCCAGCCCTGTCACAGAGACGACCCACTCCTTCACACTGTGGCTTTTTCTGGATGGGAGACCAGGGAACAGACTGAGCACACAGCACACACTACAAAGAAGACGAACATACCTGCTGGGTAGAGCTTGTGGGACACACTGCAATAGCAGGTCGAGGGGGAGGGTAGTGGGGAGCTGAGTGACTTCACGGTAGATACAACAGAGGTGGGTTCTGAAGGAGGCGAGTGACGAATAGATGAAGTGACATGGGGGCTCACGGGGGATCCACTGATTTCCTGCTCAGTTCTTGGGATGGGACCAAGCACAGAGGTGGTGCTGGGTCTCGGCACAGGGGTTCTGCTGGTTTTCGGCACGGAGGTTGTCCTGCTGGTGGCCACGTGGGAGGTCGCCTCGGGGCTGGAGCTGCTCAGTCTGGAGGTGCTGGGCAGGGGGACAGGTGTCGGGGGCGGGCAGCCTTCGCGGGGCTCACAGCACAGCACGCGGATCTCGTAGTTGAGGCACGTGCTGCCGTGGCCCTCCTGGTCCTGGTTCCGGCACACCAGGCCCACGTCGGGGTCGCACTGCACCACCTGGCCCAGCTGCTCGATGCTGACCTCGGGGTGGCTCTCGGCCCGGCACTCCAGGTGCGTGATGTACTCAGGCCGGGTGCAGATCTTCTCCCCGCTGCGGAGGATGTTGCTGTAGGTCTCAGAGTCGCCGCCGTGGGGCCCGGGGGACGGGAATTCCACGTCGAACCACTTGGTCCACTTGCACCGTGGCTGGCATCTGCTGGTCGCAGGTGGGCTGTGGGTCGTCTCCGGGGCACGAACCGAGGTGGTGCTGCTGGCAGGAGCTGGGCTTGTGCCGGCTCTGTGCACAGAGGTCGGGCTGGCTCCCGGCACGGAGGTTGTGCTGGTTCTCAGCTCCGTGCTTGGGCTGCTTCCCGGTGCCGTGGCCTTGCTGGGTCTTGGCACAGAGGTTCTGCTGGTTTTCTGCACAGGGGTCGGGCTGGTCCCCGGCACGGAGGTTGTGCTGGTTCTCACCTCCCTCTTTGTGCTGGTTTCCGGCACGGACGTCGGTCCGGGTCCTGGCACAGAGGTGGTGCTGGGTCTCGGCACAGGGGTTCTGCTGGTTTTCGGCACGGAGGTTGTCCTGCTGGTGGCCACGTGGGAGGTCGCCTCGGGGCTGGAGCTGCTCAGTCTGGAGGTGCTGGGCAGGGGGACAGGTGTCGGGGGCGGGCAGCCTTCGCGGGGCTCACAGCACAGCACGCGGATCTCGTAGTTGAGGCACGTGCTGCCGTGGCCCTCCTGGTCCTGGTTCCGGCACACCAGGCCCACGTCGGGGTCGCACTGCACCACCTGGCCCAGCTGCTCGATGCTGACCTCGGGGTGGCTCTCGGCCCGGCACTCCAGGTGCGTGATGTACTCAGGCCGGGTGCAGATCTTCTCCCCGCTGCGGAGGATGTTGCTGTAGGTCTCAGAGTCGCCGCCGTGGGGCCCGGGGGACGGGAATTCCACGTCGAACCACTTGGTCCACTTGCACCGTGGCTGGCATCTGCTGGTCGCAGGTGGGCTGTGGGTCGTCTCCGGGGCACGAACCGAGGTGGTGCTGCTGGCAGGAGCTGGGCTTGTGCCGGCTCTGTGCACAGAGGTCGGGCTGGCTCCCGGCACGGAGGTTGTGCTGGTTCTCAGCTCCGTGCTTGGGCTGCTTCCCGGTGCCGTGGCCTTGCTGGGTCTTGGCACAGAGGTTCTGCTGGTTTTCTGCACAGGGGTCGGGCTGGTCCCCGGCACGGAGGTTGTGCTGGTTCTCACCTCCCTCTTTGTGCTGGTTTCCGGCACGGACGTCGGTCCGGGTCCTGGCACAGAGGTGGTGCTGGGTCTCGGCACAGGGGTTCTGCTGGTTTTCGGCACGGAGGTTGTCCTGCTGGTGGCCACGTGGGAGGTCGCCTCGGGGCTGGAGCTGCTCACCCTGGAGGTGCTGGGCAGGGGGACAGGTGTCGGGGGCGGGCAGCCTTCGCGGGGCTCACAGCACAGCACGCGGATCTCGTAGTTGAGGCACGTGCTGCCGTGGCCCTCCTGGTCCTGGTTCCGGCACACCAGGCCCACGTCGGGGTCGCACTGCACCACCTGGCCCAGCTGCTCGATGCTGACCTCGGGGTGGCTCTCGGCCCGGCACTCCAGGTGCGTGATGTACTCAGGCCGGGTGCAGATCTTCTCCCCGCTGCGGAGGATGTTGCTGTAGGTCTCAGAGTCGCCGCCGTGGGGCCCGGGGGACGGGAATTCCACGTCGAACCACTTGGTCCACTTGCACCGTGGCTGGCATCTGCTGGTCGCAGGTGGGCTGTGGGTCGTCTCCGGGGCACGAACCGAGGTGGTGCTGCTGGCAGGAGCTGGGCTTGTGCCGGCTCTGTGCACAGAGGTCGGGCTGGCTCCCGGCACGGAGGTTGTGCTGGTTCTCAGCTCCGTGCTTGGGCTGCTTCCCGGTGCCGTGGCCTTGCTGGGTCTTGGCACAGAGGTTCTGCTGGTTTTCTGCACAGGGGTCGGGCTGGTCCCCGGCACGGAGGTTGTGCTGGTTCTCACCTCCCTCTTTGTGCTGGTTTCCGGCACGGACGTCGGTCCGGGTCCTGGCACAGAGGTGGTGCTGGGTCTCGGCACAGGGGTTCTGCTGGTTTTCGGCACGGAGGTTGTCCTGCTGGTGGCCACGTGGGAGGTCGCCTCGGGGCTGGAGCTGCTCACCCTGGAGGTGCTGGGCAGGGGGACAGGTGTCGGGGGCGGGCAGCCTTCGCGGGGCTCACAGCACAGCACGCGGATCTCGTAGTTGAGGCACGTGCTGCCGTGGCCCTCCTGGTCCTGGTTCCGGCACACCAGGCCCACGTCGGGGTCGCACTGCACCACCTGGCCCAGCTGCTCGATGCTGACCTCGGGGTGGCTCTCGGCCCGGCACTCCAGGTGCGTGGTGTACTCAGGCCGGGTGCAGATCTTCTCCCCGCTGCGGAGGATGTTGCTGTAGGTCTCAGAGTCGCCGCCGTGGGGCCCGGGGGACGGGAATTCCACGTCGAACCACTTGGTCCACTTGCACCGTGGCTGGCATCTGCTGGTCGCAGGTGGGCTGTGGGTCGTCTCCGGGGCACGAACCGAGGTGGTGCTGCTGGCAGGAGCTGGGCTTGTGCCGGCTCTGTGCACAGAGGTCGGGCTGGCTCCCGGCACGGAGGTTGTGCTGGTTCTCAGCTCCGTGCTTGGGCTGCTTCCCGGTGCCGTGGCCTTGCTGGGTCTTGGCACAGAGGTTCTGCTGGTTTTCTGCACAGGGGTCGGGCTGGTCCCCGGCACGGAGGTTGTGCTGGTTCTCACCTCCCTCTTTGTGCTGGTTTCCGGCGCGGACGTCGGTCCGGGTCCTGGCACAGAGGTGGTGCTGGGTCTCGGCACAGGGGTTCTGCTGGTTTTCGGCACGGAGGTTGTCCTGCTGGTGGCCACGTGGGAGGTCGCCTCGGGGCTGGAGCTGCTCACCCTGGAGGTGCTGGGCAGGGGGACAGGTGTCGGGGGCGGGCAGCCTTCGCGGGGCTCACAGCACAGCACGCGGATCTCGTAGTTGAGGCACGTGCTGCCGTGGCCCTCCTGGTCCTGGTTCCGGCACACCAGGCCCACGTCGGGGTCGCACTGCACCACCTGGCCCAGCTGCTCGATGCTGACCTCGGGGTGGCTCTCGGCCCGGCACTCCAGGTGCGTGATGTACTCAGGCCGGGTGCAGATCTTCTCCCCGCTGCGGAGGATGTTGCTGTAGGTCTCAGAGTCGCCGCCGTGGGGCCCGGGGGACGGGAATTCCACGTCGAACCACTTGGTCCACTTGCACCGTGGCTGGCATCTGCTGGTCGCAGGTGGGCTGTGGGTCGTCTCCGGGGCACGAACCGAGGTGGTGCTGCTGGCAGGAGCTGGGCTTGTGCCGGCTCTGTGCACAGAGGTCGGGCTGGCTCCCGGCACGGAGGTTGTGCTGGTTCTCAGCTCCGTGCTTGGGCTGCTTCCCGGTGCCGTGGCCTTGCTGGGTCTTGGCACAGAGGTTCTGCTGGTTTTCTGCACAGGGGTCGGGCTGGTCCCCGGCACGGAGGTTGTGCTGGTTCTCACCTCCCTCTTTGTGCTGGTTTCCGGCGCGGACGTCGGTCCGGGTCCTGGCACAGAGGTGGTGCTGGGTCTCGGCACAGGGGTTCTGCTGGTTTTCGGCACGGAGGTTGTCCTGCTGGTGGCCACGTGGGAGGTCGCCTCGGGGCTGGAGCTGCTCACCCTGGAGGTGCTGGGCAGGGGGACAGGTGTCGGGGGCAGGCAGCCTTCGCGGGGCTCACAGCACAGCACGCGGATCTCGTAGTTGAGGCACGTGCTGCCGTGGCCCTCCTGGTCCTGGTTCCGGCACACCAGGCCCACGTCGGGGTCGCACTGCACCACCTGGCCCAGCTGCTCGATGCTGACCTCGGGGTGGCTCTCGGCCCGGCACTCCAGGTGCGTGATGTACTCAGGCCGGGTGCAGATCTTCTCCCCGCTGCGGAGGATGTTGCTGTAGGTCTCAGAGTCGCCGCCGTGGGGCCCGGGGGACGGGAATTCCACGTCGAACCACTTGGTCCACTTGCACCGTGGCTGGCATCTGCTGGTCGCAGGTGGGCTGTGGGTCGTCTCCGGGGCACGAACCGAGGTGGTGCTGCTGGCAGGAGCTGGGCTTGTGCCGGCTCTGTGCACAGAGGTCGGGCTGGCTCCCGGCACGGAGGTTGTGCTGGTTCTCAGCTCCGTGCTTGGGCTGCTTCCCGGTGCCGTGGCCTTGCTGGGTCTTGGCACAGAGGTTCTGCTGGTTTTCTGCACAGGGGTCGGGCTGGTCCCCGGCACGGAGGTTGTGCTGGTTCTCACCTCCCTCTTTGTGCTGGTTTCCGGCACGGACGTCGGTCCGGGTCCTGGCACAGAGGTGGTGCTGGGTCTCGGCACAGGGGTTCTGCTGGTTTTCGGCACGGAGGTTGTCCTGCTGGTGGCCACGTGGGAGGTCGCCTCGGGGCTGGAGCTGCTCACCCTGGAGGTGCTGGGCAGGGGGACAGGTGTCGGGGGCGGGCAGCCTTCGCGGGGCTCACAGCACAGCACGCGGATCTCGTAGTTGAGGCACGTGCTGCCGTGGCCCTCCTGGTCCTGGTTCCGGCACACCAGGCCCACGTCGGGGTCGCACTGCACCACCTGGCCCAGCTGCTCGATGCTGACCTCGGGGTGGCTCTCGGCCCGGCACTCCAGGTGCGTGATGTACTCAGGCCGGGTGCAGATCTTCTCCCCGCTGCGGAGGATGTTGCTGTAGGTCTCAGAGTCGCCGCCGTGGGGCCCGGGGGACGGGAATTCCACGTCGAACCACTTGGTCCACTTGCACCGTGGCTGGCATCTGCTGGTCGCAGGTGGGCTGTGGGTCGTCTCCGGGGCACGAACCGAGGTGGTGCTGCTGGCAGGAGCTGGGCTTGTGCCGGCTCTGTGCACAGAGGTCGGGCTGGCTCCCGGCACGGAGGTTGTGCTGGTTCTCAGCTCCGTGCTTGGGCTGCTTCCCGGTGCCGTGGCCTTGCTGGGTCTTGGCACAGAGGTTCTGCTGGTTTTCTGCACAGGGGTCGGGCTGGTCCCCGGCACGGAGGTTGTGCTGGTTCTCACCTCCCTCTTTGTGCTGGTTTCCGGCACGGACGTCGGTCCGGGTCCTGGCACAGAGGTGGTGCTGGGTCTCGGCACAGGGGTTCTGCTGGTTTTCGGCACGGAGGTTGTCCTGCTGGTGGCCACGTGGGAGGTCGCCTCGGGGCTGGAGCTGCTCACCCTGGAGGTGCTGGGCAGGGGGACAGGTGTCGGGGGCGGGCAGCCTTCGCGGGGCTCACAGCACAGCACGCGGATCTCGTAGTTGAGGCACGTGCTGCCGTGGCCCTCCTGGTCCTGGTTCCGGCACACCAGGCCCACGTCGGGGTCGCACTGCACCACCTGGCCCAGCTGCTCGATGCTGACCTCGGGGTGGCTCTCGGCCCGGCACTCCAGGTGCGTGATGTACTCAGGCCGGGTGCAGATCTTCTCCCCGCTGCGGAGGATGTTGCTGTAGGTCTCAGAGTCGCCGCCGTGGGGCCCGGGGGACGGGAATTCCACGTCGAACCACTTGGTCCACTTGCACCGTGGCTGGCATCTGCTGGTCGCAGGTGGGCTGTGGGTCGTCTCCGGGGCACGAACCGAGGTGGTGCTGCTGGCAGGAGCTGGGCTTGTGCCGGCTCTGTGCACAGAGGTCGGGCTGGCTCCCGGCACGGAGGTTGTGCTGGTTCTCAGCTCCGTGCTTGGGCTGCTTCCCGGTGCCGTGGCCTTGCTGGGTCTTGGCACAGAGGTTCTGCTGGTTTTCTGCACAGGGGTCGGGCTGGTCCCCGGCACGGAGGTTGTGCTGGTTCTCACCTCCCTCTTTGTGCTGGTTTCCGGCGCGGACGTCGGTCCGGGTCCTGGCACAGAGGTGGTGCTGGGTCTCGGCACAGGGGTTCTGCTGGTTTTCGGCACGGAGGTTGTCCTGCTGGTGGCCACGTGGGAGGTCGCCTCGGGGCTGGAGCTGCTCACCCTGGAGGTGCTGGGCAGGGGGACAGGTGTCGGGGGCGGGCAGCCTTCGCGGGGCTCACAGCACAGCACGCGGATCTCGTAGTTGAGGCACGTGCTGCCGTGGCCCTCCTGGTCCTGGTTCCGGCACACCAGGCCCACGTCGGGGTCGCACTGCACCACCTGGCCCAGCTGCTCGATGCTGACCTCGGGGTGGCTCTCGGCCCGGCACTCCAGGTGCGTGATGTACTCAGGCCGGGTGCAGATCTTCTCCCCGCTGCGGAGGATGTTGCTGTAGGTCTCAGAGTCGCCGCCGTGGGGCCCGGGGGACGGGAATTCCACGTCGAACCACTTGGTCCACTTGCACCGTGGCTGGCATCTGCTGGTCGCAGGTGGGCTGTGGGTCGTCTCCGGGGCACGAACCGAGGTGGTGCTGCTGGCAGGAGCTGGGCTTGTGCCGGCTCTGTGCACAGAGGTCGGGCTGGCTCCCGGCACGGAGGTTGTGCTGGTTCTCAGCTCCGTGCTTGGGCTGCTTCCCGGTGCCGTGGCCTTGCTGGGTCTTGGCACAGAGGTTCTGCTGGTTTTCTGCACAGGGGTCGGGCTGGTCCCCGGCACGGAGGTTGTGCTGGTTCTCACCTCCCTCTTTGTGCTGGTTTCCGGCACGGACGTCGGTCCGGGTCCTGGCACAGAGGTGGTGCTGGGTCTCGGCACAGGGGTTCTGCTGGTTTTCGGCACGGAGGTTGTCCTGCTGGTGGCCACGTGGGAGGTCGCCTCGGGGCTGGAGCTGCTCACCCTGGAGGTGCTGGGCAGGGGGACAGGTGTCGGGGGCGGGCAGCCTTCGCGGGGCTCACAGCACAGCACGCGGATCTCGTAGTTGAGGCACGTGCTGCCGTGGCCCTCCTGGTCCTGGTTCCGGCACACCAGGCCCACGTCGGGGTCGCACTGCACCACCTGGCCCAGCTGCTCGATGCTGACCTCGGGGTGGCTCTCGGCCCGGCACTCCAGGTGCGTGATGTACTCAGGCCGGGTGCAGATCTTCTCCCCGCTGCGGAGGATGTTGCTGTAGGTCTCAGAGTCGCCGCCGTGGGGCCCGGGGGACGGGAATTCCACGTCGAACCACTTGGTCCACTTGCACCGTGGCTGGCATCTGCTGGTCGCAGGTGGGCTGTGGGTCGTCTCCGGGGCACGAACCGAGGTGGTGCTGCTGGCAGGAGCTGGGCTTGTGCCGGCTCTGTGCACAGAGGTCGGGCTGGCTCCCGGCACGGAGGTTGTGCTGGTTCTCAGCTCCGTGCTTGGGCTGCTTCCCGGTGCCGTGGCCTTGCTGGGTCTTGGCACAGAGGTTCTGCTGGTTTTCTGCACAGGGGTCGGGCTGGTCCCCGGCACGGAGGTTGTGCTGGTTCTCACCTCCCTCTTTGTGCTGGTTTCCGGCACGGACGTCGGTCCGGGTCCTGGCACAGAGGTGGTGCTGGGTCTCGGCACAGGGGTTCTGCTGGTTTTCGGCACGGAGGTTGTCCTGCTGGTGGCCACGTGGGAGGTCGCCTCGGGGCTGGAGCTGCTCACCCTGGAGGTGCTGGGCAGGGGGACAGGTGTCGGGGGCGGGCAGCCTTCGCGGGGCTCACAGCACAGCACGCGGATCTCGTAGTTGAGGCACGTGCTGCCGTGGCCCTCCTGGTCCTGGTTCCGGCACACCAGGCCCACGTCGGGGTCGCACTGCACCACCTGGCCCAGCTGCTCGATGCTGACCTCGGGGTGGCTCTCGGCCCGGCACTCCAGGTGCGTGATGTACTCAGGCCGGGTGCAGATCTTCTCCCCGCTGCGGAGGATGTTGCTGTAGGTCTCAGAGTCGCCGCCGTGGGGCCCGGGGGACGGGAATTCCACGTCGAACCACTTGGTCCACTTGCACCGTGGCTGGCATCTGCTGGTCGCAGGTGGGCTGTGGGTCGTCTCCGGGGCACGAACCGAGGTGGTGCTGCTGGCAGGAGCTGGGCTTGTGCCGGCTCTGTGCACAGAGGTCGGGCTGGCTCCCGGCACGGAGGTTGTGCTGGTTCTCAGCTCCGTGCTTGGGCTGCTTCCCGGTGCCGTGGCCTTGCTGGGTCTTGGCACAGAGGTTCTGCTGGTTTTCTGCACAGGGGTCGGGCTGGTCCCCGGCACGGAGGTTGTGCTGGTTCTCACCTCCCTCTTTGTGCTGGTTTCCGGCACGGACGTCGGTCCGGGTCCTGGCACAGAGGTGGTGCTGGGTCTCGGCACAGGGGTTCTGCTGGTTTTCGGCACGGAGGTTGTCCTGCTGGTGGCCACGTGGGAGGTCGCCTCGGGGCTGGAGCTGCTCACCCTGGAGGTGCTGGGCAGGGGGACAGGTGTCGGGGGCGGGCAGCCTTCGCGGGGCTCACAGCACAGCACGCGGATCTCGTAGTTGAGGCACGTGCTGCCGTGGCCCTCCTGGTCCTGGTTCCGGCACACCAGGCCCACGTCGGGGTCGCACTGCACCACCTGGCCCAGCTGCTCGATGCTGACCTCGGGGTGGCTCTCGGCCCGGCACTCCAGGTGCGTGATGTACTCAGGCCGGGTGCAGATCTTCTCCCCGCTGCGGAGGATGTTGCTGTAGGTCTCAGAGTCGCCGCCGTGGGGCCCGGGGGACGGGAATTCCACGTCGAACCACTTGGTCCACTTGCACCGTGGCTGGCATCTGCTGGTCGCAGGTGGGCTGTGGGTCGTCTCCGGGGCACGAACCGAGGTGGTGCTGCTGGCAGGAGCTGGGCTTGTGCCGGCTCTGTGCACAGAGGTCGGGCTGGCTCCCGGCACGGAGGTTGTGCTGGTTCTCAGCTCCGTGCTTGGGCTGCTTCCCGGTGCCGTGGCCTTGCTGGGTCTTGGCACAGAGGTTCTGCTGGTTTTCTGCACAGGGGTCGGGCTGGTCCCCGGCACGGAGGTTGTGCTGGTTCTCACCTCCCTCTTTGTGCTGGTTTCCGGCGCGGACGTCGGTCCGGGTCCTGGCACAGAGGTGGTGCTGGGTCTCGGCACAGGGGTTCTGCTGGTTTTCGGCACGGAGGTTGTCCTGCTGGTGGCCACGTGGGAGGTCGCCTCGGGGCTGGAGCTGCTCACCCTGGAGGTGCTGGGCAGGGGGACAGGTGTCGGGGGCGGGCAGCCTTCGCGGGGCTCACAGCACAGCACGCGGATCTCGTAGTTGAGGCACGTGCTGCCGTGGCCCTCCTGGTCCTGGTTCCGGCACACCAGGCCCACGTCGGGGTCGCACTGCACCACCTGGCCCAGCTGCTCGATGCTGACCTCGGGGTGGCTCTCGGCCCGGCACTCCAGGTGCGTGATGTACTCAGGCCGGGTGCAGATCTTCTCCCCGCTGCGGAGGATGTTGCTGTAGGTCTCAGAGTCGCCGCCGTGGGGCCCGGGGGACGGGAATTCCACGTCGAACCACTTGGTCCACTTGCACTGTGGCTGGCAGTTTGTGGTTCCGAGAGTGGTCACCGTGGGTGTGCTGGCTATGACCCCACTTGTCCCCAGCCCTGTTCCTGAGCTTGTCCCTGTCTGTCTTGTGGAGACAAAGTGGGTTGCTGTGGTCCAGGGGCTTTCTGCTTTGACCCTGGTTTCTTGTGGGGTTGAGTGTGGGCTCTCGCCTGTTGCTTGGGCAGTTGTGCTCTGTCTGCACATATCCACCAGCTCGCAGCACTGGATCCGGATTTCGTAGTTGTAGCAGATTGGCGGCAGCTGGTTCTTATTCAGGCACAGCAGCCCCAACTTGTTGTCACAGATCACGTCCTGCCCCAGCTCCTCCAGCGGGGTGTCTGGGAACGCCTGTGCCCTGCACTCCACTTTGCTGGGCTTTTCACAGAATTTGTATCCTTTGGATCTCAAATTTTGAAAAGTGTCAAAATCTCCACTGTTCCTGCCAGGCCCAGGGTAACTGCCGTCGATCCACCGAGTCCAGCTGCAGAACTCTTGTAAACAGGAGATGTGGGTGGGCTCCGGTGGGGTTAGCTTCCCTGGGACCTCCGAGGACCCCGGGGCTTTGGTAGACTCGGAGCTTGTGGCTGAAGCTGTTGTGGAAACTGACATTGGACTGGAGGTTGAGATGGTTGTTTTCACCGTTATAGAGGTACCTGGGGCAGCTGTAGGGGTACCTGGGGCTGTTGTAGTGATACCTGGGGCAGGTGTTTTACCAGTGGTAGAGAGGGTGGTTGGGCCAGTTGTGGTGACAAGGGCTGGAGAAGCCGTGCTCCCTGTCGGCACAGAAGTGACCCTGCTCGTCCCTGGCGTGGGCCCAGTTTCAGTTGTCCTGGAGGTTGCAGGAGGGGTGGTCTGTGCTGCACCACCAGAGGTGGTGCAGGGCAGGGGGGAGCAGCACAAGATTTTGATCTGGTAGTTGTCACAGAGCCCTGAAGCTTGGTCTTTGTTGTAACAGGTCAGCCCCATTGCTGGGCTGCACTCCACACGCTGCCCCAGGATTTGGAGTGGCACCTCAGGGGCAGCCTCGGCTCGGCACTCCACCGCCCTCGGCACCTGGCAAACCCGGTACCCATGGGCACGGAGGTTCTCCAGCGTGTCAAAGTCACCACTGTCGATGCCCTGTCCCGGACGGCTGATGTCCAGCCACGCCGACCACTGGCACTCCTCCCCACAGTCCGGGTGAGGCGAGGTGGAAGCTGTCGAGGGCATGGGCCTGGGGGACGTGCCCTTGGGGCTGGCCGGGGCACTGCTCGGAGTGCTCTCGGTGGGACTGGGGTATGTAATCGGCAGGCGTGTCGAGCTCACCACTGAGGGCAGAAGAGAAGACAGGAGGGCCCAATGTCAGAGGCCTGCACTCGCTCGGGATCCTCGAGGACCCCCCCCCCCACCCCCGTCGTCTCCTGTGCTTCCTCCTGTCCATCAGCAGCCTTGTGGGTCTCACCATGTCAGTCTGTCTGTCTGTCTCCACCCAAGAGGGGAGTGTGGGGAGAGCGGGCACCAAGCCAGCAGGACAGCCCAGCACGCAGCAGGTGCAGAGCACACAGCCACTGAGCAAGTAGGTGAACTGCTCTCGTTCAAAGGAAGCCTGCTCCCCAGGCAGGCTCTGAGCTGAACCATGGGGTCCCCAAAAGCCAGAGTTATGGGGCTCTTCCTTCTTGGGGGAAGCTCTGGAAAGGCCCTAAGATGCTTCCCTAAAAGAGGGAGAGGTCTTGGGGGTGCCTGGTGCTCAGTGCAATGGGGTGGGGGACGGTGCAGTGAATGGGGTGGGGACCCCCAGGTGTGCTTTCGGTGGTCCTCCTCCCAGCCCACCTCGCAGCCACCACCCCGGCTGGGAGCCCCAGCCCTGAAGTCACCCTGGGGACATCTGGCCTGCCAAGGAGATTTGGAGAGGCTGACCCTTTCCAGCTGTAGGGAGGCTGCCAGAAGGAAAGGCCCTCTGCCCGCTCCTGATTTTCAGGGCGAAGGACAGCCCGGCACAGTACCCAATGTGTCCGCCTTACCGAGTGGGGCCGTGGAGAAGGAGAAGGTGGTTTGGGGGGCGGGGGTGGTGGAGCTGCAGGCGTAGACCCTCCGGTCGATAGTGCCATTGGTGCCGCAGTGGGCAGAGATGCAACCCCCTGTGCCGTCCATCGTGTGGTAGATGACGTGCCCCGGGCGGAAGCGCTGCCCATCGTAGGTGCAGACACAGGCTGTGGGGAGCAGAGTGGCCGAGTGCTATAGGGGGCTGGGGCGCGGGTGGCGACCCCAAGACCCCAGACCTGAGGAAGGCTGCCCGCTGCTCACCCTCGGCGTCGTAGGTGCACTGCACGCCACTCTCTGTGCAAACGCTGGCGACAGAAGGAAGAAGGTGAGTCTAGGGGTGCAGGTGTCCCCCTGCGCCAGGGTGGACAAGTGGGACCAGCCCCCACGGGGGTGCCCTGGGGCTGCATCTCAGCCCTGCCAGTAGACAGGGAGCCTGAGGTCAGACCCTCTCGGGGGGCCTCCTTCCAATCAATGACCAGTGGAGGTGGGGGTCCGGCACGGCCGAGGAGCCCCACTGGTGTTCTGATGGCCTTTCCTCTCTGGGGCGTCTGTCCCAGGGATCCTCAGGGTGGCGTCATGGCTCAGCTTCCCCTCTGCCCACCCTGCATTTCCCTCTTCCCTTCACCCCGAGGCCCCCACCCGCCTCTTGCAACAGGGGGCACCTGGTCAGACCCCACAGGAAAACCAGGCTGTGGAGACCCCTCCTGGCCCTGAAGGGATGAGGCCCCGAGGGAGGGGGCGCTTGCTCTGAGGGTGGTGGGCCAGGCAAATGACCTCATGTTCCAGGCTCCTGACACCTCTGGCCCAGCGACTCACCAGGAATGGCAGTTCTCATCTGAGGGGACCGGCATTCCTGGCTGGTATGACTTGCCCTGGATGCGGCAGGGTGACTGTGGGCATGTGGCCACACACTGCATCTGGTCCTCGTCAAAGAGGGGGGCCTCGGCTGGGCACTTGGGGTAACAGCCTGCGGGCCAGAGAAGCCTGAGTCTCAGCCAGATGACTGCCTGGCCGCCTCACCCCCACGGCCTCTGCTCACTTTCCAGTCCTGGGCCTGGCCCACAATACCGGGGGGATCTTCAGGCTGCGCCCACAAAGTCACCTCAGAGGGTCAAGAGGAGTCCAGCCTAGCCGAGGGTCCTAGGATCCCCAGGACAGACTCCAGCCCTACCCATGGGGACCCCAGGACAGACACTAACTCCGAACACAGAGACCCCAGGAAAGACCCCAACACCAACCATGAGAACCCTAGAAAAGACCTCAACGCTGACCTCGGGGACCCCAGGAAAGACCCCATCTGAGATCACAGGGTCTCCAGTACAGACCCCAGCCCCGCCCACAGGGTCCCCAGGACAGCCCCTCTCAGGCCAGCAGGGCACAGCACACCTTCTAGGCCACGCACGTCATGCAGGCACTGGCCGCTGGGGTTCTGGCAGGTCTTCATGCAGGGCGCCCCGCAGGGCTGGTAGTGCCACTCGCACTGGCCCTCGGGGTTGTAGTAGTCGCAGAAGAGAGCTGCAGGAGAGAGGGCCCCTCAGTGGCCGGGCTCTCAGCACCTGGGGGGAGTGCCGCCTGGAAGGACAGCCTCGGACCCATGCAGGCTCCCCTGCACCCTGACCTTTGACCACGTCCTGTGGGCTCCCCTGTGCCTCCCAGACGTGGCCATGGAGGGCGTGGGCCTAGGATGCCCGTGAGTAAAACAGGGCCATGGCGAGGGTGGCTAGCTGGGGGTCTCGCCCTGGCTTCTTGGGGGTGCCACCCTCCAGGGTGGAGACTCCAGCCAGAGCAGCTCCCGCACTAATTCCCCTCCAGCTAGGCTCCAGCTGGGCTGGGCCCTCTGCTGACATTTTGGCTCCAGAATGTTCTACCATGCCTGCCACACCTCCATCAGCAACAAGTCCCCCATTTTATTTCCTTCCCAAGCCTTCTCTCCTCTCCCGTCGGTGGGTGGACACTGCTTTGCCGCCCACATATGCTGCCCCCCCCACCCCCCGATGGGCACATCCCTGTGCACTCACGGCAGACGTCTGGGGACCGCCAGGACACGCACACGCCCACCTCGTGGCAGGCCTGGGCGTAGGCGGCCACGGCCGTGCAGAAGCACTCGCAGTCGCCCCCAGAATCGCAGGCACATGCGTCACTCACGCAGGCCTCGTAATACTTGGCCGGCTCCACCTGTCGGGGGGGAGGCTTCAGACTCAGGACACCCCCCCCAAGTCTCCTTGGGGATCAGGCCCATGGCCCCGTGTTGGCCTCGGCAGTTTTCCCCGGAGCTCAGGAGAGCAGATGTGTGGTCCCCCACGGCTGGTCAGACCCATCCTACTAGCCACAGGCCTGTCCTGAAGGGAAGCCCCCACCCCAGCAAGGGTCCCTTCCTCCCCAGGTGCCCAGAGGAGCCCCCAACACCCCCAGCCCCTGGCTTCATACGTGGGCATGACAGGTGGCGAAGGTGGCGCTGTTGATGATGCTGCACTGCTTCTGGGCCCAGGACTTTCGGTACGGGTTGGCGGTGCAGGGGTCCTTGGGGGCTGGGGCATCCGGGCAGGACGGGGAGAACTTCCAGCTGTTGCCGAACTCCAGCGCGTTGCCCACCACGGACTGGCTCCTCGTGGTGAAGTCGTTGACGGCATTGTCATCGAAGTTCCCACACAGCCCGCAGACCCTCCCCTGCAGACGCAGAGACGGACGGGGCCCAGGTGCTCAGGGCATGCACAGGAGGGCCCAGGCCCCTCCGAACCCTCTTCCTCCCACTGGGGCCCACACTTTCCTCAGGAGACCCTAGGAGGAGGAGTAGGGAGGGCGAATCCCGTGCAGCCCCACTTGGCACAGAGGCCATGGGGCTGTGCCTCAGTTTCTCCCGGAGGAAAGGCATGGGAGAAACAGCATAGTGGGCTAAATGGTGTCCCCCAGAGGCAGGCTCAGGCCCTGATTCTGGGACCCCTGAGCACAGCCTCATGTGGAAATAGGGTCTCTGTGGATGGGATTCAGTTACGATGAGGGCGTCCTGGGTCAGGATGGGCTGATCCAGTGGACTGGTGTCCTTATAAGATGAGGGAAATTTGGACAAAGTCACACACAGAGCGATGACAGGAACGTGAGGACAGAGGCAGAAGTTGGGGTGATGAGACCACAAGCTCAAGAAGGCCTGGGGCCACCAGAAGGTGGGTGGGGCAGGAAGGGTCCTCCCCTAGAGCCTCTGGAGGGAGCACAGCCCTGGGACACCTGGACTGGACTTCCAGTGTCCCGAAGCCCGAGAGAAGGAGCCAGCAGCTTGTGACAATTCGTTCGGCAGCCACAGGACACTAACACACCCAGCAAAGGGTCTTGGCCTTCCCACCTCCCTGGAGGCGAGACTGGGCTCAGGCCTTCCTCTCTGTCTCACCTCGTCTCTGTCGCCATCTCTCTCTCTCTGTCTCTCTGTCTTTCTCTGTCTCTCTGCCCCTACCCCATGCCCCCTGTTTCCAGCTGGCCCTCGGTCTGGGGGTGAGGGCGGCTGTTCTGGACCGGGGCCTCACCTTGAACTCGGGGCTGAGCCTGATGAAGATGCTGGTCTTCTTGTCCCACAGCAGCAGCAGGCCCACCTCGGTGTCCACCACCAGGTAGATGCCCATATGGCGGATGGAGTAGGGCACCTCCCGCCCTGCGCCCTTCTCAATCACCTCCACTTTCCCATCACTCAGCTTCAGCTCGTAACTCTGCATAAGGAAGGGTCCCTCAGGGCCTGGGTGAGGACCCTGGGCCACCACCTGGGTGGGTCCATCGGCCCTGCGGCGCCTGTCTTGGCTTGGCCATGGGAGTGCAGCCTTCCTAGGGTCTCCCTGGAGCCTCCCAAGGGGGTGCCCCTGGCCCGCACCCACCCCCCACTCACCCCCAGGAAGATCTTGATGGCCTTGGAGCAGGTGGTCCCCGTGGTGCCACAGGGGACGTTCTCGGTGACGACACGGAAGGCTTCCTGGGCGCTGCTGTTCTGGCCACAGTGGTCCTAGTGGGAGGAGGAGGGTGTCCCAGGGGTGAGGCCAGCCCTGCCCACCTTCCCGCCAGGAAGTAGAGAGGCTGGGTCGGGGCTGTCCGGGGGACACACTGCAGGAGCGCCAGGCTACTTGAGAGCAGGGGGCCGCATACCTGGACCAGCGTGTACTCGCAGTCCCCACTGAAGCTGTAGCGCTGCCCGTCGAAGGTGAGGTAGTGGCCGTCCCCGTAAACGGCGCAGGTGGCCAGGCAGGGCTCATCCGTGCACTGCCACACTCTGCTCTTGCAGGTGCTGGGGTGGGGGGGAGCTGCCCGTCAGGCCAAAGCCGGGGGGCGGGGACGGGTGCCCCTCCTAGAGGCCCCCAAGGGGCCTTTCGGGTGCCTGATGGGGGTCAGCCTTCAGGCCCTGAACAGGGGACACAGGCGGGCTGGGTGGCTGCACCACCAGCCACAGGACCCCTCTGCATTCCCGCCTCCTAGGATGGGGCTCCAAGCCCCCCCACATACCAGGTGTTGCAGCCCACCCGGATGGTCTGGCCGGCCTGGTAGCTGGCCTCGTTGTGCACACAGGGACAGTCAGCCGCAGCGATGCAGCCACCTTGGCCGTCAGCCACCAGCCCTTGGGGACACACGCAGCCGGACACGCACTGGGAGCTATACTGTGGGGCAGGGCAGACACAGATGAGTGGTCTTGGGGACAGATAGAGAGCAAAACGCCCTCTCCAGGCCCTTTAGCAGGGCCTGCATCCTGCCGGCTGGCCTGCTCAGGGACAACAGGGCAGAGGGCCCAGGAAGCCTGAGGGCAGCGGTCCTCTTGGGACTGGCCTGGGTGGGCATCTCTGCAGGTGCTCTCGAGGGCAGAGCAGGTGTGGGGTCATCGGGATTCATCAGGGTCATCAGGGTTCTCAGAGGTCACTGGGGGGTCACAGGGGCACTGGGGACACTTACACAGTCCATGTCCAGGGTGTGGCAGCTCTTCTGACAGCCAGCCCCGGCGGCCCCGGGCGTGGCGTTGCGGCAGTCGAAGTAGACCATGGGTGAGGCACAGACTGGGGAGGGGAGAGGGTCGTTCAGGGGACCCCGAGCTCCACCCGCCAGGCTCGTGCTGAGGGACACAGGCTGCTGCACGCTCAACGTATGTGTTTCCCAACAGCCGAGTCTGTGGCTGCCCTGGGGTGTGGCCGGCACGTGTGTGTCTGTCCATGCGTGTGCATGTGTGTGGTGTGTATGTGAGGCCCATACACCCTTGCCGCCCCCTCACTGAGCCCAGAGGGCATAGACCAGCCTGACAGAGATGCTGATCAACACCCACCAGCCATGCTGACGTGGGGAGCGTCAACACGAATCTTGGGGGGTAGATAACCACAGCCCCTCCCGCCCTCCCTGGTGAGCTCACCTGGGGCAGGGGTATGGCCTCCGATGCAGGTCAGCCTGCCCTGGGTGCAGGTGCTGTGAGGAGAGGGTGGTCAGAGGGCCGCCCAGCCCCACTGGTCCCGCCGTCCGCGGTCCCGCTGTCCGCCCACCTGCCCGACAGGGGTTCTTACCAGACAGCCCCGCTCTCGTGCAGAGACTCCCCGTTGGGGACCACAGAGCCTCCGAGGTAGCAGGGACAGCTGGTGGCTGGCACACACTTGCCCGTGTCGTCCAGGAAGGTGTCGTTGGGGCAAGTGCAGCCGTCCACGGGGACGAAGCTGATGCCACAGGTGACGTCGTCTTCGCTTCGGGCACGGCAGGTGGGCTGGCAGGTGCTGATGTGGTATTGGTAGGTCATCGACTTGGGGCAGGTGGTCATGGGCTTCGCTGCGGGATGCCAAGAAATGGGCAGTGCTCAGGACAGAGCCAGCAGTTGTCCCTACAGGGCCTCCTGGCTCCCCGGTCCCCACCAATTCCCCCCTCTTTCTGTGGCCTCTGAGCCCAGAGCAGGGGATGGGGGCCCATGGAGCACCTACCCCAGGGCTCGTGGGCCTCAGGCTCCCCGCATACTCACTGCAGACGCCATCTCTCCAGCCGCTGAGCAGCACGCCCCGGGTGGCGCAGGCCCACACGTAAGAGGACAGAGCCGCGCACAGGCACACCTCGCTCTTCTCACAGTTGCACGTGTCGAACATGCAGTTCTGGGGACGGGAACGTTGGGGGCCATCAGGGACCCCAGCCCACACACAGTGAGCACCCCCCACACTGCCGGCCCCTTGCCTCCTCCAGGACCCCTCCCTGAGCCCTCGCCAGTGCCCCCACTCCCTTGCACAGAGCATCTCCAGGCTGAGCTCCCCAACTGGGCGGGGCTGCTGGAAGGACACCGGCCCTTTTTCTTGGTGACCCAGCAGGTCCAGGCCTGCACGTCGGCCTCAGACCCCAGAGCATCTCGGGCACCACCAATCTCTCATCTGGCCCTGAGGCCCAGCAGGCTAGACGCTCGGGGTTTGCCCCCATGCCTGATGTAGGGCTGGGGGCACAGGGCAAACAGCAAGCGTGTGGTGAGGGAGGGAGGGAGGGAAAGAATGAATAAAGCGGGACAAGGCAGATGGAGACCAAGAGCCTGCTGGCCCCAGACCCCGCTGCCACAGCCCTCAGGACCATGCTGGACCATCCCAGACCCCCTGAGGGCGGCTGCGTGGCCGGAGGGCAGAGCCGGTGGGCAGTTACCGAGTAGTAGCTGCTGGGATTGACCGCGCCGTGGCACCCGGCAAAGGGGCCTTGGGGGTCCGTCAGCCGCGAGCACCAGTGCTGAGCGTACTTCTCTGTAGACGGGGGAGATGGGGTCAGTGGCCAGGCGCTTGGCCTCAGACAGAAGCCACACAGAGACATGCAGCCTTCCTTTCACCCTGAATTCCCACTGCTCTGCCTAAAGCAGCGCCAGGCAAGAGCCGGTTCCGGGGGTCCTCCGCCAGCCTGGGTGGGCAGGCATGCGGGCCTCCACGCTCCTCCCTGCACCCGGGCAGCACCCTGTTCCTTTCCTTCCAGAACTTTCCACGAACTGTACACATGTTGGCAGGCTTGCCTGTTGACCCCCTGACCTACCCCCTTCAGGGCCGGAGTGGAAACTGGAGCCCGTGCCTGGACCTCACTGCCGGGGGCACCAGCAGCCAGGTGGCCCGCCGGCCTGAAGGACACACATACCGTTCTCCACGCTGAGGGAGCAGGGGTCCTCGAAGCTGTTCTTGACGTTGGGGCAGGCAGCCTGGGTCTTCCAGGTGTTGGCAAAGGCGGCGGCCGTGCCCTCCACCACGCCACTGAGTGTCCGGAAGTCGTCCGCCTGGACGCTGTTGAAGTTCCCGCAGAGACCTGCAGATGGGAGGGTGGAGTGATGCCCTGAGTGCCCTGGCCACAAGGGTAGCTCGGGCCCCCAGGGCAGGTGGCGCCTCTCACCGCAGGTCAGCCCCCGGAGTGTGGGCGCCAGCCTCACGAACACCTGCATGGCGGGCACCAGCTGCACCTCCAGCTGCAGGCCCAGGTTGGTCTGGACGATGATAAAGAAGGTCGAGGGTCTGAAGAGCGTGACATTGGCTGCGGACACAGGGGACAAGGATGTCAGAGGGGTGTGAGGGGCAGGACCTTTGGGGGGCCGGGGCCGGCGCCCTCACCTGCTGAGACTGGCAGCTGGGTGTAGATCTGGTTTACGAATACCTCCCCGCTGGCCTTGACCACGATGACCTGGGCGCAGCACAGAGCAGGGTGAACGAGGGGCCGACCAGGGACGGCTGCACCCCCAGCGGCCCCCAGAGGCTGTGAAATGTGCCTGCAACACCTCTGCCTGCAGGGGCGCGGGCTCCCGTGAGGAGGGGCTGATGACGCGCGTCCCCCCCCCGCCCCCCCCCGCCCATCCTAGGTTTCCTAAGAGGGTCCTGCACTTTTCAGTCACAGGAAAAACAAATCGATTTTATAAAATAGAGAAACCGACTTCGGCAAAGAAGCCGTGCTGCCGGGAGGCCCCCGAGTCCCCCCATCCTGGGCCGGTTGGGGTGGGTGCGGAGGCCCCGGGCAGGTCTTGGGTGTTCTGTCTGGGGATGAAACTCAGAAGACCCCCAAGAGGTGGACACAGTGAATGGGGTGGGAGCCTCCTCTGGCCATGCAATGGCTTAGGCAGGGGTCACTTGCCTCAGGAGACGGGCACCCTCCCCCAGCACCCAGGGTCCCCGCTCACCGTCTGGCCCCCGTCCAGGCTCAGCGTCAGGCTCTTGAGGCAAGTCTCGCTGTCCGTCAGCCCGCACTTGCGCAGCTCAGCCAGCACGGTGAAGGCGCTGCTGTTGCAGGGCTGCAGACACGGTCCTCATGCTCCACCCCACAGCCCCAGCCTGCCTCACCTTCCCCTCCTCCCTGCCCACCCTGGAACCCCTGTGGGGCTGGGGCCGGGAGCAGGGGCAGTTCCTGGAGGACTCAGCATCTGGGTGGCCCCAGGTGCAGCAGCCACATTCAGCCTGGGTAGGGGAGGGCTGGGTATGGACCCACGGCTGGATGGGTCCCAAGGCTGCTCTTTGGGGCGGGGCCCCAGGGCCTGTACCTTGGTCAGCACGTAGGTGCAGTCACCATGCATGGTGTACAGCCGCTCGTCGAACGTGGAGAAGTGGGCACCGCCCAGCACGGAGCAGGTGCCTAGGCACGGCACCTCCTGGCAGCTCCACCGGCCTCCGGAACAGGTGCTGAGAGCGGTGAGAGATCATGTGTGTGCCGGCCCGGGGAGCATCCAAACCCGGGCCTCTGCATCGGCGGGTGGGCAGGGGTCTCGCGCAGGCCTGCCTGCGTCCCCACAGACACTGGGCCCGTCAGCATCTGCCTGGGGGCCTACTGGCCTGTGCCCAGGGCCCCAAGTGGGAGAGGACGACCCCTAGAGGGGATGACCCAGGGCAGATCCAGAAGGGGCAGGAGGGTAGTAGCCATCCCACAGCAGGTCCAGAAAGGATGGGAGGGCAGTGGCCATCCCACGGCAGGTTCTGGGGGAACAGGAGGGCAGGGGCCCAGGGTCTTACCAGTTGGTGCAGTCTGTGGAGTATACGGCCCCCGAAGCATAGGTGGCCCCGTTGTACACACAGGAGCACTGGGACACAGGGACACAGCCGGTCTGGCCAATGTCATCGAGCACCATCCCTGCAGAGGAAGGCAGGTAGGCCATGTGGCAGGTGCCGGGCTTTGTCCATCAGGTGACCACGTGGAGGGGACTAGCCCTCTGCCTGTGGTGGCCCTGGCCCCCGGCAGGTCCTCAGACTGAGAACAAGAGGGCCCGGGGAGGCCACGAGTTGGGTCAGAGGGGCCTTCCTTCTAAGTATCTGGCGTGGGAGCGCCAGCCCTCTGGGGACCCAGGATGCATCTGTGTGATTTCGGGGGGGCATTGGGGTAGGGCCCCTCTCACCCTCGGGGCAGAAGCAGCCGGCGATGCAGTGGTCCTCGCAGAGCTGGGAGTGTTCCCGGTTGGAGCAGGTGTCCGAGCAGGGCGAGCCGCACTCGCGGTACTGCAGGTTGAGGGGGCACTTCACGGCTGCAGGGGGGAGGACGGGCCATGTCACGTCCAGCCCCTGCCCCAGGGCCCGAGGCAGGACAGAGTGACAGCTCAGGCCGGTGGGGCACTCACGGCAGAGGTCGGGGCTCCTCCAGTCCCGGGGCAGCCCCCCGGCGTGGGCGCATTGGCGGGAATACTCGGCGAGGGTGTGGCAGAGGCAGCTGGTCAGGTTGCTATGCTCGCAGAGGCAGAGGTCCTGCTGGCAGGCCTCCACGTAGCTGCCCACGTCCACCAGGGTGTTGCAGCTCGAGAACATCTGGCTGCTCAGGATCTCCTTGCAGACTCCCTGGGGCAAAGGCCGGGGCCACGCTCAATCCAGGCTCCAGGCATCCCCTGGGTTCACAGACCCCCACTGCCTCTGCCAGTGGCTTGTGGGAGCATGACCCCCACCCCCTGCTGAGCCCCCTTCACTTCTGGGCTTACAACGTCGGTCGAGCAGTTCTCCGGGGATGCCGGGATGGGGTCCTGACACTGCTCCATGGGGCCATCCATCTTCTGCAGGTTCCCAAACTCGAAGGGGGTCAGCTTGACGTCTGCAGGAAGCACAACGCTGGGCTCTGTACAGGCTCGGGTGGCCCTTGCCGCCCCACAACACCTGAGGTGTCCCACCTATGCCCACCCCCTCCGTCCACACTGCCAGGTTAAGCAGCAGCTATGCAGGACATCTGGGGGGTCGGGAGAGGAGCTGAGGAACCACCGGGGTGTTGGGGGCTGTGGGTGGTGGGCTGAGGTACGTCTGACGCTCCATGGCCCACACACAGCCCAGAAGGCTGGAGAGTGACTGTGGGCTCCTGCCAGCCCTCAGAGCCAAGCCAAGCCTGCACTGGGCCTACCTGGCCAGGGACACTGGACACCTGGGCAGGCTCAGTCCCCCACCATGAAGCCCCTTATGGGTGGGCTTCATGCGCCTGGTGGAGGGGAGCCGGGAATGGAGGGCTCTGGCTAGTGCTGGTCACACGAAGGGCCACGGCCTGGTGGCAGAGACTCCAGGAGCAGTTCTAGGGTCTCACTGGAGGCAGGTCTGTAATTTCAGGTGAGGGCGTGTGGTCGGGGCACCCACTGCCCAGAGCAACTGCTCTGAGGACAAGAGGGCCCAGCGAAAGTTTTGCTTCCGGCTGCACTGCTGAGAGTGTACTGGCATGCCAGGACTGTGTGCACGTGTGTGCATGCATGCATGCTGGGATTGCGTGGTGTGTGCATGTGTGCATATGTGCATGCTGGGATCATGTGGGTGTGTGCAGGTGTGTGCGTGCATGCATGTACATGACTCTGTGGGAATTGTGCGTGTGTATAGGTCTGCGTGTGTGTGTGCACACGCAAGTTGAAGACATCTGACTTGGGATCCCAGAAGGCAGTCTTCAGGGAGCACTGGGAAGGAGCCGGGAGCAGACGGGGCAGGGGCTGGCCGTGCCCATAGGGATGGGGGGAGGCTTACTGTGGGAGAAGAACTCGTTGAAGATGGGGACACCGTTGAAGTCTCCGCAGAGCCCACAGGTCTGGTTGGCGTATTTGTTATCCAACTCCAGCTGGAAGGAGAGGACGTGTCGGACGCCTGGCCCCACCGGGGACGCCCCAGGACGAGAAGGACAGACCAGAGTGGAGGCTGACATTCCCAAGGATGGACTGGGGCTTCTCACAGAGGAGACACGGGCCCTGTACCCTCCCCATGCTCCACCTAGCTGTGACCCTGAGCAGGGCTCTGTCCTGAAGGAGATGCCCCACACACGCAGGCTCTCAGTCTCGGGGGTGGAGACCCTGGGGCTCCATTAGTGGCTGGGCCCCCATCCTCACTGGCCATGTGGGGTGGGCTCTGACCTTCCCACCCACCTCCACCCAGAGCACTTTCTTCCCTCCTTGGGGAGGCTGCCAGGCTGGAGGTTTGTGCCCAGCCCCTGGCCCCCGGCCCCTGGCCCCCTGGTCCCCGCCCCTGGCCTCACCAGGAGGCTGTCATCCTGGTTCCACATGAAGACCAGGCCCAGCCTGGCCACCACCTTCAGGTAGCTGCTGCTGTGCTCAATGAGGACCCCGGACTGGCTGAAGGGCAGCCGAACTCTGCAGAGAGAGGGCCCAGGTGAGGCGCTGAGGGCACGCCAGTTCGGGACAACACAGGTCTGGAGCTCAGACAGAGAGGGTCCCTAAGAGCATGTTAGTGATCAGTTCACGGTGCCCGAGGATGGTGCCAGTGGGTGTGAGAAGGACAGGGGACCCTGGAGCTCTGGTGTCACGAAGAACAAGGAAGGGGCCCGCTTCCAGGGGCAGATTAAGAGCCTGGGGCTCCCAGGAGAAGCAGGTGGGCACAGCGCAGGGTCTGGGGAGGCCAGCACCCCACTCCTCTCTCAGCGACTTGCCCATATCCCTCCCACGACCACCCGGAAATGCCCCTGGCTGTCCCAGGGGCCCAAGCTCACAGGAGGCCGTTGACCAGGACGGAGCTCTGGGTCAGCTCGACGACCATGCCATCAAGCTTCATGACGACCCTGCTCAGTGTGGTGGTGTTGGAGTCCCGGCCGCGGCGGAGCTGGACGTTGAAGTCCTCGTAGGCGGCCCCGCAGTGCGCGGAGAAGACGTAGTTGCAGAGGCCGGGGAAGCGGAAGACATCGCCGTCGAAGGTCTTGTAGTGGAAGTTGCCCCAGGTGCTGCACACCCGCCCGTTGTGCGCTGGGTTCAGGGCTGTGGGCAAAGCAGCCGCCGTTCTGAAGGTGCCGCCCCCGCCCCGCGCCCCATGCTCCCGAGTCCGGGACACCTGAGGGCAGGGCATCCTGGGACTTGGACTCTTTTCCAATACTTGTTCACTGTCCACCTGGAAAGCTGGCACCCCTTGCCAGCCGGCCCCTCCCGGCCTGAGGGATGGAGAGCTCGGTCAACGCGGCACCCCCAGCCCAGCCTCTTGAGGTCTCACTCACCTCGCACCACGGGGGTGGTCCTCAGAGGCGGGAGGATGGTCACCACACGAAGTGGGTCACCTGTGGGAATGGGGTCACGGTAACGCACAGCCCCGGCCCCCATCGCCCGCAGGCGTGGCTTCGTGTCTGAGGACATGTTTTAGAGTTAGCCATTGGAGGCTGCTGACTCCCAAGCCATCTTTGGTTCTGCCGTGTGTGCAGCCCCCCTGCCCCTTGAATACAGGGCAGCAAAGACTTCTGCAGGCCAAGTGGCCGTTCCTTTCCACTGGATTCTCGCCGGGAGAGGACCCCAGGGGTCGTGAGCGCTCACGCCCATGTGGCCCAGACACTGTTTGCACATGGGGGTTCCTTGCGCCTGGAATCTCAAAAATGCCTGAATCAACATCAGCAGCTCACCACCTCCCCTGGGTTCTGAGACCAGGCACAGCCTCGCCCAGTCTGGGGAAATGTAAACTGAGACCGGCTGGGTTTGCCCCTGGAGCCTCCCCTTCTGTTGGGGCGTCTGGCCGTGCTGGGTCCGCCCCTCACCCACCCAGGGCTGCCAAGGACTGCACCGACTACATCCCCTGACCTGCATGCCCAGCAAGGGCAGGCATAGAAACACCCAGAGAGGCTGCTCGCCAGCCCTGCTCAAGGCGAGAGAATGCACGTGCAGCTGAAATATCAGGAGTTAGCAGGGAAAAGAGAAGACCTGGCAGGGAGCTCAGCTGGCCTGCACTCCCTTCTGCAGTGTGATGGGGGGACGGCAAGTAGCCTGCAGGAGGTGGCCAGGTGACACTCCAGGGCCATGTATGTGGGGGTGTCCTCCAGTACCCCAAGATCGGACCCCTTGGTGGTGGCCCAACATGAGTGGTCCCCGGGGGGCTGTGCCACACTGGGACAGGGCAAGGCAGCTCTGACAGCTGGGGGTTCACTCACCGCTGGGCCCCTGGGCGACGGGAGAGATGTCCGGGTGCTCATAGCTGGGTTCCGCGGAGCTGTCCTGGGCCTGGCCTGTGGGAAGAGGAGAGGGCACAGGGCCTGAGCTGGGCAGGCAGGGCAGGTGCCTCGCTGTCAGATGGGGCACATGGAGGGAAGGACCTGGAACGGGTCGGGGTTCTCTGTGTGTGGGGTTGGGGAGGGGGTCTCTGTCTACGTGGCTGAGCATCTGAGATCACCCCAGGCCCACAGCTGAGCACAACCCTCCTTGAATATCCCCTCGTCTTGGCCCCACGAGCATTTGTTGGGGGAAGCCCCAAGCTGGTGTCTCCAGGGATCATTGGCTCCTTCACTGTTGTTCATTCGCACCGAGTGTCTACCATGGCCAGGCGCTGGTCTCCCAGCTCGGGACGCGGGGACGACACCCTGCCCTGTGCCGTGGCCCATTGAGGGACCAGACAGTAAAAAGCACGGACCTGTGATGGCTGGTCAGGGGGTGACAGGGCTCCGGAGGAAACTTTGGAGCAGGTTGGGGGCCCCAGGGGCCAAGAGTGGGGACAGGGCTGCACCCTACACAGGGTGCTCAGGACCGCCAAGCAGGTGAGGGCTCCGCACAGGGGAGGCCAGGGCAGGGGGCCGAGGCCACCTCAGAAACCTGGCAGACCCTATGAAGCTGATTTCTGGGGTCCTCAGTGGCCGTGCCAGTGTGGCAGGAGGGGTGTCTGGCCCACCACCCAGGACCCTGAGGGGGCAGGCCCAGGCTAGATGGTGTGGATGGGGGCGGGCACAGCTTCACCCCCAGGCATGCCCCCTTTCCTCGGCTCACCCCGGGACGACCTGCCCTCATCCTTGAGGTGTGCTGAGAGAAGGCCCGGGGAGGGGGTGGGGGCCCGCCCGGCAAGAGGGCAGGAGGGAGAGCTTCCTGGTTCTGGGTCTGAATGGCAGCAGCAGAAGGCTGGGGGCGGATGTGTGAGCCCTGTGGGGTAGCGTGGACCTCGGCAAGCTGTGTCGCGGTCCCCACACTGCTGAGTCCTGCCCTACCATTCCAGGAGCCCCAGGAGCATCACCCCCAACCCTGGGTGGCTCCCCCTGGAGCACGCTGTCACCCCACATCTGTCCAGGACCCAGCTGCCCCCTGGGAAACAGAGGGAGGGAGGCGCAGGCCCCAATGGGAGGGGGCCCTCAGAGGGCCACAGGGACCGTGAGCTTCTCCTCAACACCCTCACAGCTGTGGGCCTCACCAGCACCCCCCACTCAAGGCTGAGACCCCCAGGAGCCCCCCATTGAGGCCCAGAGGGGGAAAGTGAGTTGGTGAACTGGGGATGCATGAGGGGGGTTCCCAGGGCAGGCGGGCAGCTCCCCAAGGCTGGCCCAGCAGTCCGAGAGCCTGCAGACTGGGCCTGGCAGGGGCAGAGGGCAGCGAGCAGCAGAGAAACACACACACACCAAACTCTGTGGGCCAAGGTCTGGCCGCGAACAGGGAAGGTGGGCAGAGGACTCAGAGACACTGGGCTCCTGCTTCTCCAGCTCAGGGGAGCAGCCCGACCAGAGAGGCCCCTGCTCCGACTTGGACCCCTACAGGCCCCGAGAGCCCTATCCAACCACATGAGCTGGACACTACAAGATGGTGGGAGCCAGGGGCAGGGGCCCAGCTGCCAGGGGCCACTCGCAGACACACTCAGCTTGCCTGGAGGCTGGGGCAAGGCGTCCGAGCTGCCTGTTGTCCACCCGCGACCAGGGTCACCCCAGGACTCAGGAGAGCAATGGGGGCACTGGGCTGTGGCCAGGGCTGGCCTAGGAGAGCCACCCAGCACGAGCCTTACCTGTGTGCTGGGCACAGGCCAGGGCGAGAGCCAGGGCCCAGAGCGGGGCCAGCCTCCTCCGGCCGACACCCATCGTGTGGAGGAAGGGGAGAAGTCCCCAGGGGTGGCCTCTGAGGAGGCACCCGAGTCGGCAGGAGCCTTTTGTAGCCCCAGAGCTGGCCCCAGCCCAGCCTCTTCACGTGGTGGGCGGGGCAGGGCTGCGTTCCCCTCACCCAGGTAAACAGTGGGTACTCACTCCAAGCTGGCTGGCGGCTGGAGACAAGTGTTATCTGCCAGGTGCGGGCCAGTTTCCTGAGGGGTCCCCAAGTCCTGGCTCACGTGCATCCTCCTGCCGGGCCCCCACCCCAGACTTTCCCTGGGCAGGCTTGCATGCAGCTGACCCCTGAGATCCTGGTGCCTGGAGACGCCGCCAGCATCCTTGCTGCTGAGGGCAGCCAGGGCAGGGCTGGCCCTCGCTGGGAGAGGGGCTCAGGAGGCAGCTCCCCCAGGGACAGGACCCTTCCCCAGGCAGCCCCCGCCCCCCAGCACTACCTGGGCCCCTGGTGTGCTTCAGGCTCCTGGCCCTAGGTGGGCAGTGGGCAGCCACGAGCCAGCTCTACCCACATGTGGGCCTGTGGCCCCGAGGGGCAGGAGTGGCTGTGCCCACCAGGCTGGAGAGAGGCCAACCAGCCCCAGCCCAGAAACCATCTGGCAGGTCTTTACCCTGACGGGCTCCAGCTGAGAAGATGCTGTAGGGTGACGGAGACCTGGCCCTGACCACGGGTGTGCGAGCCCAGGGCCTTGTCTGGGTGCCGAGCATGGGGATGGACTCTCCTCCCTGGTGGCCACACACCTCTACCAGGACTGGCAGCTCTGCTGCTCACAGGTGGCCCTGACCAGGAGGCGCCCTGGGGAGAGGTGGCAGCAAAAGGAGTGGGCACTGGGAGGGTCTGGGGTGGGGGGCAACTCGAAGCTGTTCTGAGCACTGGCTTCCCACTCTCTTGGGGCCAGTCCCAAGCTCCTCTGGTCACCTGTTCCCTGAGCCATCCCCTCCTGTGCTTCCAACTGGCCCTGGAAGCTGGAGAGAACGACTCACACATCACACCAATGTGAGGGAGTCGGGGAGGATGAATGAGGAAATGAATTAGTGAATGAGTGAGGGAGTGAATGAATGCATGAATGAGTGAGGGAGTGAGTGATCACACAGGAGGCCTGGATGCCTGGTGGGGTGAGTGAGTGGAGCCTCCAGCAGACTGCTGCCTCAAAGGTTCTTGACCAGGCCAGCACGGCTGGGGCGTCCCTGCCCAGCCTTAGAGCTGGTCACCAGGTCACCGGGTACTGAACAGGGCAGAGGGGTCCTCAGTCAGTGTGCGGACAGCGCGTCCCCAGGGGCAGGCAGGGTGGCCAGGTCTGGCTCCGAATGGCTATGTGGCTTTGTGGTTAGGATGTGGACGCTGGGAACTGGTGCCAAGGGGAGGCTCATAGATCTCTGGATGGGGGCCAGGACCCAGGCCGACAGGCGTATGGGTGACACGGGCCTGCCCTCCTTACACCCCCGGAAAGGCAGGGAGTGACATGTCAGCCAGTGTCCACACCCCCAGCACGGGACACAGGCCTGAGTCCATGAGGCAACCCCTGACCCTTCTGAGTCACCACCTGGCCCTCAAAAAGGGGCATGCCCTGCGTGTCCGAGGCTGGGCTGAGCCCCCCAGGCAGTGGGCACCCATCGGCCACCCAGAGTTTGCAACCTGGGCACCTCCAGGCCACCACACATCCCTGCCCCAGAGTTGACATCCCTTTCTGGGTGCATCCTCCACGAGATGCTGCCCAGCGCCGCTGCCGGGGTCGAGCGCGGCTGTAACTGACCATGCTGGCATCTGTGCTGGCCTGGCTGCACTGGGCTTCCTCCTGGGATCCGATTTGCACCATAGGACATACGCCACCAGGCCACCCGCCTGTCTCCTGAAAATCCAACCCAGGCTGACACCTCAGGAGGCCCCAGGCCTGGCACCTGCACATGTCTGAGATTTCCTGGCTCTCAAGGGACCCATGGGGAGGAGTCTGGAGTCAGGGCAGGTGTGGGGCTAGTAATCTGGCCTCCAAACTCAGGGTCCTTCTCACTCGTGACCTCCCCAATCCAGGGGGGGAGTGTGGAGGGGCGGGGGCTGGGTGTCCTTTAAAGCAGCCAGCAGCAACCCTGCCCACCCGCTGTCCGGGGGCTTCCCACTCAGTGGGTGCAGTGCAGGGGAAGGGGCGAGGCTGGGACAGCCTCTGCCTCTCCAAGCCTCAGTTTCGTCATCTGAAAAGGGGTCTGTGAATATCCTTGCAGAAAGGGGATCATGTGGGCAGGGGACCTGCAGTCGGGATGCTGTGTGCTGTGAGTGGGGGGCACACATGGGGACACGCCTGGCCCAGGGTCCCCAGGGGCCACACAGCCTGTACCTGGGCCTCTGCCAGCCCCCCACGCAGACCTGATAAATGGCACCAGCGAGAGAGGGCTGGGGTCCAGCCCTGGCAGGAGCTCCGCGTTGCTGTGGAGACAGGAGGGCATGGAGGGATGCAGGAGCAGGGTGGAGGGCCCAGCCGGGTCCCAGAGCATCGCTCTTGCTGTCACCACTATCGCCAGGTTGCTGACTCATTCCGGCCACTGTGATTGGGGACAGGAAGCCGGTATCAGATAGCCCCCATTTGTCACGGGACCAGCACTGACCCAGGTGTGGAGGAAATGCCCGGCCTGCCCAGGATCTAGCCGTGAGCAGGGGCCCCCTGGGGGAAGAGGACCCCACAGGTTGGGGTGCAGCCTGGGTGTCCCTGCCTACTGGCCACTCCTCCACCAAGTCCAGTGCTCCCCTCTCAGGGGCAGGGGTGAAGGCAGAGCCCAGGCCCTGGGACCCCCGACCAAGGACAGCCTGCTCCTCACAGCTCTGTCCTCAGAATCCTGGTGGGATGGCAGCAGTCGCAGCTCCCTCAGAGGTCTCCTTGCCTCGGCAGAGCCCTGGGGCTACCGCCCAATCCTCTCCCTTCCTGCTCCTCTGACACCATCAGTAATGCAGGTGCCACTGGGCTCCTTGGGAGCACGGGGCCCCTGGCCTGACCCTGACCTGACCCTGACCCCAGCCTGGCCCAGCCCAGCCCAGCTGTCACTGGTCAAGTTGACCAGAGTGGGGGACTGGTTTCAACACTGCTGTCCCCGCCTGGGATTTGCCTCCACCCTCAGGCTGGTCACTTCCATTCCAGTTTCTGGGCACAGCTGAGGTCCCAACACAGATGAGCCTCAGGGCTTTGGGGTCGCAGGCCCTGGACAACAGGATCCGGGGAGGCCGTGCCCTGCCTTCCTTCTCCTCCGCGAGGCTGTGAGGTGGGACCCCCATCCTGGGGAGGCCGGGCGGGGCTTTAAGGTGACGGGATAGCTTCAGCCCTTCTCATGTTGGGTTCTGGGGCTTGGTGCCCCCTGTCCAGGACAATGAGATGAGCATAGACTGTCCTGCCAGAGTGACCAGGCAGCTGGGACCCAGGCCTCCGCCATGGCCTGGTGCCCTCAAGGGGGCTGCTGTTGGGACAGACTCGAATTTCACCCTCCCAATGGGGGCACATCCCTAACCCACAGCTCAACACCTGCGCCCCGAATGCCAGGGGGCCCCCAATTCCCTTCCCTGGGGCAAAGGCCAGTCCTGGACCAGCCACGCGTCTCAGAGCAAAGCATTGGTCGTGGCTGCTGTGGTCTGCCCACACAGTGGAGCAGACGGCTGTCTCCAGGCCCCACCAGACCCTGCTTGCAGGCCTGTCTCGGGCAGCCCTGTGTATGAGGCCAGCTGCTCAGATGCCCTGACAATAGCTAGCCGTGGATGGAGCACCTGGTGGGCTGGGAACACTTCTGGGGGCCCCATTGTTTAATTCATTCAACCCTTTAAAAAACCCATACCCCTGAGTGGTAGGAACTGTGGTCATCCCCACTTTGCGAATGACACAGGAGGGAGGCGCCTGGCCAGGGAGGGGCCAGCCAGAACTCAAACCCAGGGCTGGGGCTCCAGACTCTGGGAGAAGGGAGTATCCTGGCTCTGGCACCCCCTAGCTGTGTGGCCCCTGGGCCAAGGCATCACCCTCTCTGTGCCTTGCTCTCCTCATCTGGAAAATGGCGATCACAGGACCCACTCAGAGGACCGTGGCCTCAAGGATGAAATGAGTTGATGAGCAGGTAAAGCGTCCTCTGAGATGTGTCTGGTCCCAGGAAGTGCCCCACACAGGGTCTACCACCCCCATTCCCCTGAGACTTTGGGTGAGTCCCCACAAAGCTCCTGCTTCCTCATCCGTGAAACTGGGCCATGATGCCACACTGGAACACTTCTTGGACTTTTTGCCCGTTCTAACAAATCTGGAATTGCAGTCCCTGCCACGTCAAATTGTGCATCATGTTGGTTAATCAGGTAGCACCTTCCTCTCCTGGCAGCACCGAAAATCACGGTGCAGTTTCTGCTCAGTGGGGGCTTAGCGTCCATGCCTTGCAGTTGTGCCTGATATGCAGGGGTCGCCAGGAGGGCCGAGGGCTGTGGCCCAGGCTGCGCCCCCAACAAGCAGCTGCCGTGACTGCAGACGTCACAGATCGAGGAGGAACTGGGCATTTTGGGGCCAGGTTCCCGCCTCTCCACATGACAGAGAATGACCTCAGACAAAGAGGGTGAGTCCCTCAGAGCCGCAAAGAGGAAAGGGCTGCGGCTGGGAACCACCGATAGCTCACAAGACTTATCGCGGCTGTTGACTCAAAGGGCAGGTTTGGCCGTGGATTTTCTCCAAGCCAGGAACTTCCTCGATAAGGAAGAAGGGATCCTAATCGCTCCCTGCTTTGCTCTGGGGCCAAGGGATAGCCATCCGGGGCGAAGCCCACAGGTGGGGCCGGCCTCCGGGTGAGGGAGAGACCCTCCCTGGACTGGCTAGGGGGGGCGTGCTCCAGAAAGGGAGCGGAGAGTAAATTTGGTTTTATGGCGGGGCCACATTGATTTGGAACCTTCCTACGTGTATTTGTTTATCTGAATCACTGGGCACACAGAATTCCTCCCGAGATCTGGCCTGGCTGCTGAAGCCCTGAGCCCCAAGGTCCACGGCTCTGGCTCAGGGACCAGCTCCCCCAGCCCACATCAGTAGTGATGCCCCACCGCCCAGTGCTGACGTGGCTCCCACGGCTGAGCTTCTCTCTGCCCAGGCCTGGGGTGAGCCGTGCTCCCTGCTGGGGTCCCTTGTCTCCCTGGGCCAGCCTGGCTCCTGGCCCCTCCCTCCCTCCTCATTCCCCTTCTCCTGCCCCAGGAAACACAAAGGCCCCTCAACCCCCTCCCCCACATGCTGCCTTTTTTCAGCCTCAGTGCAGCCAGCACCCTCCCACCTCCTGGGCCCCAGGTGCCCTCAGAGAACCCAATGGAGGCCACAGACCAGCCCCCAACCAGATGCTCTCAAGTCTGCCACTAATTTTGGAGTGAGGGATGTTCAAAGGCCCTGGGACAGATCTGCAGACGCAGATCCCCTTCCGAGGCCAATGCCCAGCCAGTTTCCACTGCTGGCCTCACCCCCGACCCCGATGGCCCTGAGGGTCTGTGACGGTGAGGGAGGTGAGCACCTTTGTGTCCATTGTGCCTTCACAGGCAGGCTGCACACCAGGGTCAGGGCGTGGCTCATACGCTGCTCAGAACTCCCCCTACCCCCAACCCTAAGGGCCCCTGCTCCAGCCCCACCCCTGAGCACCGCCATCCATAGGCTGCTTCCCCACCCAGATGGGGAGCTCCCAGGGTCCGTCCAATGCTATCGTGCTTTTAAAAGGATTTTTTTCAGTATAAAATCATACTCAGAAAAATTGAAGCATCATTTCCAGGTCTGTCACCAAAAGAAGTGAAAGCAGTGTCTTCAAGAGGTATCTGCACGCCTGTGTTCACAGCGGAATTATTTACAACAGTAAAAAGGTGGAAGCCGCCTGAGTGTCTAGTAACAGGTGAATGTGGTCCAGCCACACAGTGGAATATTGTCAGCCTTAGAAAGGAGGGAGGGGCCTGCCCGGTGGCATGGCAGTTAAGTGTGCACCTTCTGCTTCTGCGACCTGGGGTTCACTGGTTCGGATCCCTGGTGCGGACAGGGCACTGCTTGGCAAGCCATGCTGTGGGGCATCCCACATATAAAGTAGAGGAAGATGGGCACGGATGTTAGCTCAGGGCCAGTCTTCCTCAGCAAAAAGAGGAGGATTGGCAGCAGTTAGCTCAGAGCTAATCTTCCTCAAAAAAAAAAAAAAAAAGCCTGTCACAGAAGGACAAATACTGTGTGATTCCCCTCAGATGAGGTCCCCAGAGTTGTCAAATTCACAGAGACAGAAAGGATGATGGGTGCCAGGGGCTGGGGGAGGGGGAGTCAGTGTTTAATGGGGACAGAGTTTCAGTTTGGGAAGATGGAAAGTTCTGGAGATGAGTGGAGGTGACGGCTGCACGACAATGCGAATGAGCTTAATGCCACAGAACTGCGCTTAAAAATGGTTAAGATGGTAAAATTTTGTTACGTGTATTTTACCACAGTTTTTAAAAATTGGAGAAAAAATTAAAGCAAAAGTTGCCACCCCCACCTTGAGAAAATACGTGTTAGAACGTAGTTTGCTGTAAGGCTGTGCAGACCTTGACAGGAGGCCTTTCGAGGCACGCTCTTCTGAGCCTCGCCGTTCATGGCGGCACCTTGGGAGTCCTTCCCGTCCCGCATCGGAGTGCCCCCTCACCCGAAGGGGCCTCTTCCCTTCCAGTTCTCCCGGTTTGTACAAAGTACAAATAAACTGGCCACTTCTCCAGGGAGTTCGCAAAAATACTGGCTTAGAGGGGACTGGGCCCGTATCCCCAAAATACCTGGGGAGCTGGGTCTTCCCAGGGCTCGGTGGTCCCCAGCTCTAAGAGCACAGGTGCTGGGGTACTCACTTTGGGGGCCGGAAACACAGAGGTGCTGGAACCACCCTGCCTGGGGCTCCCATTTGGCAAACACGAGCTGAGCGTGCGTACACATACGCTCACACCCGGAATCTCTGAAGAAGCTGCAGGTAAATAGCGGCAGGTGCCGTGTGCACACCTGCTCTGAGTCACTGCCCCAAAGCCAGGATGGGGTGGGCCTCGGCCACAACACGCTCAGCCCAGAGCGAGGCAGGGACAACACCGTGTCCACCCAGAAGGACCAGGGACGTAAGATGGGCAGCGATCCTGGGAAAGAAAGTTCACCAGACCATAACACTCACGCCTGGCAAGACCTCAGCTTTCTAAAGACATGAACAGAGAGATGCTGAAGGAAATCACACACTGTCGGCTCAGCTGTGGGTGGTGGGGCTTTGGGGTGGGTGTTCCCTCCTCTGAAACAAGTGCACCAGCAATAGAACTGGAACGGTGTAGCTGGAACTGGAACATTGCTGCTAGAACAGAAACATTGTAGCAGTAGTTAGCTGCACAGCCACATACACGCCCAACAAAACAGGTACAAACACGCTCACAAACGTGCAAACGTGCACACAACACATACGCAAATACACATGTGCGTGCACACAGCAGCTGCAAAGCCCTGGGCTTTAGCCGTACAGAGGGAAGGGGAGGGAGTGAGCACGGGCTCCTCCGTGACTCCGTGTTGCTGCAGCTGTGTGCACCTTGTCCATGGCCCCTGCACCGTGGTCCCCACAACGTGACGGTTCTCTGCATTGGCTGTCTCTCTCCCCTCAGCCATCTAGGCCCTCACCTGAACTGTACAGTTGGGATGTGCGGAAGGGTACTGAGGACCTGCATCCTCCCTGGACAGACCCTGGGCCTCTGACTCGCACTGCCGTGGCTGAATGGGGAGTCCTCAGGGGCCGTACTCCCCCACCATCCTGGCTACACTCCCGAGGCCAGACACACCCTCTGAGCCCTGGTCTGGGGGCAGAGGCTGCACAGACGGAGGGATAGCAGGAACCCAAGGGGACCCCGATGGGGTGGCCCCCAGGTGGCCCATCTCAGGGCCCCAGGCCAGGCTGGGAAGCCCTCCTCTTGTGGCCAAAGGTGTGGCAGCACAGGAACCACATGCCCTCAAGCTGAGGAGGTTCAGCAAGCAGAGATAAAGGGGCCACTTTGAGGGCCTCCACTCCCTTCACTCACGGACCCCAATCCCTTCCCAGACAGGAAGTCATCCTGCAACTGACTCTCCACTGGCCGCCGGCTGGCACTTTGCTCCTCACTCCCTGCTCCTTCTTTGTGCTGGGGCCCCTCTTGTCATCCACATCCCTCTGTCCCAGGGCCCCTCTCCTCATCCATATCCCTTCAGCCCTTCCCCCGGCTTTCCCTTGGGATGACAAGCGACCCCGATGAGGGGACAGAGGGCTTCATCAGCACAGTTGCCCTCTGAGAAGAAGGTGTGTCCATCGATTCTAGAGGGTCCCAGCTATAAGTGAGAGTCCATGGACACTCCCGGTCTGCAGACAGCCTCACAGGTCTACATATGGGCCAGACTCCAGCACCCTTCTCCCTCCAGAACTTCTGCTCCATCCAGGGTGACCGACATCCCGGTTTTCTCAGAACCATGCTGGTCTTCTCTGTTTGGGCCGTTCTGGTGGGAGTTTGAAGTGGAAGGGGCCGTTGTGGTTTTGTTTGAAGTTCCCTGACAGCCATCAAGCTGAGCACCTTCCGGTGTGTTCTTTGGCATTCCAAGCACCTTTTCAATCCTTTCCCCATTTCTTTTTTTTAAAATTAGGTTGTTTTTCTTTTCTTATTGATTCGCAGGAGTTTTATATATATATACTTGATACAAGTTCTTTGTCGGAAATTTGTACCTTGAATATATTTTTTAATAGTGTCTTCCGATGAAGTTTTTAATTTTGATGGAGTCCCATTTATCAAGTTTTTTTCTTGTACAGCTGCTGTTTTCATGTTCTGTTTAAGAAACTTTCCCTGTCTCAGACTCCTGAAGACGGGCTCTGGTGTTTTCTTCTAGGAGTTTTGTTGTTTAACATTTTGCTTTTAGGACCGTGATCCACCTGGAATCAACTTTTGTACGTGGCGTACAGTAGGGTCAGGTTCACGGTTCTCTGTCCCGATATCCAATGGCCAAGCACTGTTGGTTTTCACGGGTGGGTTCACCACGGGTCAAGTGACCATATATGTATGGGTCTGTTTCTGGGCTCCCTGTTCTGTCCCGTTGATCCTCATTTGGATCAATGCCGCTGTGTCTAACAACGTCTTGAAAGTGATGGAGAAGCTCTAACTTTGTTCTTCTTCAAGACTGCCCTGTTATGCGAGGTCTTTCGCGTGGCCGTGCACATTTTAGAATGAGCTTGTCAATGTCAAAAAAAACAAAAATCACTGGGATTCTGACTGGAATCGAGCTGCAGATTAGTTTGCAGAGAACTGAAATTCTAACAATACTGAGTCTTGTAATCTACTAACGTGATATATCTCTCCACTTATTTTGATCTTTTAAAACTTCTTTCAACAATTCTTTGCAGTTTTCAGAAGTGGTCTTAAATATCTGTTGTTCAATTTATTCAAAAGAACAACATCTTGCTCAATGTAGTTGGTTATATAGTTATAATATATGAATACACTTTTTTGTATGTTGACTATATTAGGCTGAATAATGGCTCCCCAAAGATGTCCAGGTCCCCATCCTCGGAACCTGTGAATATCACCTTACGTGAGAAAAGGAGCTTTGCAGATGTGGGTTAAGTTAAAGATCTTGAGATGGGAGATCACCCAGGATTGCTTAACATATTTTGATGCTGTTTTTTTTCAATTAAGCTTTTTGTTTTGAGATAATTGTAGATTCACATGAAGTCATAAAAAATAATCCAGAGAGATTCCAGCCTCCTCCAATGGTAACATCTTACAAAACTCTAGTAGGATTGCAGCCTGGCCATTGATGTCGATCCAGTCAAGACAGAACATTTCCATCCCCACAAGTGTCCCTCACGCCGTCCTGTCACAGGGACAACACTTCCCTTCCTCTCCCCACCCACTTGACCCCTGGCAACCACAAATCTGTTCTCCATTTCTGAATGTTGTCATTTCAAGAATGTTACCTGACCTTTGGGATCGGCTTTTTTCACTCGGCGTAATCCCCTGGAGATTCATTCCAATTTTTCGTGTGTCAATATTTCATCGCTTTTTATTGCTGAGCAGTGTTCCACAGTGTGGGTGAACCACACTTTGACCTATCACCCGTTGAAGAACATCTGGGTTATTTCCAGTTTTTATCTGTTACAAATAAAGCTGCTATAAGAGTTTGTGTACAGGCTTTGGTGTGAACTTCAGTTTTCCTTTCTCTGGGATAAATGCCCAGGAGTATGATTGCTAAGTTGTGCATGTTTGGAGTTTTAAGAGCCCGCTAAACTGTCATCCGGCGTGGCTGTACTGTTTTACATTCCTGTCAGCGATGACTGAGCCAGTTTCTCCGCGTCCTCTCCAGCGTCTGGGGTTGTCATGATTTTTTCTTTTACATCCTGATAGATATGTCACGACATCTCACTGTGGCTTTAATTCGCATCTCCCTAGTGAATTTGCATTTCCCTCCAGGCTAACGGTGTTGAGCATCTTTTTACTGGTTTGTTGCCATTCATGGATCCTCTTCAGTGAATTGCTCTTCATGTCTTTTTCCCATTTCCTAAGAGGATGATTTTTTTTTTCCCGAGGAAGATTAGCCCTGAGCTAACATCTGCCAATTCTCCTCTTTTTGCTGAGGAAGACTGGCCCTGAGCTAACATCCATGCCCATCTTCCTCTACTTTATATGTGAGATGCCTGACACAGGATGGCGTGCCAAGCAGTGCCATGTCTGCACCCGGGATCCAAACTGGCGAACCCCGGGCCGCTGAAGCGGAACATGCACGCTTAACCGCTGTGCCACCGGGCCGGCCCCTGATCTGTAGTTTTTGATTTTGGTTTTGGATTTTTTTGTACTGCCTGTCTGATTATGGTGTCTGGGTGATACTGGGTAATACATAAAATGAATTGGGAAGTGTTTCCTCCTCTTCTCCTTTCCAGAAAAAGTTGTGCAGAATTGATGTTAATTCTTCTTTAAAAGTTTAATAGAATTCTCCACTGAAACCATCTGAGCCTGAAGATTTCTCTTTGTTTATTTAAAAATTATGAATTTAGCTTCCTTAATAGTTATGAGGCTACCCAAACTGTCTATTTGTGTTGGGTGTGTTGTGGTAGTTTGTGCTTTTAGAGAAGGTGGTGGATTCACATAAGTTGTCCAAGTTCTGTGTGTAGAGTCGTTCCCAGCACTCACTTATCCTGTCGACGACTGCAGGGTCTGCAGCGATGTCTCCTGTCACATTCCTGATACTGATAATTTGCGTCTTCTCTCTCTTCTTTACAGCCTTGCTATAGCCTCCTTTAGCCTTGCTAAAATTTGTCGATTTTATGTCTTTCACTGATTTCTTTCCTGTTTTCTGTTTCACCGATTTCTGCTGTGGTCTTGGGTCTCTCTTCCTTCTGCTTGCTGTGAGTTCATTTCGCCCTTCTTTTTCTGGGCTCTTGACGTGGGAGCTCCTTTGCTGCTCTGAGACTTTTCCTCTCTCCTGGCGTTGCATTTACTGGTGTGAACCCCCCCAGCACTGCTCAGGCTTTGCCCCCGATTCTTGGCTCACTGTGTTTTCATTTTCATTCAGTCTCTGTAGCTGTGTGTTTCCCCTGACAATTCCTCCTTGGCCTGTGGATTATTTAGAAGTGGGTTTCTGAGTATTTGGAGATTTTCTTGCTAACTTTCTGTGATTGGTTTTTAATTGGATTTCCTTGTTGTCAGAAAACAAACTCTGCATGATTTCAGTTATGGTAAATTTGTGGGGGTTTGTTTTATGGCTCAGGACGTGGTCCATCTTGGCGGATGTTCCGTGGGCGCTAGAAAGAATGTGTATTCTGCTGCTGTTGGGTGGAGTGTTCTGGAAATGTTGATCACTTCCTGTTGGTTGATGGTATTAAATTCTTCTATATCCTTGTTGATTTTCTGTCTAGTTCTATTAACTGTTGAGACAGGGTGTTGCCCTCTCCAGCCATACTTGTAAATTGGTATATTTCTCCTTTCAGTTTTATCCGTTTCCTGTTCAAACATTTTGCACCTTTTAGGGAACATCTTCTGGTGACCAATTCTCTTTCTCTGCCCTCATCTCTTTCTTTCCTTCCTCTCGTCTTCCCCTTCCTTTCTGAAGGATGTTTCCATGGGGCAAAGCATTATGGGCCGGGAGTTCTTCTCTTTCAGCATTTGAAAAATATCATGTTTCTTTGGACTTCGTGGCTCCTGATGAGAAATCTGCTGACACTCAATTTGCTTTTCTCCGTAGCTAAAATGCTGCTTCTCTCTCACTGCTCTCGATTTTTTTTTTTTTTTGCCTTTAGTTTCAGAAGTTTGACTATGCTGTGTCTGGGTGCGGCTTTCCTAGAATTTAACCTGTTTAGGGTTCACTCTGCCTCTTATATCTGTAGGTCATTTGCCAAATTTGAGGCGTTTTCAACCATTACTTCTTTGAGTGGTTTTTCAGCCCCACCCTCTTTCACTTCTCTTTCTTTTCCAGATCCCCAATGATGTGCGTGTTAGATGTTTTGTTATAATCCCACAGATTTCTCAGGCTCTGTTCTTTTTTGTTTTTTCCAGGCTACTTTCTCTGTTTAATAGATTGGATCATTTCTGTTCTTCTATCATCCAATGCGTGGTTTCTTTCCCTCGCTGGCCTCTTTCCCTCCATTTTCCTGGAGAGCACATCCATGGAGCGGTTTTCATTTGTTTGTTTTTTATTTCAGTTTTTGTAATTTTCAGTTCTAAAATTTCCATTGCTTTTCCTTTATACCTTCTATTTCTTTCCTGGGACTTTCTATTTTTCCACTCGTTTCACTGTGTTCATAACTGAAGCATCTTGGGGCAGCTGCTACACAGTCTCTGCCAGATAATTCTAACACCTCTGTCGTCCGTGTGGCCTCTAGTGGTATTCTTTTTTCATTCAGTTTGAGGTCTTCCTGGTTCTTAGCACGATGAGTGATTTTTTATTGAGATCTGGACATTTGGGATGTTGTCGTGAGACTCTGGAGCTTAATCAAACCTGTTTAGTTGGCTTTCTCTAGCACAGACTCACCAAGGGAAGGAGGCACCAGGTGGAGGTCCAGCTCTCGGTTGACGTCCCGGGGGTCTGCTCATTACTTCTGGGTGGGGTGGGAGTTCTGGCTCCCCACTGGGCCTCCGCCAATGCATTCTTGGCCGGAAGAGTCAGGGGCTTCTTGTTACTGCTCCCCAGGCATCTTCCACTGATGCTATGGGGGAAGGTGGGCTCGTTCCCACCAGCAGAGATGAAATCTCGACTCCCTGCCCTGCCTCCCCAACCTCACCCCATAGGGAAGGCCTTGGGCACCTCATTGCAGCTGGCAAGGGTGGAAGCTGGCCCCCACTCAGCCTTTGCTGGGGGCTGGGGACACAGTTTTCTTCTGTAGTGTTTGGCTGGAGTAGGGCAGCTATTAAATTATCAGCTAAAAGTTTTCTGTTTCCCTAGCCTGCCCCTTTCTTGAACAATTTGGCTCAAGAGAGCAGGTTTCTCTTGAAGCTTTTCCCCCATACTTGTTGCTGTTTCCACACTGCCAACTTCTTCAGCTCCAAGTCTAGGGAAGATGAGGAGAAAATAAAAACCAGGGAACTCACCACAGCTCGTGCCTTGGGTCCCAAGGTCCCTACCATTCTGCCTTCTTCTCTCCACCTTTCAGAATCTTCTTGTGTTTATTTCATAAATAATGTCCAGAGTTTTCAGTTGTACCGAATGATCCTTTGTCCTACTTGATTTCTTGTTTTAATTCCACTTCCTGTTTGTTGGTACCATGGCCATGGCTCTGTATCTGCTGCTTTCGTCTGCTGTCGTGCTGTCTTCCACTTTTGGCTTTTCTGCAGTGTGACTTCTGGGAACATCTCTTGTAAATAACACGCAGTTAGTCTGTGGGTATTTTTTTTCTTTTTTAGTCCAATCTCCAGCTTTGTCTTCACAGGGAAGTTCAATGTGCATTTGTCCCGTTTATCACAGCTGCGTGGGGTCTTCAGTCACCTTGTTTATGCTTCATCACCTTTTTCTTTGGTTTTCTGTTGTTTTCCGGTTTGGTTCATGGTTTTTGGTTGGTTTTTTTTTTCGTCCCTTTTTCCTCTTGTGAATATTCATTCTATTTAAAATTATCATAAAGACTATTTTTTGACACTTGAGTCTGTATTTCTGTCAGCAATATTGATTTACCTCCACGCAGGGGAGGGAAGTCACTACCCTTCCTTCCTTCTCTCCAACTCCTTCCTTCTAGGTTTTTTTCCGGAAAGTTCACTCTGGACTTTAATAATAATTTCACCCCTTGTGTCTGTCTTTCAAGAATTATTTGCAGTCTTTGCATTCGGTGTTGCTGCCATTATACACAGTTACCTGGAATGACCTCCCAACTTGATCACGCCAGGGGTCCTCCCAGGCTTCTTATATTACAACCTTTCTGTTCTGACGTTTTCCACTGAGATTCTATTTCGATGGGCTGACACACATCTTCCAGTCCTTTCAATTTCCAGGGAAGGTATGTGGAAGACTTCATAGTCTTCAGAGGGCCTGTCCTCTCCCACCCCAGGCATCATGTGTAGCCACCTGTGTCTGCACACCCCCATCCGCTCCCGTTGAACTCCCATCACCTGTTCAGGGCCACCTTCTCTGGCCGCACCCTGCTCCGGGCTGGCTCACCTCCCCATGATGAATTTCTCTGCTGAATTTTGTTCCTTTTGCAATTACACGTTGATTAATGAGATGCTATAAGTAAAATATGATGATCCCACTAAACTCTAATCCCCACGAGAGCAGGATTTTGTCTGTTTTTGTGCACTTTGTTCAATGAAAAGAGGAGATTCTCAACTAGCTAAATGAATGAGCAAGAGCGAAGTCTTGCTTCAACTCAGACATGTTTTGTTTCGTCGTGTCTTCAGTATTGTTTTGTTATTCGTATGGTTGGGTTTAGGGTTACCATTGTGCAATTCATTTTAGGTTTTACCTATCTGTTCTTTGTTTCTCTTTCCTGATTTCTTTTCAGTTAGTCAATTTTTTCTTTTCTCTTAAAATAAACTTTATTGAGATGTAATTTACATACAATAAAATTAATTCATTTCAAGTTAATAGTCATTGAATTTGAGCAAATGTTTACAACCATGGAACCACCACTACAATCAAGATACAACACTTTCATCACCTTAAAAAAGTCACTTTGTGCCCCTTGCCAGTCGACCCCACCCTCGTTCCTGATCCAGGCAACCACTGGTCTGAGTTTCGTCCCTGTACCATATTTTTGTCTGCACTGGAACTTCATACAAAGGGAATCATAAAGTATTAACTCTTCTGTGTCTGTCCTTTTTCACTCAACACGATGTTTTTGAGATTTGTCTATGTTGTGGTCTGTACCCATGGTTTGTTTCTTTTTATTCTTGAATGGCATTCCATCGTATGGATATACTACAATTTGTTTATTTCACCCACCTCTTCATGAATATTTTAGCCATTTCCAGTCTTTTCATATTTATCAATAATGCTGCCTTGGACGTTTTTGTACAAATCTTTTTGTAAACACACTTTAAATTTCTTTTGACTAAATGTCTAGGAGTCGAATTGCTGGGTCACATGTCAAGCAGATGTTTAATTTCATAAGGAGCTTCCAGGAAGTTTTCCAGAGTCCCGTTTGACAGCTCATCTGCAGTGTCTGGGAGTTCCAGTTGCTCTTCATCCTTACCAACACTTGGTGTAGTCAGTTAAGTATTTTTTGGTCCTTTAATAATTTAATAGTCCTTTAAAAAAAGTAAGACAATTAATATTTTTTTATTTATATTTACCCTCATATTTACCATTTCTATACCTTCATTTTTCCCTGTATATCTAAATTTCAATGGTGGCTGACAGTTTTTTTTTCTCTCAGCACTATAAAGATGCTTTTCTATCATCTTTGGGCCAGCGTGATTTCTTTTTTGTGTATGTGAGGAAGATTGGCCCTGAGCTAACATCTGTGCCAGTCTTCCTCTATTTTATGTGAGATGCTGCCACAGCATGGCTTGATGAGCAGTGCTAGGACCGCACCTGGGATCTGAACCTGCAAACCCCAGACCGCCGAAGCAGAGTGCACGTGAAGTTAACCACTATGCCACTGGGTCCGCCCGGGTCGTGATTTCTAATGAACAGTTATCCATCATTCCTTTTGTGGTGTCTTTGACCCACAGGTTATTTAGAGCTCACTGTGCTGCCTGATTTCCTAATATTTGGGGATTTTCTTGCTATCTCATTGTTATCGGTTTTTAGTTAATTTCTGTTTTGATGAGAACAGACTTTGATGATTTCAATCCTTAGAAGTTTATCAAGCCTTGTTTTAGGGGTTGCCCCGGTGGCGCAGCGGTTAAGTGTGCGCATACTGCTTCAGTGGCCCGGGGTCCGCAGGTTCGGATCCCGGGTGCAGCCATGGCACTGCTTGGCAAGCCATGCTGTGGTAGGCGTCCCACATATAAAGTGGCGGAAGATGGGCACTAATGTTAGCTCAGGGCCAGTCTTCCTGAGCAAAAAGAGGAGGATTGGCAGCTGATGTTAGCTCAGGGCTAATCTTCCTCAAAAAAAAAAGAAAAAAAAAATACTTGCTTTATAGCCCAGCGTTGTTCTCTCTCAGTGAACAGTCCATCTGGACTTGTAAAGAACATATATTCTGGAGCTATTGGGCAGTGTTTAAAATGCCAGTTAGGTCAAGTCTGTTGACAGTGTTTTTCAGAACTTCTGTAGCCTCACTGAATTTCTATTTATTTGCTTTCTCAACTATTGGGGAAATGAGGTGTTAAAATTCTCTAAATCTTGTGGATGTGTCTGTTTCTTTCTTAAGATTTGTCAACTTTGGCTTTGTGTATTTTGAAGCTTTCTTATTAGGTACATACACATTTAACATCGTTTTACTTCCTTGATGAATTGACCCTTATCACTATAAAATATCTCTTTCTATTTCTGGTAACACTCCTTGCCCTGAAGTCTGCGTCATCTGACATTGGTGTAGCCACTCTCGCTTCCTTGTGATTACTGCCTGCATGGCATAGTTTCCATCCTTTAGCTTTTAACCCGTCTACATATTTACAATGTGTCTCCTGTGAGCAGCATAGAATTGTGTCAGTCTTTCTTGTATCTAACCTGAAATTCTGTGCCTTTTAATTGGAATGTTTAGTCCACTTACATTTAATATAAATTTTTATGTGATTGGATTTATAGCTACCATTTTATTATTTGTTTCCTCTGTATGCCATACATTTTTTTTTCCTGACTGCTTAAAATTTTTCTTTTACCTTTTCTTTTTAGCAGGTTGACTAACATGTACATAGATGTGATGTTATTTATATTTATTCTTCTTGGGCTTTATTTCTTGCAACTAAGGATTGACATTTCTAGTTAAATTTGAAAATATTTGGCCATTTTTTCCTTCAAATATTTTTTCTACCCCCTTTTTCCTTTCTTCTCCTCAGATAACTCGATATTTGATATTATATCACAGGTCACTGAGGCTTTTTAAAACAACTGCTTTCTCTTCGTTCTTAAGTATGGAGAATTTCTATTGATCTGTCTTCAAGTTCATGAATCCTTTCCTCTGCAGTACCCAATCTTCTGGTAATGATTGCTCATTAATAGCCACAGAATGAAGACTTTATTTCAGATATTGTTTTATTTTGTTTCAGTTTCAGAATTTCCATTTTGTCCTTTTTCAGAGTTTCCACATCTCTCCTGGAGTTCCCCACCTCTTTTCCACAATATCCATTTTCCTCTGTAAATTATTTAGCATATTTATAACAGTTGCTTTAAAACGTTTATGTACTAACTCCAACCTGTGGGTCTTTGGGTGGGCTCCCATGGGCTGTTCTTCTTCTTGGTTCTAAGTCATGTTATTATGTCCAGTGGTTATTGTTGCGCCCTGGACCTTGCGTGTGATACACAGCAAAAACTTGAGATTCTGTTGTCTTCCTTAGGAGAATGTTCTGTTTTGTGCTAGCAGTTAGCTAAATTATTGCTGGATCGACCTGAGCCTGAGGAAGAGTCTTTTTAGGCTTGTTTTCTGGGTCTCTTTCAGTTTTCCCTCAGGTTTCAGGTATTCTAGGGCATGGCTCTTAGTCTTTGGATGTGGTCCTCACCCCTAAAGTGCGACTTTTATGGCTTTTTAATGGAAAGCCCAAGGTGTTCATCGGGTGGCTCTGACTTGGCCAACTGAAACTCCGATCTCTGTTCCCTGTGCTTACATCTTCCAGCCTTCCAGTCCTTCTACTGTGATGCTAGAGTCTCACCTACTACGTGTGATTTTTAAGGAGTCAGCCAATAACGTGGTTCCATCCTTTCTGTAAACTTCTTTCCTAATTTCCAGTCTCTCTGGCAACCTTCAACTTAGGCCTCAGACTCCCGAGCCCAGCAAGCATGCTGTGTTCTGCGTGAGCTCTCGACTGCGAGCCTGAAAACTAGGAAGTACTTTGGGGGAAAGCCAGATAAACGTGGACCCCCTTCGTTTGCTTCTCTTTCTCAAGAGTCGTACCATCTGATTGAAATCTACCTTCGGTTGCTGTCTGTCTTTAAAGCAGACGTGTTGATCTGATATGAGCCACTCCACAAACACTGAAGGGGCCTCTCACGCCAGTTAACCTCTTGGTCCTTCTCCTCCTTGCTCTCAAAGAACTTTGTCTTCCCCATGGCCCGTCCAGTGCTACGCAGTGTTGTTATGGCTTTTAGTGCAGATCTTAACTTCCCTGTTGGTTTATGCATGGTCTGGCTCCCTTCTCATGTCTACCTGAGGGTCATTTACCCCTCTTTCATCTCAATCTGTTAACTTTTCCATACATCTTTCATTTCTTGCTTCACTGAGTCAGTGTTTCCTGGAATTAATAGATACTTTCTAAAATGTATATCATCTCTCTGCTGTATATATATATACACACATATTTTTTTAAATATTTTTTTACAAAACTGTGTGTCCCTTCTACCTCCTAGGGGAAATGTTTCTCTTATAATAAATCTTTTTACAGGTCCCACTCCAGTTGGTTTTATTTGTTTGTTGCTTGCTTGCTTTGAATGGGCTTCGCCAGGCCTCGGGTACTTTCCTGTTGGGAGGGACGTGGGTTCTACTGGTCCCCAGGCTCACCAGCTGGTTAGTGTATCAGTCAGTTACTTAAACCTGAGGCTTAAGCTAGCAAGGGTTTACTCAGGGCTCATGTGACATGCCCACTGTGGGCCGGCCGGGGCTTGCGTGCATCATCGTCACTCCGAGACCAGAGCTGATGGAGCATTTCCACACGCTATGCAAGAGAGAAAAAGTGAATGATATTCTGGAATTAGTCCAAGAATATTGTTGAAGATGTTCATTTTTCTATAGCTTTATTCCTCAGACAGGCAAAATAATCCTGAATTAGTTGACATGTGGGTGCATGAGTGAGAAGTCTTGGATGCCAGAGAGGAAATGGCCCTCAAAGGGTTAAATTCTGTTCCGGCTGAGGTGGGCACTGATGCAGTATGAGTGTGGGCGATAATGACATGTGGCAGAATGTCTGGAGATGTGCAGCCAGCATGGTTGAGATAGAAGGGAAACAAGCTGCTCTGTGGAGAACGCAGACCTGGCCCGGGGGGCTGCTGAGATTTCCATCAGGTGTGTGCACACCTGGGGTGAGGAAAACGTGGAAGGCATTCTTTGTGCAGGGCCAAGAAGATGCCAGTGTGGTGAGGACAGCAGGCTAGTGACAAGCCATGGGGTGGCTGAGGTGCAGAGAAGAAATGAGTGACATGTGAGGAGGAGAAGCTGGTGCAATAGGTGCTGTGGTTCCCAGGAACCCAGGGACTGAATTGCCTATGGCCGATGCAGGGCAACTCTGGACCATGTGACTGGTGGGCGGCAGCCAGCCAGCTGGAGAGGCCGCAGCAGCCCCACTGACCCAGCCTCTCAGCTCAAGCTCTGCAGGTGTGTCTCCCATCATGGCCTCCACTGGAGGAGCTCTGAGGCTAGTGTTGTGGGGGGGGCAGATCGAGGTAGGGCTGCTACTCAAGGTGGGTGTGACAAGGGCAGGGAAAGGGTGGGTCCCTCAGAGCCCTCAGGAGGGAGGCCACTTCCAGCTGGCTTCATGGAGGAGGTGACTGTGAAGGAAGGAAGGGCTAAAGCAGTCTCCGATGTGACTCAGCCCCACTGAGACAGGGGTCCTGGAGCCTTGCTATGGGAAGAGGGGAGGCAGGGTGGATCCCTGGTCTCAGCCCAGGACCACGGCCTTGGCTGTCCCTCCTCTGGCCTCTCAGCAGGTGCCTGGGGGTCTCAGGGACACTGGCATTTGTTCTGACAGCCTCTGCACCTCTGCCCAGGTGCTCTACCCCACTGTCCGCAGGTGGGGGGCTGTCTAGACTGCAGGCTCCTGGGCCCACGTGGCTGTTGTCCCCTGAGCCCCTCAAGCAGAAGCCGAGGCTGCAGACACAGAGGAGATTGCCTTCCTCTCCCCGTTGGCCACTCACCCTGGCTCTGGGCCAGCCTCTGGGCCCCAGGCCCACCCACCCAGAGGGACAGATGGCTGGAGGGACAGGCGGCCGGACTGGGAAGCACGGGCAGTTCTGGGGCTCATTCAGAGGGCCACACTGGGGAGCTTGACCTCGGGAGCCCATTGCCCCATCTGTGGATGCAGCACTGGGGGCAGGGGGGCAAGGACAGACTCCCGGGGCTTTGCTGCCAGTGGGAGGATGCGGGTGAGCTTCCTGGAGGGGTGCATCCTGCCAAGGCTCAGATGCAAGGTGGGACTTCAGTAGGTGGATGTGGGGCTGAGAGTGGACAGGCCGTCCTGGGGGCAAAGATTCAGAACAGGGACAGTCAGGGGGTGAAGAAGGAGTGGGAGCATGGGGAGGGGGCCTGGGTGCCTTGGCTGTGGCTGGTTTCAGCCTGGACGGGCACAGCTGGGACCTCAGGGCGGGTAGATGCAGAGACTCCCGCAGCTGTGGGTCTGCGCCCACCACGCCTCCTCTGCCTGGCCCCCAGGATTCCACTTCTCCAAGCCCCCCAGGGCTCAGCCCCTCTCCCCTCAGCCCGGCTCCCTCCTCCCTCTCCCTGGTCCTACTTCTCACTGTCCGGCCTGGACATCCCCTCCCCCTGCCCCAGGTGTGAGCAGGCCCCACCAAGTGGCCCCGACTGTTCAGCTGCCCAGCCTGGCTCTACCCAACTCCTGGGGTCTGCATTTCTTTCCCAATTTCCTCATTGATTTCAGTTGTTTCCAGTGCTGGGTGTCGCCGTGAGGTGCCCAGCCCATCCAGATGAGGTGGGCTCTGACTGTGAAGGGAAAAACCACCAGCTGAGTGACCCCAGATGAGGCAGCTGAGTCCCTGAGGCTGTCCCCTCCTTTGCGGGTTGGGAGGTCACCTCTTGGGAATCTGGCCAGATGCCATGTGGAGTGCTCTCAGTCACCCCAGGTGCCCTCAACACCCCTGCAGACCCTGCCCTGCTGCTGCCTGAGGACCCTCCTCAATGGGTACCCCTGGGAAGACCTGAGCCACCCCCACCCCAGTACCTAGACCATACCACATCCCAATAGCTGGCCACCATACCCCAATATCTGGGTCACACCACAATATCTGAGCCACACCCCTATCCCAATACTTGGACTCCACTCCAATACACAGACCCCACCCTATTCCAGGACCTGGACCATAGCCCACCCCAATACTTGGAGCACCCTCCCGCCCAGGACCTGGACCACACCCCAGCCCGGTGTGCCCATCTTGGCCCCTTCCCCATGCCCCACATGCAGAAGCCTGGGAGACGCACATGTGGCTGTTTTGAGAGGATCAGGCGGACTAGTAGGCAAGCGTGGCCCTGGGAGACCAGGCCAGGGCGCGAAGCGGCAGGACCCCGCTCTCCTCCACATCTTGGCCCTCCTGGGTCCCCGATGGCCAGTAGGCAAGCAGAGCAGACCCTGGTCCAGCCTCCCCGGCCCTCCCCTGGCCGTGGGCTGGGAGCTTGGCCAGGCTGCCCTTTGGCGGCCTGGGAACGCCCGCCTCACCTGGGCCTGCCCAGCTCCGCCTGAGATAACACTCTGGCCTCGATAATACCGATTTCGTGCTCCGGGGCACACACAACACTGGCCTGCTTATCTGCAGGGTCGGCCATGCTGGGCCGGGGTGGGGGGAAGGGGAGGGGCTCGCTACGCTGCCCCAGCTGCACTGTCTGGCCAAGGCCAGAGCCTAGGGTCCAGCCATCCTAACCCTCCTCCTGGATAGCTGGACAGTGTCCACACACCCTGGGCTTGCACCAGAGCCGAGGCCCCAGGCCCCTCCCCACTAGCAGCTCTGGGCAGTGTGACAGGATGGCACTTGCTGGGTGACTGGGCCTCAGTTTCCCCAGCTGCACACTGAGAGCGTGGGGACAGGTGCAGCATGCCCCTGAGCCCCTCCCTGGGCCAGGCCCCAGACTGGTATGAGTGCTGGGCACCCAGGGGGAAGGAAATGAGACCCCTGCCCACAGGGCTGCCCCCCAGTATGGGGGAGCCAAGAGGCCCAGGACAACCGGCCCTGCCCCACAGGGTGCAGCAGTCTGGTGGGGGTAGGAAGTGGTTCCAAAGGTGGAACCTGGAGAAGGACGGCCATGGAGGGGAGGGGTGGGCAGGACCACATCCTGCAGGCTGCGTGTGAGTGGACAATGAGAAGGTGGATTTCTGTGGCCGTCAGGAGGCCCCTGCAGGACCACAGCTGTGTCCCCCAGCCCCCAGCCACTGGGAATGTTGGCCGCAGCCTGCTCCATCAGGGGCACATGGGCCCAGCCCCTCGTCCCAGCTCCCAGGGACGCACGGCCTCGCAGCTCAGCCTGCGCCTCTGGCCGCAGAGATGCTCCTCACCCAAACTGGTGCCCCCGAGAGCTCCCCAGCCCTGCCCAAACATCTCGAGGTCCAGATCTCAGATGGCCGGTGTGGCCAGGCAGTGGGGTGCATGCGGGCCCCCAGTACCCCCAAGGGCGGGACCCCGGCTGATAACGATCTCCTTGATTCCAGATCTCGTCATGTGACATTTCTGAAGTCACGTGTGTCCTGGGGAGAAGGACAAGGAAGCTTCGGTCTTCCCTGAGGTGGCAGTGTGCTTTTCTTTTAAAGGGACACAAAATACTCGCATCCCACGACAAAGGTGCCTCAGACCTGGCAGATTCGGTGAGATGTGCGCACCCCACCCCCATCCCCTTCACACAAGGCGGATGCGTGGTGGGCTCTGGTCAGCCTGGCTTGGGGCACCACCAGGGTCTCCCTGGATGGCAGGACAGTAGGACTGGGAGAGTGGGGGTCGACAGGCCAGGATCGCTCTCTCCCATTGGGCCACGCAGTGCCAGCCCCGCCAGCCCCGCTCATGTCCCCCAACTCTTGCCTCAGACCGCGAGGGCCAGCACTGCTGGGGTTGCCCCAGGTCAGACGGCCAGTGGCCACTCAAGCTGCCGTGACCGAGGCTCACCCCACCCCTGGGCACTCTGTCCTTCGTCATGAGGACACTGGCCTCCAGCCTTGCGCGGGCACTGCTGTGAGGGTGGAGCAGGGAGTGCATGTAGAAAGAGCCAGCTCCAATCCTTCATTTATTCCTTTACTCATTCCTTCCTTCATGCTCTGGGCCCGGAGTGTCCAGGCTCGATGGATACACCACAAACAAAACAGGCCCCATCCCCTCGGTGCTGACGTTCTGGGGGACAGATAGTAAACCCGTAAGCACACAGGACAACGTCGGTTGGTGACAAATTCTGGGAAGAATCTGGACTGAGGGAGGCAGGGGTGGGTGCAGCTACTTCAGAGGCACGGTCAGGGGCCTCTGGGAGGTGACGTGGAGCTCACAGGGCAGGCGCCAGGTGTTAAGCAGTGGTGTCGCCACAGACCCCCATGCCCCCTGCACAGCTGATGGGTGGGGCGGGGCGGGGGCTGGGCACTGCTTTGAAAGACATGGGCTGAGTGGGCAGGTGGGCCATGGACACAGCCGGATCAGGCCATCTGGTAGCCCCTTTTTCTTGAGCTTGGGGTGCCTGAAATGTCCAACCAGGTGGCCCTGGGCAGGCAGAGCTGCCCAGCCGTGGACAATGTCCTCTCTGAATGGTGGGGAGGCCCCTGGGACACTCAGCCCTGGGCCTGGTCTGGAGAGGATGGAGAGTCGGGGACTGGAGACTGGGCACCTGGGGGTCTCCAGGGGTCAGCAGTCCGTCGGTCACTGTCTCTCCAGAGCGAGGCCTGCCCTGCTCCCGGCAGCAGTGGACACTGCCCGTCAGGGGTTTACTCCGTGGATACAGACGTAAACAGGGAAAACCTTAGCATGTTCTGTTTGCCAAACTAGAAGGTGTCAGAGAGTACACACCTCAGAGGGCGAAGGCCAGGGCTCAAAACTTCCCAACCTGCTGCAGCTCAACGCCCTCCCAGGGCTTCATCCCGGAGGGGTGGGTCCCAGGGATTGTCCCACAAGGGCCGTGAGGCCCCTGGGAGATGTGATGTTGACCTGGCGGGGTCAGGGCCTCGGTGGGACATGTCCACACCAAGCTGTGCCAGATGTTGCTCTCAGGTGGAGCCAGAACATCCCAGGTGAGGGCTTCCTCCGGCAAGTCAGACCCAGCTCGGGGTCCAGCTAGGGACGGCTATCTGTGCTCATCGCCTGGCAGCTTTGGGGAGCCCCCAGGACCCCCTGCCTGGGAAAGCTGGTGCACCCCACTTGGCCTGGGCTCGTGAGTATCTGCTGGCACAGGACGCTATCGGGCAACGCGCTGAAGCACTGAGCAGAGCCTTGCTGGCTCGAGAGGTGCCCAGCTCCCGGCACGGGGTGGGATCCCCTCCATCCCTCCCGGCCGTTGGATGGATTACTCGTCCTGTCTGCCCCCAGAAGCTGTGAGTGTTGCCTTATCTGGAAAAATGGTCTTTGCAGCTGTAATGAAGGATCTCAAGATGCCGTCTTCCTGGATGACCAGGTGGGCCATAACTCCAGTGACAAGGGTCTGTGCAAGAGAGAGGAGACAGGGACTTGAGAAGCAGATGGGCCAGATGAAGACAGAGGCAGCAGTTGGAGCGATGCGGCCTCAAGCCGAGGACACTGGAGCCACCAGGAGCTAAAGAGAAGCCTGGAACGAGTGTCCTCTGAGCCTCCGGAGGAACCAGCACTTCCAGCTCCTTGATTTTGGACTTCTGGCTTCCTGACTGTTGTTTCCAAGCTGCTGGTTTGTGGTAATTTGTTATTGTGGCCCCAGGACCCAACTACATGCTGCCAGGAGGGGTATGTCAGCACCCTCACCTAGGCCAACACTCCTTGGGATGCGCACGGTGTCACCAGGGGCACAGGCTCAGGGAGGTCATGGCCCCATGAGCATCCTAGCAGGAGAGCAAGCGCCCAGCATGGGCACCACAAGCCACAGACCACACGACTCGGCCACAGCCAGCTTGTGTCCACTGCGGGTCAGTAGGAGGGGCCGCGTGGCCCAGGGTGGGCTGACCTGGCCAGCAGAGACAGGAGTCCCTCCTGCCTCAGTCTCCCTGGCTGACAGGTAGGACCTGAACCAGGAGGTGCTCCCAGGAAGCAGTGGCTTTGTGCCTGTGGAGGTGCTTCATCTGTTCCTATTCACTCACTCACTCACTCATATTGGTGCTCATTCTCTCATTCATTCTTGTATATTCAACTGCATTCATTCATACTCTTCTGTGGTCACTCATTCATTCATATTTATCTTCATTAACTCGCTCATTCATCTTCATTTATTCATTCAAAGTCTTCCACATTCACTCACTCATTCATAGCTTCATTCATTCATTCATTCATCTTCATTCACTCATTTATTCCACGATGTTTATGGGGCCCCTACTAGGGCTGACTAGGTCCCTGCCCTCTGGAGCTCACTGAGATTTGGAGGGCAGATAATTCACAGGCAAAAACACACCAGTATGAAGGGACAGATTCCAGGTCAGCACTTTGGGCTGTGTGGACCCTGACCCAGTGAGTCCTCAGGAGGTTTGAGCCCAAGTTCCAGATCCTCAGTGGGCCAGAGGGTGGGTCTCAACCTCTGCTCTGACACCTACTAGTTCTGGGCTTCAAGGCAGGTGCCTCTTCCATCCTGAGCAGATGGGTCCTCTATCCCTGGGTAGGTGCCTCCTCCATCCCTGGAGCAGATGTCTCCTCTTTACCTGGGCAGGTGCATCCCTCATCCCTGGGGCAGGTGTGTCTCCTGTGCCCTCTGGGAGGCTGTGAGGGCAGCAACAGCCCAGCCCAGTGGGGGCCGGCCAGACACAGAGACTGGCAATGATATGGCCAGAGCCACCTGTCTGCACCGACCGGCCCCCCACAGGCCTCTCCCAGCCCCTCTGCCCGCTCGCCCAGGCCTCACTGCTCAGAGATTTTAGAAATTCTAACACAAGGGCAAGCAGTGGGAGAGTGTCCAGCGGGAGGACTTGTCTTCCTAGTTGGCCCCACTGGCTGATTTTGGGGAAATCGAGGAAGCCTGACCCAGAGGGTTAGAGCTGATATCTGAGCTCCTGGATTAGGGCTCTGCCAGCTTGGGGCTGGAGGATGCTGAGGCCACCAGGAGAGAGAGCAGAGGCCCTGCTGGGCCTGGGGCAGTGCTGAGGACGCGTCCAGTTGCACGTGGGCCCCTCACATCCAGGTCAGCTCTGGGGCCTCAGCTGCCTGGAGCCCACCCCCGATCCTTGCCCAGGGTCAGGTGAGGTCCGTTGTTGACCTGAGAGCAGATCTTGGACATTGGCCAGCAGATCGGAATTTTCAGGTACTGCAAAACCTGTCCTAAGCCCGTAGATGAGCACTGGCAGCTGAGGCCACTGTGCCCGGATGCCTGCCCCAGGCCGGCACCACCTCCACGGGACAGGGGGTCCCGGGGCATCTTCTATCCCAGCAGGACATTACCTAGGCCCAGGGCCCCACCTGAGAGACCTGACCTGCTGCAGGTGGCTGTGCCCCCACTTCCTTGGAGAATCGGGCGGCATCCCAGATGGGCTTCCAGCAGGGGTGAGCACTTAGCAAGGCCGGAGCCGGGGTCCCCACAAGCAGTTCAACTTGCGCACACTGAGCCTCGATCAGCTCCTGCCCAGCCTGTGCTGTGGTGGATGCAGCGCTCCCTGCCCGCCTGCAGCTGTGGGGCCTTTCATGGTCCTTGTGTGATCTCACAGGTCATTACAGAAAGTCAGCCTCTGCACAGCTCGCTCACAGCAACGTTATTCCCGAAGGACAAGAGGTGGAGGCAACACAGGCGTCCATCGACGGACAGATGGATCAACAAACTGTGGTCCATCAGTACAGTGGAATATTACTCAGCCTTAAAAAGTAAGGAACCCCAGCACACGCTGCCGCATGGATGAAACTTGAGGACATTCTGCTGGATGGAATAAACCAGTCGCAAAAGGACAAATACTGTGTGATCCCGCTTACATGAGGTCCCTAGAGTCGTCGGATTCATAGGCACAGAAAGCAGTCATCGCCAGCTGGGGCCTAGATCTCAACAGCCTGGACATTGCGGAGGGATTGATCAATAAGACAGAGTCTCAACTATTGTCCCACATGCCGTTCGCCTGACACTGTGTCACAAACAACACAGAACCTGGTGATGCAGCAGAGACAGAGAGAGAGAGAGACAGAGAGAGAGAGAGGGACAGAGACAGAGAGACAGAGAGATATAGGGACAGAGAGAGGGACAGAGAGAGAGAGAGAGAGGGACAGAGAGAGAGAGACAGAGAGACAGAGACAGAGAGAGAGAGACAGAGAGAGAGACAGAGAGAGACAGGGACAGAGATAGAGAGACAAAGAGATATAGGGACAGAGAGAGAGAGAGAGACAGAGAGACAGAGACAGAGAGAGAGAGGGAGAGAGACACAGAAGAATAAGAAAAAGAGAGAGAGGCAGGTGGGAGGGAAGAAAGGGAGATAAGGGGAGTCCAGTCCCCAGTGTCCTGCTCCTGGCACGGAAGTGGAGCCTGGCCCAGGCCGCCATCCACACAGAAGGACTGGACCACGTGGCTCCAGACCAAGAGGACTGAGACCCTCAGTGGGGCTGCTGTGGACATGCATCCGGCTGGCTGTGAGTGGGCCCGCTCTTTCCTTCTCTTGCCCAGCAAGCGTTTATCGAGCCCGGCCGTGGGCATCACCATGGCCCTCGAGGAGCGCTCACTCCGTGTGGGCCTACCGGAAGCCCGCTGACTGACCCAGGCTTTCCGCGGAGGGGCCCCGGGGGACTCTGCTTGGCCGGGAGGACCTGCTGTGTGAACGGGCCTGCCCCATGGCCTTTGCTATCACCTTGGTGGTGGATGAGCAGGGCTGCTGCTTCCCCAAATGGGAATTTGAGGATGTGCCCGATGACAGGGCTAGATGTCTCTCCCCAGGGCTGATCTGGGATCTCTCCTGGCTCGAGGGTCGAGCAGTTCTGCGTCCCTGGGGAAGCCTGAGTCACAGGCTGGGGCCCAGTGGGGTCCACAGGCCTGTGAGCCACTCACTTGGCCCCGGGCCAGCGAAAGGCACGTTTATTCACAGAAAAGGAAGATATTGTCGCCGGTTCCCTCCTCCCTGAGAAAACAAAGGCCTGGTTTGTCTTCGCTGTGGCTGTGGGAACATGACCCAGGGAGGAGAGGTCGGGGCCTCGGGCGAAGGAGGGGACACCTGACTCAGAGCCAGCCCCAAGCGCCAGGCCACACAGGGGCTGACCGGACGCCTCCACAGTCACTGTCCATGCCCAGGAGGCTGGGGGTCACAGCCAGGGCAGGGGTCCCAGACGCCCCACTCTGAAAGAGCCCCCCAACGGCGAGGGGAGTGACCCCAAGGCCTGGGCTCCCAGCCCTCCGGGCAGCAGCCTCCTGTCTGGAGCGGGAGGCCAGGCTTACAGGACGGTAGCGGGTGCTCCCTACGCGCCAGCCCTGGGTGCTCAGCGGGATTCTGAGGCCACTTCTGGGCCCATGCGGGAGGGAGGGCGGCGCTGTCACTGGTGATGCCACCGAGGCACGTGAGACTAGGTGACGGCCGCCTGAGGGCTTGAGACGGGCTCTCTTCAAGCCGTCCTCTGTCCCTCCAGTTCTGAGGGCCTCAGGGACTGTGCCTGGCCCGCTGCCCCGCAGGGATGTTCTCGTGTGAAAACCTTCTCTCTCACCCCGCAGGTGCATGCCCGGGGCGGGGCTCTGGGTGCGTGAGACGGACACAGCCCTGCCCTCCTGGACCTCTCCCCTCCTGTGATAGGATCGCAAACAGGTGGTGACCACACAGGTGACAGCTCATGAGCAGGAAGAAGGGGCCGCGGGGCTTGGGGTTGTGTGGCTGACCCCTAGGAGTCAGGGTGGAAGGGTGAGGCTGGATCTCAGCAGGGAGGGGTGCAGCAGGAGGTGGGTGCTGAGCCTCCTGCTCTGGGGAAGCACTAGGGCGGCTGGAGCAGCGGGCAGGCTCCTGTCTCGGCTCCGCGAGCACAAGCCCAGAGGCAGGGCCCGCAGGAGGCGGGAAGATGGCCTGGCAGACAGGGAGGGTGGCTGCGGGCCAGCGGGCTTACTGGCTGGGGACGTTGGGGTGCCACGTGTTGTGCAGCTGGCCTTGCTGGCAGCATCTCCAGCCACCGTCCTGGGACCCACCTGGCACAGGGGGGTCCCAGGGAGCTAAGCTAACAGACTCTCAGGTGAGGCTGGGACCCAGCCAGGCCACGGAGTCTGGACAGCGAGCCAGGCAGGCAGTCAAGGGCAGGAGGGCACAGAGCTAGTGGTCCGAGGGCTCAGGTGCAGCCCCGGTGCTGGTGGCTGGACAGTGAGATGTTGCAATGGCCCTGCAGCCCTAGAGTGCCCCAACTGCCACCCGGGTGGGACGCCAGGAGTCGGGGCCTTGGAGAGGGGATCGGCCCCTCTGGTTTAGCACTCTCTGTGTAGGGCACTCAAAGAAATTCCTTCAGGGCGTCCCCGGGGCAGGAAAGTAGCCGTCGGCCATACTACTGGCCTCACACCTCCCCTCCCAGAGCCCTCCCATGACAAGGTTCCCAGGTGGGGCCTCAGGACAGCAAGCTTTGCTGGCCCTCTCTGTTGTCCCCAGGGACAGTGAGAGGCAGGGAAGCCTGGTGGTTGCAAGAGTGAGGTTTGGGGTTTGCACAAGTGATGAGGGGAAGGTTCCAGTCTGCCCAGCCTGGTCTGCATGGAGCCCTGGCTCTGCCTGGGCCCCTCAAGGAATGCTGGGGGTCACAGCAGGTACAAGGAAGGTGAGTGCCCTCCGAGGTCAGGTCACCATGCCAGGGCCCAGGCGGGGTCCCAGCAGCCCTGCTCCGCGAGACCGGTTGAAGCTGGGAGGTCGTCTCAGGGGAATATGGCCCCTCCTGTCTGCACCGCCATCTAGCATGCGAGAGGCCAGACCCCACCCACCACAGCCCCTCCCCAGAGGGGCTTAGCAGGGCAGCAGCCAGGGGTGATAGGCTTGGGGCCCCTGGCCCTTGGTGTCCTTGGGGGTTGTCACTCTGTGACCTTTCTTCCCTGTGCCCCAGCCCTTCTCAGGAAACCAGGAGGCTGAGTTACCCCCAGAAGCCCTGAACACACTCCCACCCAACTGTGTGTGCATAGGCAGAGGAGGTCGACAATGATGGATGGACAGGTGAACAAGCCAATGGGTTGAATGCCCCAGCTGGCAGTGGGCAGCTCACAGTGGACGGAAATGTGGTGGATTCCTGGTTCTGAGAAGTGTTTGTGCTTTTTAAAAAAATGCATGGTAAATGGAAGTTAGAAAAATTCAAGGACATCCTCCTGGGGGTCACCACAGGCCACGAGCCCTCTGTCCCCCATGGAGTGGCCCCCTGAGTCTCCGCACACAGCCAGGCCCAGACAGGTGGGAAATAGGCCTCATGGCCCCTCTGGGCTTCAAAGGCTGGCTGAGCCCCTCCAACCCGCCAGACCCCTCTGCCTGCGGAGACCCTGCCTCCAGCTCCAGCGGACTCGAAAGTGGGCGTCCACGCTGTGGATGGTGCTTCTGGGGTTGGTCCTTGTCAAGCTCGTCTTCTGTAACCCACAGGGCTGCCACTCAGGGATTCAGCTAAAATAACCAGTCAACACAAATAATCCATAACCAATCTATAAATCGAAATTGAGGTGAGTTTATTATGAGCCAGATCTGAGGACCATATAGCCTGGGAGAGTCCTTCCACAAGGGAGTGGAGCGCTCCAAAGAAGTGGGGTGTACAGAGTGGTTATATGCCATCAGAGAGCACGTTTCACGTGTGATTGAAATGTCCCTTTTACAATAGTCACGAGACTGCTCTGTCGGCACAATGATTGATGGACACAGCAGGTAGTAGGTCTGCTGTCTGGGTGGACACAGTGGGCGGCATGTCTGTTGTCTCGAGCTGGGTGGTCACAGGTGAGCACAGCAATCAGCTCCTAGCCTAGGGAGAGATGCTCATCCTTAAGGAAATGCCATTGTGGGGAAAGTTGCACCTTTATCTTAACGGCATTTGTTCTTGTCTGTGCGACACAGCAAATGCTTAAAGCAGATACACAACACCTGCTCAACAGCTACGCCAGCACTTTTTAGAAAAACAACGTTAGGCCACGTTAGGTTTACACCAAATGGCTTCCTCATGGACTCCAATAGATCCTATTGCTTGCCATTTGTTTATCACCAGCCAGCACCCCGAGCAGGCCCTTTGCACCCTCACAGTTCCGGGCAGATGATCTGCAGAGCTGTGTTCATGCTAATTCAGAATTTCAGGAGGCCACACGGGAGCCTAATCCATCTGAGTTCAGGGCCCCAGCCTGAGCCCGTCTCACCTCACCCCCAACCCGGCCCCACGCTCCCTCCAGCCTGTGACCCTGAGCAACCTCCCTAAACTCACTTCCTCTTCTGGCCCTGCCGTCGGTCCCCTCTCAAGGCCCCACTTCCCTCCTCTTTGTGAATTGCCTCAGGGACCAGGCCCAGGGAGGGCTGCAGGACCGCTGGGCCCCGAGCCCCCACCATCTCCCAGAGAGCAGCGTGCAAGCCGAGCAAGGCCAGGCCGCTGTCCCTCTTCCACTCGGAAAGTTCACTGAGTGAGGAGGTGTTGGTGAGGTTGGAGGGAAAGTGCTGGAAGGTCCCACCCGGCGGCCCCCACCTGGCGGCCTCCACCGCCTGGTCCCCACATTCCCCTGAACAACAGGAAGGAGGCCACAAGGATGCTTCTTGTTTGCACACAGGGCTGGCCCGGCTGCCCTATTTAGTTATGAGATTCATGGGGTTTTAATTAAATCCTACCTAATGACGCAGTCGCTGGGCAGCACCCGGAGTGGGGTGTGGTCTGAGAGACAGAAACAGATGCTGAGACAGAGACAGAGAGATGCTGAGAGAGAGCCCAAGGCTGCCACGCTGGGTGGGTGGTCAAGTGGTCAGGGCAGAGGCTGCGGCTGGGCGGGGATGAGGGGGGTGGGCATTAGGTGGCCGCAGAGACGCAAGCTGGACGAGGGGTTCTGGTGGCGGCCCTCTGATCTCTTCCCTCATCAGGTTCCTGAGCCGTGGAGGCCAGAGGCCAGAGGTCGGCAGCAGCAGATCAGTATCTTACTAACAAACAATGACCAGGCCAGCAGGGCAGGGTGGGGGCCAGCACTCCCAGAATCTGCCCCTCCTGCCCCCTCCAGGTGCCTGGGCTGGCGCTGAAACCCACAGAGGCTCCTGCTCTCCACTCGCGGGTTCTGGGCTGGGCCTAACCCCAGGGGTCTGGGCAAGGGGGAGCAGCCCGGGGGCACAGGTCAAGAAGACCTGAAGAATCCCCCCAAATGACAGGAAACAGACTCAGACAGGGACCTGCGCCCATGCTCACAGCAGCTTCCTCACGGCGGCGGGGGAGGCACCCGAGTCGACCGATGGAAGAAGATGGCACAGTGTGGTCCATCCACACAGTGGAATAGTACCCAGCCTTCGAAAGGAGGGAAATCCTGACACCGGCTACACATGCATGAACCTTGAAGACATGATGCCCAGTGAAATAAGCCAGTCACAAAAAGACAAATCCTGTGTGATTCCACTTACTTGAGGTCCCCTGAGTTAGATTCACAGAGAGAGAAAGTGGGGTGGTGGGCGCCAGGGGCTGGGGGAGGGGATGGGGAGTGAGTGTTTAATGGGGCAGAGTTTGAGTTTGGGAAGATGGAAAGTTCTGGAGATGGATGGTAGTGATGGCTGCACAACCACGTGAATGTGCTTAGTGCTATTGAACGGTGCACTTAGAAAAAGTTAGGATGGTAAATTTTATATGTGTTTTTTACTGCAGTTAAACGGTTTTTAAAACTTTTAATGAGGAGGAAAAGCATCAAGTGATAATGGAGATACTTTTCTCACAAGGTAAGTTACACATCAATTAAAGAGAGAGCAGGAGAGAGAAGTCGAGATGATTCTGAGAGGAGGATCGGATGGCCTGGAAGGTCTCCACGCATGCTGCTCACGGGAGGGATATTTTTAAGGGGTTGAAAGAAAAGAACTTCAAATTTTACTTTTTATTTGGCCAAACTGCCACTCAAACGTGAGGATGTGAAACTGTCCTCTGGTCCGTGGACCTCGGAGGGGTGGCTGCGTGGAGGACCCGTCTGAGGACTCAGGTGCCAGGAGCGGGACCTGAGAGGCTATGAAACACGCAGCAGTGGGGCGAGCAGCACCTCGGGAAGGTCCCCGTCATCCTAAGAACATGTGGGCCGAAAGCAAGAAAGGGAGCGCGGGCCGCGGTGAGTGGAATCGGAATTCCAGACACAGCCGCTGAGGCAGGCAGGAGGGCCCAGTGGGCGGGGGACGCACTCAGGGGGATATCCCCCGATGGAGCTGCGCTCTGCTGCCCTGAGCCCCTCTCCTGCTGTCTGTGCAGAGGACGGGGACCTCCACGTGTCAGCACAGCCGATGGGCTCCCTGGGCAGAAGAGATGGCAGCCCCCCACCAGCCATCAGGGAGGCATCCCCAGGCCCGGTGAGGGCCCACGGGTTGAAAGGTGCCACCAGCACCCTCGGCCCTTCCAGTGAGGCTCCATGCCCTTATCAATAAGCCAGGCCAACGCCTGGCTGCGGGAAGGGAGGACAGCACGCTCTCCATTGCCGGGCAACTTCAGTGGCCTAGAGCAGGGCCTGTCTCCCAGCCCACGGACCCAAAGAGTGCTGAGCTGCCTGTGGTTTGGCCAGGTTCTGCTGTTCGGGTCTGGTCTTGTTTGAGCCCTGATTTCCCGGACAGAAGGCTGCAGTGAGCTCTGGGGTCCTGGTGCAGGATGCCCTCACCAGGCCCCTGTCCCGGGTGCCCTTTGCAGGAGCGTCTTGGAGGCCAGCACCAAGCAGGGGGTGCATGGGGCCCACACTGCAGGGGTTACTCCGACCAGTTCTCAGCTCAGGTCCAGGGGGCCCCTGGACCACTGGGGGTCCTCAGCCTTCAAGCGAAGGTTGGGGGGACTCTGTAAACTATAGAGGCAGTGGTTTGGGCAGTGTGGGGGCAGGCATTGGAGGGCTTCCCTGGGGAGGAGTCTGGCCAGAGCTTATTGGCTATGAGGGGGCATGGCTGTCTCCTGGCCCACTGCCCACCCAGCAGAGCTGCAGCTGAGCCCTACCTGTGACCCCAGGCAGGCTGGACCCTCCTCACCTGGGTAGGAAATGGGAAGACGGCTGCACAGCTCACTAGCACGGGAGATGCTGACTCACAGTGAGCAGCGGTTTCCTGGCCCTCGGGACAGCCCAGGGACGGCCCAAGATGAGAGGACACTGCTGGCCCCAGGCCACAGGGAGGGGCCCCTCCAAGGCCAGCCAGCAATGTCCCACAAGCTCCCTGGGGCCTTGTTAAATAAGCCTGCTGACGCTCAAGGAGATTGGAGATGAAAAATGCCCAAACTATCGACCGATAATGCAGGGAGGAAGTGGCTTTGGCTTTGGGGAGCCCCTGCTTCTCTCAGCCACGTGGCAGAAAGAAGACCACCTGGGGAAGGCCATGGGTCCCGGCTCTGTGGGCAGAGGGGGAATTCAGGGCTCAGGGAGCACTTCCGGCGAGCACAGAGCTGGCACTTTCTGCAACATGACCAGGGCCGACTGAGGGGAGGTGGGGTGGCCAGGGGACAGCACCTAGCCTTGTCTCCGTGGCCCCAGCCCTCACCCAGCCCAGGGCCAGCGTCTCCTGGGGGCAGCATGGTGGGGGGGATGCCGCTGGCCCCAGCTGTGGGACCCCCAAGGCTGCTGGCCCATTTCAGAGAGTTTTGCCATCTTTCAAATGAAGGTGACAGTTGACCATCCTCAAGACTGTCACTTGGATTAAGTTGTTTTGCCAGCTGCACAGGGCTAAGCCGGTGACCGTTTCTCCCAGTCTTCCTCCCAGCTTTGCAAGGGGAGTGGGCTCTCAGGGGTGTCGACACAAATAATCCATAACCAATCTACAAATGAAAATTGGGGTGAGTTTATTCTGAGCCAAATGTGGGGACCATATAGCCCAGGGCCTTCCTTCCCCAAGGAAGATTTCCCACAAGACTATTGTCTTGTGACAATAGTCACAAGATTTCCCTGTCAGCACAGCGATTGATGGACACAGCAGGTAGCAGGTCTGCTGTCTGGGTGGACACAGCAGGTGGCATGTCTGTTGTCTTGCTGGGTGGTCACAGGTGAGCACAGCAATCAGCTCCTAGCCTAGGGAGAGATGCTCATCCTTAAGGAAATACCAGTGTGGGGGAAGTCACATCTTTATCTTAAGGCCATTTGTCCTTGTCTTTGGGACACAGCAAATGCTTAAAGCAGACATACAGTGCATGCTCAACTGCCACGTCAGGCCCTTTTGGGAAAACAAGATCAGGCCAAGTTAGGTTTACACCAAATGGCTTCCCCATCTACTCCAATAGACCCTATTGCTTGCCATTAATTGGTCATTTTCCCCCTTTTGATCCATAATCTTTTGATAGAAAGCATTGATGATCAAAATATTGTTCCTAAGTGCTAGTGTGGTTGCTGCCTGCCCTGGGTCCATCACGTCCCTCGGTGCCAGGCTTCTCTCCCATTTATTTGCCCAGGTGTCCATGTTGGGGGGAAATAGTCAGATACAGTGGATAAGCATAGAGGTGTATATATTAACAGAGGGAGCATTTCATGAGTTACATAATTTTCAATTAATTTCAGGTTGTTGCACAAACATTGTATATGTTCTTTTCTATGACTCCTTATGTTTACATTTTCACAACTATAGAACAAGTACGGTAACAATGATAACAATTCAACATATTTGAAAACATTATTTTAAAATGAGTTCTTAGGCATAGTCCTTATCAGAAAAGGAAATTTGTCCAGGGTTATAACATTCATCAACCACCTCAAGCCATCGAGCAATCATCACTCTAGTTTGCATGCCAGTCTTACGACACTGAATAAAGAAAACAATTAGTTTGAATATTATGATTAGTACAAGAATTCCAAGAAGTAATAGAAATAGGAACTGTAATCTGGATCAAAAAAGGGAACTGATACTGGAAGGGAGCCAAGCAAACAAATCAAGACTAGGTGCGGGATGGCTTAAGGCATCCACCTGTTTCCTCATGTACTTTAGCAGAGATGACACATTGGGAGATTCATCCGTATTAAAGCACAGCCTTCAGTTTGAGTGACTGCATATCTACCACCTTGGGAAGCAGTTAAAATATCTAAAGCCATTCTATTTTGAAGGACAGGCTTTCTTAATTAAAGACATTTCATATTTAATAAGGCTATTCCTGCCTGACTATTGTTAAGGGCTCATTGAGTAAATTTAGTTCAGGGCTTCCACATGTAGTAATGATGTCTTTTAGCCCCAAAGAAGGAACAAATACAGCGACTTGGTGGCCACACCAGTGGAACACAAATGAGCCCATCTGGCCTTAAAGAGAGGGAGATTGGCCACAGTGTTTGCTCATTGTGACTCCTTCCCTGCTTTTAAAGGGAACTCAGGGTGCAGCGTTTCAGCCGTCCAGGCAGTTTTAGTCATCCAAGCCCAGAGATTTGTTCCACATAACCAGTGAGTTCCATTAGGAGCCATTAGATAAATGCCCAGCTTTCAAGACCAGTCTGCTCCAAGTCAATCACTTTCTTTAAGTATGATAGTATTTTGAAATCTTAAATGGAACAATTATAAAACAGGCATACAGTTTAAGCATAAGGAAGGTTTAAGTGAGGAGAGGCAAGGTTGGGGACACAGGCTGCTCTGGAGTCTCGGGACAGCCATCTACAGCACATGTCATCTTCTTCTCATCCTGGTGTGGTCCTTTCCAACAGGCTGCAAAGAGTCTTTTATTTGATGTCTCTTCTGGTAAATAAATTCTCCAGCTTATAGTCCATGATCCTTAAGGTCTGGGAGCTCCCTGTGAAAAGAATCAGCTACCAGCCTTTCATTTCTTCTAAGCATCTCAACGAGACCCTGACAACAATGTAATATATCTCCCTTATGCAAAGTTGGTTCACGTATTTCCTCATCTCATTGCGTAGGCTGTTCTATTATTATTTCAAGGAGACAGCCGATGTTTACCAAGCTGTAGATCTAAGATTGGGGAGCACTGGCAGGAGAGCTTTTGGCCGTGAGAGAGTAAATGCTTCTGAAAGCTTTGCCAGTCCAGTTTTGATTGTGCTGTTAGTTCTTTCCACCAATCCCAAGGATCAGGGATGGTAAGTGCAGTGGAAATGCTTCATTATTGGCCAAATGTTACCAATAGATTTAAGTATCTGTCCAGTGAAACGAGTTCCCCGGTCACCGTGTAACTCAGTAGGAATTCCTCAAATAGGAACTACCCTTTTTAATAATAATTTTTCTAAACCCACTGCTCTTCTGCAAGGAAAGGCCTCAACACAATGTGACAACATACAGATCATTACAAGATATATTCATCGAGATGGTGACATTTGGACAAAGTCCAATTGCCATACCTCAAAGGGTCCCTTAGGAAGGGAAAAGTGGCCTTGTGACTCATGAAGTGGTTTCCCTAGATTATATTTTGGGCATAGAGCACAACGAGTATAGGCTACATGAGCCACTGTGGGAGAGTTTCCAAAAGGATTGTTTTTCCCCTTTTTGTTGCCACCTTATTTCTTTTCTTCCATGGAAGTTTCTTGAACCTATAGAAGGAAATCTTTTACTGGGTTAGCAGAGTAAATAGTAGCAAGAATTCTCGAGGCTGGACAGCATATCCAGCTTGACAGCATCCTTCCTTCTCTTTTCAGTAAGACCTATTTGTAGACCAATTAAGTACTAGAATGCAGTCGTGGTCTTCTCCCCTTGTGACGTTGGAAGCAAGGTAGCAGGGTTAAAATAGTGAGTAATATTTACCTACACACTGTAACCCAAGAAGGTTTATCATCATTTAGTTGACAACGCTGCCCATGCAATTTCACACCCCATACAAGCCTAATTAGCATCCCTCCTTCATAGGAAGAGAGAACAAATTCCTTTGCAAAGTCCCAGGGGCCCTCTGAAAATCCTCAGAGAAGGTTGAATAAAGATTTCATTTAGGATATGTATTACAGAGAGCTTATCAAAAATATCAAAAGATTTTAAAACACTTATTTAAACAAGATCAAGGGGTTGCTTATCTTGTCATCATGAAACAAGGGTAACTGAAACAACGCTTTGTAAAAATATTTAACCAAAGTGACAACAGAAACGGTCAAAAACCTTAATAGAGACCTCAGTCTTTTTGCACATAGGAATTATCTTAACAAAACACAGATCTTCTGCCTTTTAGGTAAACTTTACCCAAAAGTAGAGAAAAACCGATTCAGGAGCTACATGGTGGTGTGAGCTCACCCAGGACTCTCTCCCCTCCAAATTACAACTAAAAAGAGCAACTGCTTTCCAACCAAAAAAAAAAAATCCTAATAACAGAAATAGTCAGAGACCCAAGCAGCCAAATGACGGACGGTGGAGAGGCTGGAGTGCCCCCTTGGAGGAGCTGGAACGGGGTAAGAGAGAACGTCGCTCCCGCCCCTAGAGACTGGGATCGCTGTGCAGGAAGGAGCGGGGGAGGGGCCGTGATCCACGGATCATCAGGGATTCCCAACACCGGTGCAGCAAAACCCTCTAACAGGGGAAAGCTTTTGGGGGAGAGCCCCAGCAAGCCAGGGCCCGGGAGATCAGAAAGTGAGAGCTGATCCAATAGGGTGGGCGTGAGTGAAAGTGCCCCTCCTCCCCCAACCCACGCTGGGCGCCGCCATTGGGGCTGAAGACGCAGGGCTCAGAAAACAAGCCTCTTGACCCCCGTCTAGTGGCAACAGGCTGTAATTGCAGCCAAATAATAGTATCTTGCGCAGAAACCGCTCCTCTACCATCCAGCAATTTATAAAAGCTCCAGTACAAAAGGAAAACAGTAAAAACACAGAAGTAGGTCCTGAGGGCTTGGAAATGGGTAAACTAAGTGAAGATGAGTTCAAAATAGCTATCATCAAAATATTCAATGAGGTAAAGGGAAATATAGAGAAACAAGTCAACAAGTTCTGGAGTTACTTCACAAAAGAGACTGAAACTATAAAGAATCAATTAGAAATACTAGAGATGAAAAATACAATGGATCAGATAAAACAGAATACGTACTCCCTGAATGCCCGTGTAGCTACCATAGAGGAGAAAATTAGCATACTCGAAGATAGGCTGAATGGCTCCAGACAGAGGAAGAAAGAGAACTAAAAGTTAAAAGAACTGAAGAAAATCTCAGAGAAATAGCTGACTCAATCAGAAAACGCAACTTAAGAATCATCAGAATTCCTGAGGGCGTGGAAAAGGAAAATGGAGCAAAAAGTGTGCTCAACAAAATAATAGAAGAGAACTTCCCAAATCTAGGGATTGAGAGAGAAATGTGTGTGGAAGAAGCTTTCAGATCTCCTAGATTTGTCAATGTAAAAAGACCTACTGCAAGGCACGTAGTAGTAAAAATGGCAAAAATGAAGGACAAAGAAAGAATACTCAGGGCAGCAAGGCAGAAGAAAATCACCTACAAAGGAACCCCCATCAGACTTTCAGCGGATTTCTCTACAGTATGCTAAGATTGGAAGGACATATTCAAAACTTTAAAAGATAAAAATCTTCAGCCAGGAATACTCTATCCAGCAAAAATATCCTTCAGATATGAGGGATAAATTAAATCTTTTCCAGACAAACAAAAGCTAAGGGACTTCGTAGTCACACGACCTCCACTACAAGAAATCCTCAAGAAGGCTCTCATACCTGAAAAAAGAAAAAGAGGGAGTAAGGGGTCACAAAACACAGAGTACGGAGACAGATAGAATCTGAATAGGATAGCAAATATTCAACTATAGCATTAGGATAAAGGGAAGGAAATCACCAAAGCAAAGACAATCTTATCGCTCTAACCACAAACTCACAACACAAGTTGGAATAAGAGATGAAAATAATAATTTAGGAGGGCAGGAGGAAAGGGACTGAAACAGTCTAGGCTAAGGAAGTAAGAGACCACCAGAAAATGGACTATATTATACACGAGATTCTGAATACAAACTTCAGGGTAGCCACTAAACTAAAAAACAGAACAGAGACACAAAACATAAATAAGGAGAAATCTAAGAAACCCAGCATAAGAAATTGCAGAAGTCAATGGGTAGGCTAAAACACACAGGACGAGAAACAAAGGAAACACAGGAAAACCAGAAAACGAGCAACAGAATGACAGCATTAAGCCCTCATGCATCAACACTCACCCTCAATGTAAACGGACTGAACTCTCCAATAAAAAGACACAGAGTGGCAAGATGGATTAAAGAACAAGATCCAACAATTTGTTGCCTCCAGGAAACACACCTCAGCTCCAAGGACAAACACAGGCTCAAAGTGAAGGGGTGGAGGACAATACTCCAAGCAAATAGCAAACAAAAGAAAGCAGGTGTCACAAGACTTATATCAGACAAAACAGACTTCAAGATAAGGCAGGTAAAGAGAGACACAGAGGGCCAATATATAATGATCAAAGGGACACTTCATCAAGAAGAAATAATGCTTATAAATATCTATGCACCCAACACAGGAGCACCAAAGTTCATAAAGCAACTATTAACAAACCTAAAAGAAGATATCAAAAATAACACAATAATAGTAGGGGACCTCAACACCCCACTCACATCAATGGGCAGATCATCCAGACAGAAAATCAACAAAGAAACAGGGGAGCTAAACGAAAAGCTAAAACAGTTGGACTTAATAGACATATATAGAACGCTTCATCCAAAAACAGCAGAATACACGTTCTTCTCAAGCGTGCATGGGACATTCTCAAAGATAGACCATATGTTGGGAAACAAGGCCAGCCTCTACAAATTTAAAAAAATTGAAATAATAACAAGCATCTTCTCCGACCATACTCCTATAAAGCTAGAAATTAATCACAAGAAAAAAGCTGAGAAAGGCACAAGGATGTGGAGACTAAACAATATGCTAGTGAACAAGCAATGGATCATTGAAGAAATTAAAGAAGAAATCAAAAAATACCTGGAGACAAATGAAAATGATAACATGCTATACCAACTCATATGGGATGGAGCAAAAGCTGTATTAAGAGGAAAATTCATCGCAATTCAGGCACATCTTAAGAAACAAGAAAAATCCCAAATCAGCAATCTTAAACTACACCTAACTGAATTAGAGAAAGAAGAACAAACAAAGCCCAAAGTCAGCAGAAGGAGAGAAATAATAAAAATCAGAGCAGAAATAAATGATATTGAAATAAAAAAGGCAGTAGAAAGGATCAATGAAACAAAGAGCTGGTTGTTTGAGAAGATAAATAAAATTGACAACCCCCTAGCCAGACTTACAAAGAAAAAAAGAGAGAAAGCTCAAATAAACAAAATCAGAAATGAAAGAGGAGAAATAACAACAGACTCCACAGAAATACAATGGATTATAAGAGAATACTACAAAAATCTATATGCCAGCAAAATGGATAACCTAGAGGAAATGGATAAATTCTTGGACTCCTACAATCTCCCAAAGCTCACTCAAGAAGAAGCAGACAATTTGAACAGACCAGTCACAAGGAAAGAGATTGAAACAGCCATCAAAAGCATCCAAAGAATAAAACCCCAGGACCAAATGGCTTTCCTAGGGAATTCTACCAAACTTTCAGAGAGGATTTAATACTTATCCTTTTCAAGCTATTCCAAAAAGTTAGGGAGGATGGAACACTTCCTAACACATTCTACAAGGCCAACATCACGCTGATACCAAAACCTGACAAGGACACCACGAAAAAAGAGAACTACAGGCCAATATCACTGATGAACATAGATGCAAAAATTCTCAACAAAATTTTGGTAACCTGAATTCAGCAATTCATCAAAAGGATCATACATCATGATCAGGTGGGATTCATACCAGGGACACAGGGATGGTTCAACAGCTGCAAATCAATCAACGTGATACACCACATCAACAAATTGAGGAATAAAAACCACATGATCATCTCAACAGATACACAGAAAGCATTTGACAAGATCCAACAGCCATTTATGATAAAAACTCTGAACAAAATGGGGATAGAAGGGAACTACCTCAACATAATAAAGGCCATATATGACAAACCCACAGCCAACATCATTCTCAATGGGCAGAAACTGAGCGCCATTCCCCTGAGAACAGGAACGAGACAAGGATGACCTCTATCACCACTCTTAGTTAACATAGTACTGGAGGTCCTGGCCAGAGCAATCAGGCAAGAAAAAGGAATAAAAGGAATCCAAATAGCGGGAGAAGAAGTGAAACTCTCGCTGTTTGCAGATGACATGATCTTATATATAGAAAACCCCAAAGACTCCATTGGAAAACTTTTAGAGGTAACCAACAACTACAGCAAAGTTGCAGGGTACAAAATCAATTTGCATAAATCAGTAGCATTTCTATACTCTAATAACGAACTAACAGAAAAAGAACTCAAGAACACAATACCATTCACAATCGCAACAAAAAGAATAAAATACCTCGGGGTGAATTTAACTAAGGAAGTGAAAGACCTATACAATGAAAACTACAAGACTTTCTTGAAAGAAATCGACGACGACATAAAGAGATGGAAAGACATTCCATGCACATGGATTGGAAGAATAAACATAGTTAAAATGTCCATACTACCTAAAGCAATCTACTGATTCAATGCCATCCCAATCAGAATCCCAATGACATTCTTTACAGAAATAGAACAAAGAATCCTGAAATTCATATGGGGCAACAAAAAAACCCAAATTGCTAAAGCAATCCTGAGAAAAAAGAACACAGCTGGAGGCATCACAATCCCGGACTTCGAAACATACTACAAAGCTACAGTAATCAAAACAGCATGGTACTGGTACAAAAACAGGTGCACAGATCAATGGAACAGAATTGAAAGCCCAGAAATAAAACCACACATCTATGGACAGCTAATCTCTGACAAAGGAGCTGAGGGCATACAATGGAGAAAAGAAAGTCTTTTCAACACATGGTGCTGGGAAAACTGGAAAGCCATATGTAAAAGAATGAAAATTGACCATTTTTTTCACCACTCACCAAAACAAACTAAAAATAGATCAAAGACCTAAAGGTGAGACCTGAAACCATAAGGCTTCTAGAAGAAAATGTAGGCAGTACACTCTTTGACATCAGTATTAAAAGGATCTTTTCGGGACACCATGTCTTCTCAGACAAGGGAAACAACAGAAAGAATAAACAAATGGGACTTCATCAGACTAAACAGCTTCTTTAAGGCAAAGGAAGACGGGATTGAAACAAAAAAAACAACCCACTAACTGGGAAAAAATATTTGCAAGTAAGACATCTGGCAAAGGCTTAATATCCATAGTATATAAAGAACACACACAACTCAACAACAAAAAAATCAAACAACCTGATCAAAAAATGGGCAGGAGACATGAACAGACATTTCTCCAAAGAACATATATGGATGGCCAATAGACACATGAAAAGATGTCCATCATCGCTGTGCATCAGGGAAATGCAAATCAAAACTACACTAAGATATCTTACAGCCATTAGAATGACAAAAATAACTAAAACAAAAAGTGACAAATGTTGGAGAGGTTGTGGAGAAAAAGGAACCCTCATACACTGCTGGTGGGAATGCAAACTGGTGCAGCCACTATGGAAAATAGTATGGAGATTCCTCAAAAAATTAAAAATAGAACTACCATATGATCCAGCTATCCCACGACTGGGTATCTATCCAAAGAGCTTGAAGTCAGCAATTCCAAAAGTCCTATGTACCGCAATGTTCATTGCAGCATTATTTACAATAGCCAAGACATGGAAGCAACCTAAGTGCCCATCAACAGATAACTGGATAAAGAAGATGTGGTATATATATATATATAATGGAATACTACTCAGCCGTAAAAAAGAGCAAAATCATTCCATTTGCAACAACATGGATGGACCTTGAGGGAATTGTGTTAAGTGAAATAAACCAGATAGAGAAGGACAATCTCTGTATGACTCCACTCATATGAGGAATTTAAACATGTGGACAAAGAGAAAAGATTAGTGGCTACCAGGGGAAAGGTGGGGTTGGGGGGTGGGCACAAAGGGTGAAGCGGTGCACCTACAACACGCCTGACAGACAATAACGTACAACTGAAATTTCACAAGATTGCAACCTATCATTAACTCAATAAAAAATAATTAAAAAAAAGAATTTGATTGGTGTTGCATTGTCTCTTTGGACAAATTTGGGGAGAACAGCCATGTTACCAACATTAAATGTCCCCAACCGTGAACATGGATAGGACTCCATTTACTTCAGCCTTTAAATTTTCCTTTGTAATATTTTGTAGGTTTTCGTGTATCCGTCTTGTACAACTTTTGTTAAATTTCTTCATAAGTATTTCATATGTAAATTTCATATTGTAAATGGAGTGCTTGTCTTTCACTTCACTATATAGAAATGCCAGTGTGTTTTTGCACATTGACCTTATATCCATCAATGTTGATAAATTCGCTTATTCTATCTAGTGGTTACTTTGTAGGTTCCGTAGGGATCTGCACACAGAAATATATCATCTGCAAATACAGACAGCTGCATCTTTCCAGCCTGAACGTCTTTCGTTTCTTTTGCTTGTCCTACTGCACTGGCGAGGTCCCCTACCACCCGCTAAATAGAAGAGCTGAGGGCAGACATCCTACTCCCCTTCCTGATCTTGGAACAGCTTTCTACCACTGAGTGTGATGCTAGCTTCAGGGTTTTTGGAAATGTCCCTGCTCAGGTTAAAGATGTTCTCTTTTATTCCTAGCTTGCTGAGAGTTTTTACCATTAAAGTATTATTTTTTTCAAATGTTTTTTCTGCATACAATATGATCATTTGTTTTTCTCCTTTATTTTATGAATAAGGTGAATTACATTAACCGATTTTCATATGTTAAACCAACCTTGTGTTCCTGGGGTCAACCTTACTTGGTCATGATGTATTAGCCTATGTAGATATTGCTGGATTAGAGTTGTTAATCTTCGTTATGGATTTTTGCATCTATTTTCATGAGAGGAGTTGATCTTGTCTTTGATTCTGGGATCAGCATAGATACAAGCCCCATAAAAGGACTTAAGGATTCTCTCCTCGTTTATCTTATGAAAGAATTTATGTAAGATTGATATTATTTTTTCTTTAAACGTCTGGTAGAACTCACCAGCAAAGCCATCTGCCTGGAGTTTTCTTTGTGGGAAGATTTTAAAATTATGGATTAGGTTTCTACAGTTGATATACGCTGTTCGAGTTTCAATTACATTTGAGTAAGTTTTGTGAATGCGTTTCCTTCAAGAAATTTTTCTACTTCATCTAAGTTATCGAATTCATTTGCATAAAATTGTTCATAATATTCCCTTACTATCTTTATAATGTCTGTAAGACTCGTAATTATGTCTTTTTTCATCTTGATATTAATCATTAATGTCTTTGCCCTTTTTTCATCATCAGCCTTGCTGGAGGTTTGTCGATTTTTTGTTTTGTTTGTTTGGTGAGGAAAATTGTCCCTGAGCTAATATCTGTGCCAACCTTCCTCTACTTTGTATGTGGGAGGCCTCCAAAGCATGGCTTGATGAGCAGTGTGTAGGGCTCCGCCTGGGATCTGAACCCACAAACACCGGGCCACTGAAGTGGAGCACGTGAACTTAACCATTATGCCACCAGGCTGGCCCCAGGTTTGTCAATTTTATTTTTAATCTCTTCAGAGAGCCACATTTTGTTTCAGCAATTATATCTATTAGGTTTTTGTTGTGGTTGCTTCTTTTGTTTCAAATTTTATTTATTTATCCTCTTATCTTTATTATTTGATTCTTTCTGTTTGCTTTATTTTCTCTTCTGTTACTTGACTATTAGTGTAGAAGTTTAGATCATTGATTTGGGAACTTTTTTGCCAATATAAAAATCAAATGTGTAAATGTCCATCTGAGAAATGCTATAGCAGCATTTCACAATTTTTGATATGGTCTGTTTTCATTTTTATTCTATCTAAAATATTTCGTAATTGCCCTCATGGCATCCTCTGTGACTCATGAGTGAGTCAGAAGTGTGGGTCTTAATTTCCAAGTATTTGGAATTTTCCAGATATCTCTCTGTTGCTGCTATTTACTTGAATTCCATTGTGGTTACTTAACACACTTTGTATGATTTTTACCTTTTTAAATACGCTGAGTTTTGGTTCGTGACCAGAATATGGCCCAGCTTTGTGAATGTTCCACATGCACTCCAAAAGAACACGACATTCTGCTGTTGTCAGGTGGGACACTCTATGCCAATCAGATCAAGTTATAGCATTTGTTTTACGTCTTCTAGGTCCTTACTGATTTTTCTCCTTTCTTATTCTGTTGGTTACTCAGAGAAAGGTGTTGAAGTTTCCAACGATATTTGGATTTATGTATTTATCCTTTCATTTCCATCAGTGTTTGCTTCCTGGACTTTGCATCTCTTTTGTTAGGTGAACACACGTTTAGGATTGTCCTTTTTTCTTGCTGAGTTGACATCTTTATCATTCTATAACGTCCCTCTTTGTCTCTGGTAATATTCCTTGATCTGACATCTAATTTGTCTGATGTTAACATAGCCACTCTAGCTTTCTCTTGATTTGTGTTGGCATGGTAAAGATTTCTCAATCCTTTTCTTTTTAACTTGTCTATGTCTTAGTATTTAAAGTGAGGTTCTGGTAGATAGCATATAAATTGTCTTGCTTTTTTATCCACTCTGAATATCTCTGTCTTTTAATTGAAGTATTTATACAATGTATGTTTAACGTAATTATAGACACACTTGGATTTTAATCTCCCATCTTGTTGTTTTATACTTGTTCCACAGTTTTTTGCTATTTTCCTCTTTTTCTGCCTTTTTGTTGAATATTTTTTATTATTCTATTTTATCTCCACCATTGGCTTATTAATTATACCTATTTTGAAAATGTTTTAGGAGTGGTTCTATCGTTTACAATACATTTCTGTAATTCATCATAACGTACTATCAAATAAGACAGTGCTTCACTTATCGTGCAAGAACTTCACAGCTGGGCTCCCTCAGTTCCTCCTTCTCATGCTGGCATTTTACCTCCAATGTGTTAGAATCCCACGACACACTGTTACCATTTTTCTTTGCGTGATTAACTTCCAGAATGACTAAGAAACTGTCTCACACTTGCCTTCATTTTCACCATTTTCAGAGGCCTTTCTTAGATCCAGATTTTTGTCTTGGGTCATATTCCTTCTGCCTGAATAACTTCCTCTCCTCTTGCTGTGGGCCACACCCAGCCCTCAGCAGTCCATTCCATTTCAGCTCATTTCTCTGCTCGCCCCCTGGGTTCTGCTCAGGTGACACGGCACACAAGTCCCTCTCCTGGGGAGTGGGGGTCCTTGTATTTCAGGAAACCTGGTTGCCCTGCAGCCTCAGCCTTGGATGGATTAGAAGAAAGTTGTGGGGTTTTGCTCATCTGGATTTTTCTCATTGTTGGGGTGGGAGTGATTCTCTTTCCACTTTTCCATGTCCCGGTGCAAAATGTTGAATTTACTTCCATACGTGTTGTGTCTACGACACAGCAAACACTTCAGATCTGACTGCAGTATTTATCCTTGGCTCTGGAAAATTCCTTCATTCTGCTCATGTGTAAAGGGGTCCTGTGTCCTGGTAGGGGGCCCCCAGACAGGTGGACCTGGGGAGAGGGAGGCATGGCCTCTGCAGGGCCCATGGAAAGAAATGTTCAGGATGGAGAGAGGAAGTGCCCATTCGCAGATGGGAAAGTCGAGGCTCCCAGTCACTCTGCAGGGTCACAAGCCTGAGGGAGGAGGGAGGGGCCTCTCTCTGTCCTGGGGGGTCTTCAGAGCTGGTCAAGAGCAGATTCTAGCACAAATGATGTTGGACTCATTTCTGACTTAAGACACCGGCGAAGGTTCCCCCAAGAAAGGGAGATGAGGGGACAGCGTGGGGCAGACAGGGTCTCCTGAGAGAGGAGCAGCCCTCCCCAGTCCCCACCCACCTGCTCTGGGCCACTGCTTAGGGAAGGCTGGGTCACTCCCTCACAGCATTGTGGGACCTGCTCCTGCTGGGCACCTGGGGGCAGCGCCCACTGTTTCCTCTAGTGGGGGTGGGGGGCAGCAGCCTCAGGGACCACCTGACAGTGGCTGTCACACTATTTTTAGGCCAATAGTCTGTTTCCAAAGAGAACCTCATGGAAACATGTCAAAGAGCAAACCTGGGGCTGCTCTGCCTAAACCAGGGGCTCTGGGCGCAGCTGGAGGAGCGACGGGCCCAGCTGCACCCTCGCCTGCCCCCGGTCACCCAAGCCCCCACCTCAGAGGTGCAGAGGTGGGAGCAGACGAGGAAGCCGGCTGGACCTGACCTTTCTTCCTGACCAGGCCACAGGCCACAGGCCACGCCACCCGACCCTTCCCCAGGTCACCCAGCCTGTGCTGGGCCTGCCCAACCCAGAAGGGAGCAGCCGAAGAGCAGAGGTGATAGTCACCACGACGGGCCGGGACGCAGCTCACGCCAACGGGACACCACACGCGCTAAGGAGCGGAGCTCACAGCCCTCATGGGGGGACCCGGAAACAGCCCAGAGCCCTGGGGGGCACCCGGCCACCCTACAGCACCCAGGACCCCCGGGCACCGCAGCAGAGGGCAGCCCGTGTCCCCTCACAGACCTTCTGCTCTTGGGTGGGGGGCCTTGGTGGCTCCAGGGCTGGCCCAGGAGCTGACCAGCTAGGAGTCCACAGGCCTGGGCCAGGGGCAGTGTGGGCTCCCGAGGTCCCCCGAGGGGCGGGCCCGGAGCATCCGAGGCCCTCCCGGGCCGGTGGGGACAAGGACAGACCCCCAGCCCCGCGGGTGGAGGACCCGGGTGGTGCTCACGTGCCGGGTGTCCCCACCGGCCATCAGAGCCCTCGTGGTGGCAGGTGGGGTCGGGCGGGGGAGGGGGTGGGGGTGGAGGGGTCAGGTAGGGGCGGGCAGCGGCCTCCGCCCGGCGCCCCGGAAAGCGGTGAGCGGGACGAAGCACAGGGTGCGGGGCCGACCGGGGCGCCCAGCAGCCGCGACCCCTGCGGGCCCCACCCCACCGCCACACGGACCCCACCGGGCCCGGCGTCCACGCGGTAGAGGACCCCACGGGCCCCCAGCCCGCCGAGGACGCCACAGGCCGGCTTACCGCGCGGGCCTCGGCCCAGGGACCCCGGGCGCCCTGCCCTCGCCCCAGGGAGGCCGGAGCGCTGCTGCTGAGGGAGGAGGCGCAGGGGCTCTCGGGTCCCACAGCTCGGCCCAGGGACGCCAGCCTGCGCTCGGCCGTAAATGGAACTGTCGTAAAGGGAACTGTCGTAAGGGGATTGGAGCGCCCTCCCTGGGGATTCCAGCTTGGGCGGCTCCGCAGATTTAGGAGGCCCGGGTCCGGCAGTTCGCTAACCACGTGCGGCAGATGTGTTCACGGTCACTTGCCCGCGTGCACACGCACACACAGGACGGGCTTCCTGCTGGGTCCACAAAGCCCACCAGAACTTCTCAGTTTGGTCTGGAGGGTCCGACGCCTCTACCAGCAGCTTCACAGCAGCCCACAAGGACCCTGAGGTCACTTTTTGTCACTTTCTGCAGCAGGAGTCGGCATGCGGCCCCCGGTGCGTGGACGGAGAACCTCCTTGTTTTTCCCCGTGTGCAGTCACCGCGAGGCGCATGAGACATACTGCACACACGCAGACACAAACACTCAGTGCTCACACACGTGCACACGCACGCTCTTGCCCAGAGCTCTCAGGCCCTGGGGGCTGGACGAAGTCCTCATGAGGGGGAAGCCCTGGGAACGGCTGGGAGAGGAACCTGAGTCCTTGTCACAAATTTAGGGTCGGGGGGCTTCTGGAAGTGCGGCCACCTGCATCTCACACCCAACAAGGGCTTTGCACTTGCCCAGAGCAGGACAGGGTGGGGCACGGCTCCCTGGGGGCCACTCTAGGGAAGGTGGTCACGTGGTCACATTTGTACACGAACTTTCCCAAAGCCAGCCCAGGCATAAGTGCAGGTGTCCCCCGTGTCCCGTGCAGAGCCTGGTGAGCAGGCCCCACAGAGGGCCATCTGCAACCACTAGCCCTCAGGAAGCAGCTGGACCCTGGCTCGAGCACGGCGGCCCATCCAGGTCCCCGGCACTAAGGGAAGCACACCAGCACGGCGTCTCTACCCAAGTTTATTTGGAAAGCAAAGGATTGAGCAAAGGCTGGGAAAATAAGTATCCGCAGAGAGGAAGCCAGCTTAGGAGGAGACAAAGCTCAGAGGGTCAGCAGGGCGATGCAGAGGACAGTGGAGGGTGGGGCCTGGGTGGCCACAACTGCCCTGCTCACCCCCTCGATGGAGGCAGGGCTGTAGGGCCAGTGCCCGGGGTCGGCGGGAGCTTGCACGTGGTGTCCTGGCACAGGCAGCTCTCAATATGCGTGTAGGTGTACTCCCGCGAGCCGCCGTGGGGACAGTCCAGCACCACCTTCCGCTGGCTCGTGCGCCCCTCCTTGCAGCAGGTGCACCTGTGGTCCAGGGCCTGGGCCTCGGCAGAGTACCTGGGGGAGGGCCACAGTGAGGGGCCACTCCCTCCTGGAGGGGGCAGCCTCCCCTTCCCCTCCCCCAACCCTGGGCACTCGTGGCCTGGGACTCACATGGCGAAGGTCCCGCATGACCCGGAGCAGTAGTTCATGGTCACCAACTTGCTGCAGCCGGCATGTGAAATTTCCTTGGTAACGGGGATGGTGGAGCAGGGGATCCTGGTCTCATTGCGAAGGATGCCTGGAGGCAAGGGAGGTGGAGGCTCTGAGGCGGGGTCTCCACACTTCAAGGGAGCCCACCAGGTCTCCCTCAGGGCTTCCTCTCCGTCCCCCAGTGCACCTCGCCTGGCCCTCAGGCGCCCTCTAGCGAGCTGGGCACCCCTGGTGATGCCCTCAAACTCCTCACTCTGCTGAGAGGGGCACAGAGGGGACAGGGCTCCCAGGGCACCATCCCCTCGTGCCTTCCTCCCCACAGGGCGGCCTGGGTTTAGCCCACCCACCAGGCCCTGCCTCGGACCCCGGGAGCAGCCCACCGAGCGTTCTGTACTCACACTTCCTTCAGCAGCCGTTGGGCATGAGCGTGACGGAGCCCTGGAGGAAATGAGGGTGAGCCTGCACCCCAGACCTTCCCCCAGCTGTGAGCACCCCCTCCAGCCACAGACATGGGAAGGGGCTGTTTCTGCAGAAGGGGCCCACGCCAGAGGCCACTGTCCCAGCACTGAGGCTTCAGACCCACGGTAAAATAGGGGACGCCCACTCCCCGGGCTCACTCACTGGGAGGCAGGCGCTGGCGTCAAATTCCGGGCAGGTGATGTTGGAGATGGACGAGATGAACTGGTTGTAGATTTTCATGCAGCTGAAGAAGGTGCAGTTGTTGGTGGGGTCCCTCTTTCTGTCCCCGGGATGTGGGGTAGAGGACAGCGTGGTGAGGACCCGCAGGAGGCCCACCCTCGGAGGCCCACCCAGAAAGACAGACTGGAAACACCTCGCAGGTGCCTGACCAGCCGGCCAAGTATGGATTCTTGGGCAGGAGGCCCAGCCTGCAGGCCCAGAGTCACTGGGCAGGTGACACCCAGGAAGGGCCCCGGGTCAGCCACCAGCCTGTAGTCCACAGACGCGTCCCCATCCTAAACCCCAAAACTCATGGAGGTGACCTTTTCTGGAAAAATGGTCTTTGCCGCTGTATTTAAGATGTCAATATGACATCATCCTGGACTACTGGAGGGGGCCCGCAATCCAATGACATAGAGAGACAGAGGTGAGGGTCATGTGAGGACAGGCAGAGACTAGAGTGATGCAGCCACAAGCCCAGGAAGGCCTGGAGCCCAGAAGCTGGAAGAGGCAAGAAGGACCCTCCCTTGGCCAGGGGGAGCACAGCCCTGCCCACACCTGGGCCTCAGACTCCAGTCTCCAGGATGGGGCGGGGTGGGGGTGGGGGAATCCTGCCTGTTGTTTCAGCCCCCAGTCTGTGGTCCCTTGTCACAGCCACCCAGGACAGTGGCACAGAGGACTCAGCCAGGGGCAGCGGGAGTTGTCCCAGGCCGTGCCCTCAGCCCCAGGCCAGCCCTGAGCAGGGCACTCGCGCACCTTCAGGATGTACTTCCCGCTGGGCTGGTTGACGATGCAGTGGGTCTGCTCACACTTCATGCAGCACTCCCCAGGGGCCTCCACAAGCTCGTAGCCCTACGAGACACAGGGTTCAGGTTGGCGAGGGAAAGAGGACAGGAGCTGTTGGGGCCAGAACACCGCTCCTGGAAGGAAGTGACAGGGTGGCAGCTGCTTACAGGGCTGCAGGACGTGCTGCAGGGCACGTGGGTGCAGGAGATGACGTTGAGCTGTGTGGTGCTGTTCCTGCTGCCGGTGCACACGCAGTCCTGGCACTTGGAGGAGTAAACTGGAGAGCCGGGCTGAGCGCACAGGGAGGGGCGAGTGAGGCTGGGCACCCTCCATGCCTCCCACCCGCCTCGGGGAGCGTGGCTCCCACCCTGGAGGGCTCTGACGGTGGCAGACAGGAGCTGGGTGCCCCGGGCCTGGGGCGCAGAGCACAGCCCCCGAGCAGGCTCTCACCAGCGCCATAGCTGGCCAGTGAGCCTGCCTAGGACCCCACTCCTCCTCCCCTACCTCCGCCTCCCCTTGGCCCAGCCCAGGGCTCACCTGGTACTCAGCATTCCCGACAACACATACATTCTTGGGCACTGGGGATAAAGAATGGGGACAGCAGTCAGACTGCCCTGCCGGGCACAAGGCCATGCACAGCCGGTATATGGGGCGGGAGCTCAGGGCCAGCGTTGGGGCATCAGACGTGCAGAATGAGGTCCCCCAGGAGGGAGCCACTTCACCCCAACTCCCCACTCAAGACACAGTCAGCCCCAGCCCCCTGGATCTCCTCCTGCCCTGGCCTCCGGGCCCCACTCACCACACGAGTAGAGGGGGCAGCACCTTCCGGGCACCATCTCACTCTTCAGCTCGAATCCTAGCGAACACACAGCGGGCTTCTCCCTGCACAGGCTGGCATTGCACTCTGAAGAGGGGAGGAAACACGGTAATGAGCATGGCTCCTTGAAGGCTGCACCGCCACCACCTGCGGTGCAGGGTCAGGACTTGGGCGTCTGCTGGTCACCTGCTTAGCCACCAGGTCCGAGCACAGCCTCCTCGTCCAATGCCCACTCTCAGCTGGACACACCCTGCGGCCGCTGCTCCCCAGCTCCCCAGGGAGGTGAAATCACTGTGGGGAACTTGTTCAGTGAATCTGGGGACCCTAGGAGGGGACAGGCGCCCAGGGACCCAGGCTCGGCTCCCCTCCCCCGGGCGTGGCCTTACTGCAGGAGGTGATGGTGCAGCAGGTGTCGTCGGGGTTGACCTCCGTGACCAGGTAGGTGCCGTCCTCCTTGCACTCAGGCAGGGGCTTCTGGCTGCACTTCCTGGGCTGGCAGACGATGCCTCTTCCACCCTCCAGGCAGACGCAGTCCTTACAGTCGAACTCAAAGCGCTCCCCAAACTGCAGGAGGAAGGAGGTGAGCAGGGAGAAGAGCAGGTGGCCTGGCCACGGGCCGGGGCTGCGGGAAAACCTGTGCCCTCCCACCTCTGAGCACACGGGGCAGGTTCTGGCCCAGGACAGAAGCCCTCATTCAGGGCCAGGCCACTAACATCTTGACCTTGACCTGCTCACCAGTGTTTGCCTACACCACATGGGCCTGGCTAGGGGCAGACACACCACAGGTGTCTACAGGGTTGGTGAAGCATGGAACTAAGGAATCAACCATGGGTGTAGACATGACAGTGCAGTGGCTAGGACATCATCTCGCTTCCAGATAGAGCATCGAATGAGCAATGGGTGAGTGTTGTGGATGGGTGGAGGATATGTTGATGGAGAGACGGATGGAAGGGTGGAGGGACAGAGAGATGGGGGGATGGATGGATGAAAGATGGAGGGACAGACAGATGGAGGGATGGAAGGATGGAGGGACAGACGAAGGAGGGATGGAAGGATGGAGGGACAGATGGATGGGTGGATGGATGGAAGGACGGACAGACAGATGGAGAGATGGAAGGATGGGTGGACAGACAGAGATGGAGGCATGGATGTATGGAAGGATGGACGGACAGACAGATGGAGGGATGGATAGAAGGATGAAGGGACAGACAGAAGCATGGAGGGATGGATAGATAGAAGAATGGAGGGATAGAGGGACAGATGGATGGGTGGATAGATGGACAGAGGGATGGACAGAGGGATGGAGGGATGGACAGACAGAGAGACGGGGGATGGAAGGATGGATGGAGGGACAGAAGGATGGAGGGATGGAGGGACAGACAGAGAGAGGGATGGATGGCTGGATGGATGGAGGTCTGAACAGAGGGGTGGAGGGATGGATGGAGGGACAGAAGAATGGAGGGATGGCTGGAGGTAGCGACAGGGGAACAGATGGATGGGTGGGTGCATATCGTGCTAGCTCAGCCTTCCAGGACTTAAATGCTTCATTACTCAGTCTTTGAGGCTCCCAGGTTCTCATGTCCGCCGCACCCCACCCATAAAATTCAGGATTTGTGGGAGAATCTCGCCCCAGCACCAAGGAGGAGGGCCGACCTTTCTGGGCACGTCATCAGGTCCCACATAGCCTAGGAGGAGAGAGGAAAGGAATCCTGTCAGCAGAGTCTCGGTGCCACAGGAGCCAGGCTCAGCCTCTTGGAGGCAGGAGGGAGGCACCGAGAGCAGGCAACGTACCGCAGAACTCCACGCAGACATCAAAGCCGGGGGCGTAACTGGTGGTGCCCTCGGGACAGAAGCAGCCTTCCACCAGGCCTGTGTCATTCCCCGGAGAGGAGCTGGAGGGGTGGGGGGCTTCGTGAGATGAGGCTGTGGACGGGCTGGGGAGCGGGCATGCTGGAGCACCATGCTCAGACAGGACTGCCCAGGGGCTAAGCCCACCGTCCCACACGTCTCCCAGCAACTGACCTGGACCCACAAGTGGGCTCCTCGGCAGGACCACAGGCCCGGTACTCCCTGTGAGACCGGCAAGTCACCGCTGCAGGAGGGAGGCAGCAGTCAGAGGGGCCGGAAATGTCAGAGGAGCCTATCCCCCTGCCCCCGACCAGTGACAGTCCAGCCCAGCCCCTCCCACAAAGGACCCACCCTCCCACACTGGCCAAGGGTGGCCAGCTGCCTGCTGCTGCCCGCCTTGGTCCCTGATGCTGTCCCAAACCGGGAGGCCGGTGCCCAGTGGTGCTTAGCAAGGCTGGCAGTCCGTCTAGTGCCCCGGCCACTCCAGCCAGCCCTCCTTCCCCACCCTAAGCCCAGCCTGTCTCCATGAGGGCCTGGCCGCCCTACACTGGTCTGGCATCAGGCTGGCACAGTGCCCTGCAGAGCCTGGACACCCCAGCCCTTCTTCAGGACCCTCGCCCAGGGGCTGGAGCAGGTGGGCACTTACGGCAGGCCCCCTGGGTGTGGTCCCGCCAGTCGATGCAGATGCCCTCGTGGGCACAGAGGGCCGCGTAGGTCTGCAGGCTGGCGCACTCCAGGCCTGAGTCGGGCACCAAGCAGCTGTCGAACACGCAGGCGTCATAGTAGTGCTGGGGGGGCACCAGGGCGTGGCAGTCGGCAAACAAGCTGTTGGGGAGGGGTGTGGGTAACACTTCAGCCAGTGCCACCAGGCTCTCTCACTGCCTGCCACCCAGCCCCTCTGCCTGGGCTGCTCTCCTGGAGCTCAGCCTGCATCCCACCAAGGGGGCCGGCACAGTGGCCCGAGGATGAGGCCGTGGGGCCGGGCTCTCAGAGATGGAGGCTCCACATCTAAATGACCACCAGGTCCCAGGATCCCACCTCCAGCAACCCTGGCGGAAGGCCACACAGCCTTGACTCGCATACCTCTGGGGACAAGGCACTCGCTCCCGTGGATGCCAGCTTAGAGGCCGCCCCCTCTCTGTCTACACCCCCATCTGCCTCCCTGGTTCAGCCCTGGATGCTAGCTGCGTCCTGGGTTGACTGATCTACCCCAGGTTTCAAGTTCAGACTTCCCTGCACCTCCCAGGAGGCAGGAGAGATTCAGGAATCAAAAGAGGCAGGGGGGTGTCTGACGAGGCAGCTCGGCCCCATAGGAATCAGGAGCTCGAGCCCTAAGGCCTTCACCTTTCAGCCCCACACCAGGCCCCCAGCCTCGTCTCCTCTGTGCAGACAGGGGTCCAGGCACAGACAGGCGAGGCTGCTCCCTGAGTCTCTGCAGCTCTCTAGTGACGAGGCCACAGACTGGCCGGGAGCAGGGTCACCTGTCCTTGATGAGCTCGCAGAGGGAAGAATCACAGTCCTTGGGTGTGGGGGTGCGGCTGCTGGCTGTCGTGGTGGCCGGGCGTGGGCTGGTGAAGCTGGAGTGGGGACAGTGCGGCTTGGAGGGGTCGTCCACCACCCACTGGTCAGCTGCGACCTCGCAGTTGGAGATGACCTCCCCACTGGGCAGCACACAGTCATCTGAGGTGGTGTTGGTGCACGTGCCTGGGTTGGCGAGAAGGGCCAGGTTGTCCAGCAGACCCGGTGAGCGCCTGGGACCCCTCCCCTCCTCCTGCCCAGGTCCTCTGGGGACCAGCTGGCCAGTGCCGAGGGCACAGACTAGACTAGACTCCTATTGGTGTCCCACAGGGGCAAAACCGGGATGACGGCCATGGGGCTCCAAGCAGAAGAGGAGGACCTCATCCAGGCTGGCAGGTGCCCACTCCCCGCTGGCCTCCCAGGGGCAAGGTGCAGGAGCCGCAGGGGGCAGGCGCTCACCACACTGGCCCTTGGTGCTGTTGCCAAACAGGCGGTAGGGCAGCCTGATGGAGAAGGAGAGGCCGTCGTAGGAGATGAGGGCGCCCAGCTCGGGGATGTCCACCACGTACTTGAAGCCCGACTCGTACACCTGCAGCCCGAACTTCTTGTAGGGCAGCGCCACGGACTGCTCGTTGACCTGCACCTGTGGCCGACACACCTGGGGTCAGAGGGCCAGCCGGGCAGAAGTTGCCCAATCCGTGGGAGGTCTGCCCTGCCCTGGCCGCCTGGACAAAGGAGCCTTGAGTGTCTGAGGGACGGGGCGGGTGGGCTGTGCCTTCAGAGAGCGCCTGGGACCACAGCACCCTCTTCATCACATGGCGTGATGGGGGTCCCACCCTTTCTCAATTCCTTTTCAGTGCACTGAGCAGACTTGTCCAGGCTGGTCCCAGGGGTGAGGACCCCAAGACTCTGAGCCCCATGCAGAGGGTGGGGCTTCCCCTATCATGGGAGCCAACCACTCCATGCAGTGTGTGCACCTGTGCTTGGGGAGGGGGCTTCTGCCACAGAGATGTGTGCTCAGGGTGGGCGGTGGGGGCACGAGAGGGGAGGTTGAGGGGTCACTGACGTCCCTGGTGGGCCTGTGAGTAGAGCCGCATGCGTCCCATGAGCACTGACCCCCTCCCAGCCCAGCTCTGGGGTTGCAGCCCAGTCCCCGCCAAGGGAGGGAGCCGTATGGATGCCCCGCCGTGGCCATGGGTCCTGCCAGCATACCTGCACCTTCAGGGGCAGCATCTGCACCGTCCTGAGCTGCACCTCCTGGCTCTCGTGGCGCACGATGAGTGTGCGGGGGCAGGACACTCGGTCGGTGACATCGCAGTGGTAGTTGTCGATGTAGACCCCGAAGTTGTCCACGGTGGGGTTGACCTCCTCCACCAGCACGTACGTGCAGTTGCCCTGGTAGCAGTAGTAGAGCCCGTCGAAGGTGGTGTAGTGCGGGTCCCCCCAGCCCGTGCAGTAGCCTGTGGAGGGAGCCCGGGTGAGCCGGGGGCAGAGGGAGGGGGACCCGGGGGGAGGGGACAGGATGCAGTCAGGAGCTCAGGGAGGGTGAGAAGAGCAGGGAGGAACCTAGGGACACGCAAAGTCTGGTCTGGGACAGGCGGGGCATCTGGGCCGGGGAGGATGGGGGTCAGCTTCGTCCGGCCCCCACAGGGCATCTCCCCACACAGCCCTCGGGGCCTGGCTTTGGAGCCAGAAGGTCCAGGTTCAATCTCCAGCTCTGCCCCTCTAACTGCGAAGGGGCCCGCGCTCCACCAGGCATGCCTCTCCCCCTGCCCAGGTCCCCTCGAGATGGGCAACGAGCAGGGCCGTGGGAAGTCCCTCTGGAGATGTGCCTGGCCCTCAGTGAGCTCAGCTGTCAAGGCCGTCACGTCCAACCTGGGGTCTGCACCAGAGGACCTCAGTCCACGCAGCCCCCGCCCACGGAAGGGAAGAGATGAGGAGGGTCCAGCCACAGCGCGGGCTTACAGTCGCACTCCCAGTGCCAGCAGCAGCCGTCGGGGTCCAGGACGCGCACGGGCGTGAGGTTGTTGGAGCAGGTGGGCCTGGGCGGGGGCTCGCACTCCACCTGCACGATCTCCACCGTGTTGTCGTGCTTGCAAGTGGCCATGGTGCAGTTGCAGAGCCACCACGTCTCGTTCTCCTGAGGGCGGGGAGGGCGCAGGGTCAGGGGGACAGGCCCCACCACCCGGCCCACACAGGACACTCTTGTGAGGCCCCGGGGTGAGCACCTAAGAGCCCTCCCCAGGAGGCTGGAGGCCAAGGGCTGCCCCATCAGGGAGGCGGCTTCAAGGCCACTGTGCTGCAGCAAGAGCACAGCACTGTGCTCCTTGTGGGTGAGACGGCGGGTGCCCCAGCAGACCCCACGTGGAAAGGCAGCTTGGAGCCTTGGCCTTACTGGGGATGGTGCGGGACATGGGGGACAGAGGCGTCTCGGGTGACCAGCAGGAAGGCAGCGCCTGGGGCATTGAAGGCCTGGACGGTGGGGACACTGCTGCCCATGGCCCACTGACCTTTCTGGGAGGATCAAAGTCAGGGCACCCAGAGGGCTTGGTGGTGGCTGGTGTGCTTGACATTGTGGACGGCGTGGGCGTTGGCGTGGGTGTGCTGGGCGTTGGGGTGGGGGTGGTTGGGCAGGACCAGTTGAAGAACTGTAAGGAGCAGTTCAGTGAGCAGTTCACAAAGTAGCAGGTGTCCCCATGCGTGCCGTTGTACACCACCTCGCCTGCAGGGGGAGAGACCAGTGCCTACGCCATCCAGGCAGGGCTGGCCGCCAGTGTGCACAGGCGGGTCCTCACCCAGGCCACCAGAGGGGAGCCCACCACCCCCTCTCCCCCGACTCATGGCTGCAGCAAGCTGTGGCTGGCCACAGAATCAGTTCTCCCCACGCAGCACCCAGCTTCCCTAGGAAGCTCCCGGTTTAGACCTGAAACCCGATTCCTACCCATGGAAAAGCACAGCCCAAAATTCCACCAGCCTCCACCACCTGAGAGTTGGAGGGAGCAGCCTGCGTACCTGGGCCATAGTACATGTCATTCAGAACACAGCAGACGAGCAGGGTGGAGGAGGCGACTGAGCCAGTGGTGATTTTGGTGCTCGGGGTGCTGAGTGGGGTCGGGGTAGGGGTGGGCACGCTGGTGGTCAAGGTGCTGGTGGTGTGTGGCGTGGTCGAGGTCAGAGTGGGCTTTCCCGTGGTGGTTGTTGAGACAGTCACAGGAGTGGATGTGGAGGGGTGTCCTGGGGTGGGCGAGGAGGGCCCGGTGGTGGTTCCACTGGTGGGGGTGGTCTTCAAGGAGGTGGGACCTGACGTCCGTGTGCCTGTAAGAATGGAGGTGACGGGTGAGGGCTGATGGCAACGGCTCATCATAGATGTGCAGCCGGACAGCTCCCTTGGGGTGAGGTACAAGGCATGGAAAGGCCCCACGTCCATTGCCCTGGCTCTCGGTCAGGGTGAGCAGGGCCACATGCACGGTGTGGGCAATGGGGAAGCCCACAGGGGAGGAGTGCCTGCCCCTGGGCAGCAGCAGTGCTCGCCCGCCTGGCCGGAGGGGTTGTCACAGGACACTGGCCCATCCGAGGACACTGACCAGCTGCCCTCTGAAGCCCCAGTGATGAGGCGCAGACAGAAGAGGAGGATGGAGGGAGGGTCTCCCGGGGCACCTGGTTGGCAGCCTCTGCCCCCCACCCAGCTCTGGCCCCACGTCCCTCAGTGGGCTCCACTGGGGTTGGTTTTATCTATGTTGCCCATCACACAGCTGCGGGCTAAGGGAGGTGGGCCGCAGGCAGCTGTCCTAAGAAAGGAGGTTTTGTGGGGCAAGTGGCGGCGTTTAGCTAAGCTGCCCATGCACTGGTGTTGGCCAGTGGCCCCCTGAACACTCTGTGGCCAGGTTCTGCTGGTAAGGGAGGCTCGCCAAGCCCACTGGAACCTTCCTGGAGACCCCTCTCACAAGGCAGGGCTGAGGGCACCAGCTTGGGTCCAAGGAGCTTCAACGCTACCCCGGCAGGAGAGTGAGCTCTCCGGGGTGAGGAGGAAGCAGGAGTGTGTGCCGTGGGGGTCTGTCTACCTGGAGTGGTGGTGCCAAGGCTTCTTGTTGCAGTGACCGTTGGTGTTGGGGGCCGTGGTGTGCTGGATGTCTCCCTGATTGTTGGGGTGGCGGTCAGAGGCGTGGTTGATTCCATGGAAGAGGGGGTGGTGGACGGAGATGTTAGAGGGGAGAAGGACTCAGACGGTTTTGGTGTGGTGGTCTCACTTGGGGGTACTGTGCCTGTAGGGGTAGGGGTCTCCGTGCTGGTAGCGAGGATGCTGGGTGTTGAGGTTGGGGTCTCAGTGGTGGTAGTAGTGGTGGTTGTTGTGGTCTCTGTGGTGGTGCGGATTGGGGTCGGGGTCTCTGTGGTGGTGATGGTAGGGGTTGAGGTTGGGATCTCATTGGTGGTGGGGATGGGGGTACTAGTACAGGTTGTGGTCTCTGTAGTGGTGGGGGGGTTGGGAGTCGTAGTCTTTTGGGTGGTGTGGATTGGTGTAGGGATCTCGGTGGTGGTGATGGTGGGCATTGTGGTCTCTGTGGTCATGGTGTTGGTGATGGTGGATGTCAGAGGTGTGATCTCTGTGGTGGTGGTGGTAATGGTGGGGGTCGGGGTTGTGGTCTCTGTGGTGGTGATAGTGGGTGTCGGAGTTGAGGTCTCTGTGCTGGTGGTGGTGGTAATGGTGGGGGTTGCCATTGAGGTCTCTGTGGTGGTTGTGGTGCGGGTGGGGGTTGGGATTGGGGTTGGGGTCTTTGTGATGGTGGTTGTGGTCTCTGTGGTGGTGATGGTGGTGGTGATAGTAGGGGTCAAGGTTGTGGTCTCTGTGGTGGTTGAGGGGTTGGGGGTCGTAGTCTTTGGGGTGGTGGGTGATGGTGTTGGGGTCTCTGTGGTCATGGTGTTGGTGGTGGTGCGGGTTGGGGTTGTGATCTCTGTGGTGGTGGTGGTGGTAGTAATGGTGGGGGTCGGGGTTGTGGTCTCTGTGGTGGTGATGGTGGGTATCGGAGTTGAGGTCTCTGTGCTGGTGGTGGTGGTAGTGGTGGGGGTTGCCGTTGAGGTCTCTGTGGTGGTGGTGGTAGTGATGGTGGGGGTTGGGGTTGAGGTCTCTGTGGTGCTGGGGGTAGATGTGGAGACACAGTACCCACAGCAGTAGACGTTGATCTCATAGTTGAGGCAGTAAGGCATGGGGATGACTCCTCCTGGCTTATGGTCTTCATTTTTGCACACCAGTCCAATTGAAGTGTCGCACACCATCGTTTGTCCAAGCTGTTCGATGGGAACGTTTGGAAACTTAGTAGCTCTGCAGGAGATGTCGGCTGCCCAGCCTCTTCCACAGACATCTCCAATGGGTTCAATGTCTCCACCTCGTTTCGTAAAGGTTGGTTTCCCAGAATCCAGCCAGCCAGTCCATTCACAGTCAGCCACACACGCAGTAGTGGTAACGGCCATGGACGTAATAGGCGTAGTGGTGGGAGTAGAGGTGGAAGACTCTGTGGAGGTGATGGTGGTGGCTGTCGTGGTGGGAGTCTCCATGGTGGGGCTCGTGGTGTGTTTTGTGGTCACTGTGGCTGTGGTGGGAATTGTGGTCTCTGTGGTCATGTTGTTGAGGGTCGGGTTTGTTGTCCCTGGGGTGGTGGTTGCTGTGGTCATGGTGGGGGTTCTGGTCTCTGTGACGGTGGTGCTGGGAGTTGGTGTTGGGGTCTCTAGCATGGGAGTGGTGGTGGGGGTGGTGGTCACTGTGGTCATGGTAGGGGTGGTTGATCCCGTGGTCCTGGTGGGGGTGGGGGTTGCAGTGGTCGTGGCAGAAGTGGTGGTCATGGTGGTTGTGGTGGTCATGGTGGGGGTGGTGGTCACAGTGGTCATGGTGCTGGGGGCAGGGGTTGTTGTCCCTGGGGTGGCGGTGATGATGATGGTGGTGGTGGTGGTGGCAGTGGTGGAGGGGACAGGGGTCGTGATGGTGGGTCTGGAGGAGGTTGAGGGTGGCAGGGTGGACCCAGAGATGTTGAAGTGCTGCACCACCGTCCCATTGAGGCCACATAGCTCCCAGTAGCAGAAGAAGCCATCCTGGGTGTAGTTGAGAATCTTTCCTGGGGGACAGGAGCGAGGCTGACGTCAACACTTTGGGAGCAAGACTCACAAGAACCCCCCAGCTTGTCCCAAAAAGAGAAAGGAGGGCTGTCCCCGGTCTCCGGCAAGCGGCAAACCAATGCCCCATCGGGATGCCTCTCCAGAACCCTAAGGGCCCCCATCAGGATGGAGAAGCTGGGTCACAGGAGGGCATTTGCCACAGGGAGCATCAGGATGTGAGCCCCAAGGGGCTGCTGCCCAGCAGGCAGCTCTGAGCCGGGAAGGGCCCCCGGGGTCCACGGGGTGGAGGAGGAGACTGAGTGCCCAGGGTCCAGGGACAGGGCAGCCACGGGATCTTCTGGGTGGGGCCTGGCCTGCTTCCTCGGGGGCAGCTGCAGAGGGCAGCTTACCTTCCTCGGGCTGGCAGATGACCTGCGAGGACTTGCTGCACATGCTGGAAGACAAGTGCCTCAGCTTCAGACCCCCAGAAAGGAGGAAAGTCACCTCTCCCCTGGGCCCTGCCCCCCTGTCACGCCCCTGCGGCCAGCCCCCTGGACCTGCTGAAGCCCGAGGCACTGTCCCAAAAACCCACCCCAGAGGAGCTGCCCATTCTAACTGTACAGAGTGGGGACAAGGCAAGGTAGGCAAAAACTGGACACAGAAGGGAGGCAGAGAAGGAAGGCCTGGCTCTCCCCGGGAAGGGGGCTGGTCCCAGTGCCCTGGCTCCTGTATGCCAGCTTGTGCGTGTGCATCCATGTGCAGGTGCACCCAGGGGTGTGCTTGTGCACCTGTGCATGTGTGAGAGTATGTGTGTTGTGTCCACTTCTGTGTACGTGAACACTTTCTGTGCCTGTGCATGGGTGCATGGATGTGAATGCTCGTGGGTGCATATGCACCTGTGCATGTGTGGCCGTGTCACAGGCGCATGCGTGTGAGCACATGTGTGTGTGCCTGTGTGTGTGCTGACCTCCCACACGTTCCCTACGATAAAAGCCTAGGTAACAAGACTGGCAGATGTCGTCCGTGGGAACAGACACTCCAGGTCGGTAGCGGGTGTCCTCGATATAGCAGCCACATTTGTCTCCTGTGACGCACTTCTTCAGATCCTCGTCATAGATGGGCCTCTCCTCGGGGCACCAGGGGTAGCAGCCTGGTGGGCAGAGGGCACGGGGCGTGGACCACAGTGGAGGACACCCTGACCACCAGACCCCACCCTTGGGCCCTACTCTAGCAGGTCCTTCTCTGCAGGATGTCCCTATAGAAAGGCCAGGGACTGGAAGGGCAAGAAACTGGATCCCCCCAGCTGGGCCCTGCACACTGCCACATGGCCAAAGTGACAGCTAGGTCCCATCCACCTGCTGATGGACAGCCAGGCCTTGCCCAGCCTCCAGGGTTGCAGGCTGCACCCTTCGCCCCTGACCTGACCTCCCTCCTATGAGGTAGGATGCTCCCTCCCCAGACCTTCAAGGCTCAGTCCTTCATGTCGCTGGTTCTCAGATCAAAGGCCCTGGAGTGGCCTCCCAGACCCACCTGTGAAAGCCCCCTCCCCCTTATCCTGCTCTGCAGGTCCCCATAGCACTCTCTGCTCCTGACAACACCCGGTGCCTGTTAACCTGCTTCCTTTCTGCCTCCCCCTGAGAGGGCGGGATCATAGCTCAGTCTCCAACCCACTGTGCAGTCAACAAAGACTCAGCAGAAGGTGAACCTGGCCCACCCTGGGTCTCAGGGTCCCCAGCCCCCACAGAGCCTCTCAGGGTGACCCCAAGGGTCTACAGGGGACACTGCCCTTTGGCCCCAGGCCAGCAGGGCAGGGCAGGCCACCGCTCCCCAGGAGGCCCCGCTCACCCTCGAGGTAGGACATGGAGATGCTGGAGTGGATGCCATTGATGGTCCTGCAGGTCTCGAAGCTGCGGTTCCCACAAGGCTCGTAGTGCCACTCACACTCGTGCGGGGGGTTGTAGTAGTCGCAGAATATGGCTGGGGAGGAGGGAAGTGAGGTCAGACTCAGCGAGTGCCAAGGCCGGGTTGGGGGGACGGCCTGCGAGGGGCCAGCTCCCTCCTGCCACCCCGCGCAGCACTGTAGAAGAACTCCTCTACTTTCACGACCACACATTACTAATTGTATTCTTAATTAGCTCTCTAGGCCCGGAGGGAGGACACTTTGATCCTTGGGTTGGGGGAGGTGGGGAGGGGACTACGTACACTGCATCCCTTGCAGGGGTAAGGAGCGCCACCCACCCCGCTGGCACCCAGTCCCAGGACGGGTGGACACTCACGGCACAGGTCTGGCGTCCTCCAGAACACACAGGCCCCCTCCTTGGTGCACTCCTGGGCATAGGTGGCCACGGCGGAGCAGAAGCACTCGCAGTCGCCACCCGAGTCGCAGGAGCACGAGTCATACACACAGGCCTCGTAGAAGGGCATGGGGTCCACCTAGGGAAGGAGCCACCATGTGCCCTGGGCCAGTGCTGCCCCCATGGGGCCAGGCCTCCCCCTGCGGCCAGAGGACCTCAGGACCACGAGGCCAGCCCCACTCCTGGGACAGGGGCGGTCACCCAGCACTAGCTTCCCAGGCCTCCAGTGGGGCTCACGGGTGAGGTCCAGACACGGTTGGCCAACTCTGGCCATGCAGACCCTCAGGACCCCAGGGTCTTCTGCTGTAAGACGGGCCGCCCTGCACCTGCTCCCTCGCCCCCACTGCCTGGAGCTGAGGACCGTCGGGTCTTAGGTGCTGTGTTCTTTCTCCCTCCTGGAAGGTACAGGAGGCTGGGGGTTCAGCCAGAGTTCTCAGAGGGAAAGCTGAACCTCTCGTCGTGGGTCCAAAGAACACGGAGGATGGTGCTGAAGCTGGAGGTGACGCAGCTGAGCCACACCCAGTGTGCGCACCAGGCAGGGAGATGTTGCCCACCCACAGCCAGTCCCGTGCCCGCCGCCCGTGCCCCCCGCCCCCCACCTTGCTGTGGCAGCCGCTGAAGACTGGGCTCTTGATGATGCTGCACTGCTTCTTGGCCCAGGAGCGGCGGTGCGGCTTCAGGGTGCACGGCTCGGGGGTGGCGCTCACATCCAGGCAGGTGGGGGCCTCCTTCCAGCTGTTCCCGAAATCCAGCTCGCTCTCCACCACCATGTGGTCCCGCGTGGTAAAGTCATTGTTGGAGCGCTGGTCGAAGTTCCCACATAGGCCGCACACAGTGCCCTGCGGAGACCAGCGAGCCAGGGGCTTCGTGAGGGGGCTCGAGGGAGGGAGGGGTACGGCCCCGCTGTGCCTGGGAGGCCCGGTGTGCGTGCAGGACCAGCCCTGCAGAGGCCTGGTGGGCAGGGGAGGCTGCGTACCTTGTAGGAGGGGGCCAGCTTGATGAAGATGGTGGTCCTCTTGTCCCAGATGACGATGATGCCGATGCTGGCCTCCACCACCAGGTACTGGCCCACCTCCCGCGTGGTGTAGGCCACATGGTGGCCCACGTCGCGCTGGATCACCACGCGGTGTTTGTCCTCCAGCTTCAGCTCTGTCCTCTGTGCCCAGGGGAGAGGCCCGGTCACTGGCCAGGTCCAAGGGTCCCCGAGGACCCTCACATCCCTGGGGACGGGCAGCACTCACCCCGATGAAGATCTTGATGGCCTTGGAGCAGGTGTCGCCCGTGGTGCCACACGGGACATTCTCGGTGATGATGCTGAAGGAGCCCAGCGAGGAGTTCTGGCCGCAGTAGTCCTGGGGTCCCACAGTGGGGTATGAGCCAGGCCAGCCAGGGCACAGGTACCCCTCTGGGAGCCCCACCCCAGCTGAGCCTCAGCCCCTCCTCTGTCAAGAGGGATAACCATGCCACATGAGGGACCTAACCCACCTCTAACACCCACACCCCCCATGCACTCAAGAGAGGGTCACAGGATGGGAGGCTGGAGGAAGGGCTGGCCCCTCACACCCGCAGGAGGCTTCACTGAGAGCAGCTCAGGGCCGGCAGAGCATGGACACGGGCGGGTGCAGGCCTTGGGGGTGCCCTTGCCTCACCTGAACGGCCACGTAGGAGCAGTTTCCATCAAAGTTGTAGTACTTTCCATCAAAGGTGATGTAGTGGCCGCTCCCATGGATGACACAGGTGCCGTGGCACACAGACTGGGTGCACGCCCAGCGTCCTCTCTGGCAGGTGCTGAGGAGAGCAGGAAAGGGGCCTGGAGGCGCCACAGGGCCCAGGGCCTCACAGCCCTGTTCAGAGGGTGGCTTGGGCGAGGCCAGGGCACAGTCCAGACACCTCCACAGGCAGCTCATGCACGATGCCTGCAAACCCGCACCAGCCCAGCAAGTGCCACCCCAGTGCCCCTCCCATTCTGGCCAGGGCCTTGCCCACCCAGTGGAGGTGCACATGGACCTGCAGGCCCCGGTTGGCCCCATGGGGAGCAACCCCGACCCTCTGCCTGGCCTCCAGGACACGCTCCAACTGGAGAGCAGCCGGGCCAGGCCACTCACCAGGTGTTGCAGTCCACCTTGATCTTGTCCCCGCGGGAGAAGAAGCCCTTGTTGTGCACACAGGGGCAGTCCTCCTCCACAACGAAGCCGCCTCGGCCGTCGTCGATCAGCCCTTCGGGGCACACGCAGCCACTCACACACTCTGTCTGGTACTGTGGGGTGGCCGCGGAGCGGGGTTCAGGCATTTGATGCCAGGCCCGGGATCTTGGCTGCCCTTGGCTGGCCCCGCCTCTGACAATGCAGACTCCTCTTGTGTCCCCCACCCCCACCCCCGCCTCCACCCCTTGACCCCTGATCCCTCTCTCTGGCCCACCCCTGGAGCCCCTCCACCTTGGGCACCTCCACCGCTGGGCAGGTCGACAGGTGAGTGCTGCCTGCCAGGGGCCCCTACACTGGCCCCTGTGACACCGGCAGGCTGAGCAGGGCCTCCAGGCTGACGCTAGGCCCCTGGGACAGGAGGGGTCAATGAGCCTCATGGGTCCTCAGGACTCAGCACAGGAACCTCAGGGTCAGTGCGGTAGCCTGGCTGCACCCTCCTCTCCACGGACACCCTGGATGCACCCTCCCCTCCACGGCGGTCCCAGCACGCACGTGGCCAGCAGCCAGCGTCTGGCAGCTGAGGGGGTGGGGGTTCCAGATGGTCAGTGCAGCCTGGTTGTTGCAGTCGATGTGGATCTTTGGGGCTTTGCAGGCTGCAGACAGAGCAGTCACCCAGCTCAGCTGAAGTTGGTGGCTGGCAGGCTCAGGCAGGAAGGAGAGGGGGTAGTGGGAGCAGGCTGAGGGACAGGGGGCAGGGGGCTGGGCTCGGGACATGTTCACTTACTCTTACGGATCAGCTTGACCTGAAGGCAGTGCAGCCTCCCGTTGCGGCACACGCTGCAGGGAGAGTAGGAGGTGAACGGGGCCCTTTGGGGACAGGCCCAGAGACTCTGTGGGGCGGGGTAGAGCCTGCATGACCCCCATGCCCTCCCTCCTTCCAGGCCCTAGCCCACTCACCACCGCTCCCCCTGCCTCAGGACCACCTCCCCCGCCTCCAGGTAGAGCCCTCGGTGGTAGCAGGAGCACTTAGCCAGGGGCACACAGCGGCCCTTCTCATCCAGGAAGGTGCAGTCGGGGCAGCCACAGCCGTCCACGGACACGAAGCTCTGGAGGCAGTGGGCGTCGGCCTCGGACAGCGAGCGGCAGGTCTGCTGGCAGGTGGTCAGGTTGTACAGGAAGATCTGCGAGTTGGGGCAGGAACCCACGTCCTTGTCTGCAGAGGGGCAGGGCCGGCATGAGGGCCGGGAGGGATGGCCCCAGCCACATCCCCGCAGGCATCCAGTGGAGCTGTCATCCTGGGGTCGCCCTGGCTGCACAGGTGCCCCACCACACATGCCTCCCTGTCTGCGCAAAGGGGCAGCGGCCACAGTTCGGACCCCTCCCCACTGGCAAGGAGCAGCCGTGAGCCAGTTTCCCACCTTCCTAGCAGAGGAAGCTGGAAGCCATGTCACCCACTGGCGGTGGACCGATCCCTCTCCCTGGACTCAGAGTGAGTTGCCACTGGGGACAGGAGCTGAACCGAAGGCCAAGCCCCAGCCCCCCGCCCTATAGAGAAGCCAGGACCCCCAAGCCCAGGAGGCCAGCACGGGACGGCACTCACTGCAGACGTTCTCCCGCCAGCCCCGCAGCGTGACGCCCTTGGCGGCACAGGCACGGGCGTAGGAGGACAGGGCGGCACACAGACACTCCTCGTTGTTCTGGCAGTTGCACGTGTCATATTTGCATCTCTGGGGGTAAACCGAGGCAGGGCAGTGAGGGAGGGAGCCAAGCTCAGGAATGCACACACGTGTGCAAGCACTCCCGGACGTGCATGACTACACTTGCACGCAAACATACACACACGTGAGCACGCTTAAACTCCCACTTCCACACGTACACACACCACACATGCCCCCACACATGTACACAAACATACATGTATGCACACTCACACGCGTGCTTACACACCTACACACACAGCAGCCCCTAGCGGGAGCCTCACAGGCAACTGGTCAGGCTCAGCCAGGCGCACTGGGCACACCTTCCTGTCACGGAGCAGAGAGGGGCTGGGGAGTGCAGGAGGGGGTCCCACCCACCTTGTAGTACTCGGCCGGGTCCACAACCGAGTGGCACCTGCCGAAGGGGGACTCCGTCTTCCTCAGCAGGGAGCACCAATGCTCGGCATAGTTGGCTGCAGAGGCCGGTCAGAACCTCAGGGGTGGCCCCTCCAGCAAGTGCCCTGAGTCTGGCTGCTTGGTGGCCCAGGCTGGAGCAGACACTGTCCCCACTGTGGACAGAGCCGGTCCCCCTCCAGGCCAACTCAGTGCAGGACAGTGCCCCGTGCAAGGCAGGGGCGCCCACCACCCACCCTCTCTGCCTCCTGGGATGCAAAAGGCAGCAAAGTGGGAGGGAGGGTATCCTGTCATGGCACCAGGCCAGTCCCTGGAGGAGGGCCACCATCCAGCCATTGGCAGGCCTGGCCCCTCTGCCAGGTCACTTGGTGGCCTGCCATCATGGGCCACCACAAACGGGGCATGTGGCAGAAAGCAGCAGGTGGGCCCTGAGTGGGGCAGGCCATCTCGCCTCCACCCACCCGTCACGTCCCACAGGGAACCCCATCTGCCTCACCACTCTCGATGTTGAGGGAGCAGGGGTCGTCCAGCCAGTCCAGCTTGTTATGGCAGCTCGACTGGGCCTTCCAGGTGTTGGCGAAGCTCGCCCCCGTGGCCTCCACCAGCCCGCCAGCCGTCTTGAAGTCATCGCCCTCCAGGCCATTGAAATTCCCACAGAGGCCTGAGGTGCCGAGGGACCAGGTTGGGAAGGGCCTGGCGCAGCAGGCCCCGCGTGGGGCTTTGTGGGGTGAGCAGGCGGGGCCACTCACCCTGCACGCGGCTCTGGGCAGCCTGGTGCAGCGTCAGGAAGAGCTGCATGACCGGCACCAGCTGGACCTGCAGCCTGAGGCCGAAGGCGGTGTTCACGATGAGGTGATGCGAGGACGGTTGGAAGATGGAGAAGCTCGCTGCCAGGTGGGGCGGGGAGGGGCAGTGAGGAGCGGAGAGGGGCCGCTCAGCAGGACTGCCCCGGGACCGCCACCTTCAGCAGGAGGGTCTGGTGCTGCAAGGGGACCGTCCCCCTCCCTACCCGGGCTCCTGAGCAGGACTCACCTGTCACACGGGGCAGGTTCACCTGCATCTCGTTCAGGAGCACAGTGCCATCCGACTTGAAGACCACCACCTGAGGGAAAGGCCAAGGGACGGTGGGGCTAAGGGCCATGGAGCCCCCAGAGGTGCCGGCAGGGCAGGGGCGGGGTACCCACGTTCTGCTTCTTGTCGGCCAGCAGCACCACCGTCTTCAGGGAGTTCTGCTTGTCCGAGGAGCCGCAGACGGCCAGCTCGCCCAGGAGGGCGTAGGAGTCATTGTGGTCGCTCTGTCGGGGGGGGGGGGGGGGGGATGCTGAGGGAGCAGTGGTGGGGAGAGCCAGCTCCCCATGCTCACCCACCTACCCGCCACGCCCACCTACCTTGGTCAGCACGTAGTAGCAGTCCCCGTGGAAGGTGTACCTCTTCCCGTCAAAGGTGGTGATGTGGGAGCCACCCTCCAGCGCACAGGACCCGGGGCATGGCCGGTCTTTGCACACCCAGCGGCCGGCATTGCACACGCTGCAGGCAGTGGGGCCCAGAGTCAGGCTCAGCTGCGTCCCCAAGGCCGCCAGGACCCCAGCCAAGATCCCCGGGACAATGCACAATGCCACCCCCAGCCCCGTCCCCCGGGACCCACCACTGCTCGCAGTCCTTGGTGATCTGCTGGCCGGGCGCGTACTTATGTCCCTGCAGCTTGCAGTGGCACTGGCTCACGGGGATGCAGCCGCCGCCCACAATGTCATCGTACACGGTGCCTGGGATAGCGCCGGGCGGGGCGTTACACTCGCTTGCCTCGGAAAGTGCCAGATTCCCCACAATGGGGTTGCCATTGCCGAAGCCACAGCCGTGGGACAGCCTCCGGAAGATGCCGGAATCCCCAAGGTGGGGCTGCCAGCCAGGCCTCCCTCCCACAAGCACCTCTGGTCCTTTGGGTGACACCATGGTCCCCACACAGTGTCTGGTCAGGGGCATGCCATGGGGGCCTGAGAGTCCGGCCCCGTCCTGGGGTCCTCCAGGCTCCGTGGGCCGGACAGGAGGAGGTCTGTCAAGGGGTGACAACCAGGAAGGTTCCTCCCCCCAGACTCCCAGAAGCCGTCATCGTGTGTGAATGAGGTGGGAACTTCAGCATTTGTGCCCTTTCTCCCTGTTCCTCGTCCCTCGATTTCAGTGGGGGCACCGTGCCTCGTTTCCTGTGCCATCACTGCCCCCCACCACCCGGCACCACCATCCCAGCATGGCTGTCCCCCTGGTGCAGCGGAAAACCCAAGGCCACTGGTCCCAGGGCCCCTCGGCAAGGGTGGGCCGCAACAGGGCAGTGCCCCACCCACCCCCGCACACCCACGGGTGCCGCAGCGCACACCTTCAGGGCAGAAACAGCCGTCCATGCGGTGCTCCTCACACAGGCTGCTGACCTCCAGGTGTGAGCAGGTGTCCATGCAGGGCGAGCCACTCTCCAGGTAAACCATGTTCCCAGGGCAACTCTTGGCTAGAAGGGCAGAGGACGGCCCCTGAGCCAGCACTCACACCAAGCGTGGAGGGCAGTGGGCATGGGAGCTGGAGGGACTGCGCCCGCTCGTGGGGTGCACCCAGGGGGCTCTAGGCTCTGGCCCCGGTGGTTTCTGCTACCCCCCCGCAAGGCCGAGGCTGCCTCCAGGTTGGGCACAGACGTGGCTCCTGATCCAGGGCACCAGGCTGCCCTGGCCAGGGCCGGCAAGTCCCCAGTATTCCCTCCCCATGGATTGGTGGATCAATGGTCCCCCACGTGCCCCTGGGTCCCCAGCCTCCTGACCCCGGTGTGCCGCGCTTACTACAGAGAGTGGCAGTCCTCCAGTTCCCGGGGCGCCCGCCGGCGTGTGAGCACTGGCAGGAGAACTCGGCCATGGTGCTGCAGATGCAGGAGGTATCCGAGGGGCACTGGCAGTGGTCCTGCACACAGGCCTGTACGTATGGCTCCAGCGGCACCAGGCCCAGGCAGTCCTCAAAGGCCGCCGCCGTCAGCAGCTTCTTGCACTCAGGGAGCTTGCAGTGAGATAGAGGCAGTGGGCGGGGGCTGCTCACACCCTCCTCCCTTCCACACCACCGGGGGTCCCAGCATAGAACAGGAGGCACAGGGCCCTCTTAGGAGAGGGGTGGGCACGGCTCCCATAGGATCCCCCCCCGGGAATGGCTCCTCCCCTGGGCAGGGGTCCCCGGCCAGCCACTCACGTGCTCAGAGCAGGACTCAGGGGTCTGCCCCTCCTCGGGGTCATCGCACACCACCTCGGGCTTGTTGATCTTCTGCATGTTCCCGAACTGAACAGCACCGAAGAGCATGCCTGGGTGGGGCACAGCCGGTCAGCGAGGGGCACCCGGGAGTCTGCACACACCTGCCGCCTAAGCCCCCAAGGAGGCTCTCACCATCAGACAGGAACTCAGAGTAGTTCTGCAGGCCATTGTAATCTCCACAGAGGCCACACGTGTGGTTCTGGAATTTACTGTCCAGTTCCAGCTGCCAGGGGAAGAGAGAGCAGGTGAGCGGCCATGGCCAGGCAGCACCCACAACTTGTTTGAAGGGAGTGGCAAGACGGCTGGGGTCAGCCAGGGGCTATCCTGGCATCACTGAGGACCAGGAGGAGATTGGGAGACAGGGAGGGCTGACCCACCACCCGAGCCCCCAAGGTGCCCTGCCAGAGTTGGCTGCATGGCCCCGCCTCTGCCGCCAGCCTTCTCCGCCAGCAGACAGAGGCTGCTCCACAATCACAGCCTGCCCTGCACCCCCCTCTTGGTGAGGATGGGACCACTGGCTCCCCTCTGCTCCCTCAGAGTCCCAGAGGCCCGATGGAGGCCACTCGGGCCCCAGGGCCCTGTGGCGCTGGGGCGGCACCCACCATGAGCGAGTCCTCCCGGTCCCACAAGAGGGTGAGGCCCCCACGGGAGTAGCCCTTGGTATAGGCGTCGTTCCTCTCGATGAGCAGCCCAGGGCTGTAGTGAGGGGTGCTGACCCTGGGGGGGCACCAGGGTCATGAGCCAGCCCACAGAGCCACCCAGCCAGGGCCAGGGGTCCCGCTGCCCAGAGGCCACTGAGGCTGTGCATCATGTGGGCAGGGATGGCCTGGCCTAAGCCTCTCAGCCAGCCCTGCCAGGCCAGCTTCCGCCCTGTGGTCACAAAAGGCCTTGTCCACTCTCTCAGGGGACTTCAGCAGTGGCCAGAGAGCCCCTCTCCACCTGTGCTGGCCGGGCTCCTTCACGGGGAGCTACACCCTGCCTGCCGGTTCTCCGTCTCTGCACCCCCTCCTCTGGGTCTGTCTTGGGCAGGAGCCCCACGACAGCCCTGAGAGTGGGGAGGGGTTACTCCATCCACCGCCCAGGGTGGGCCCTGGCTCTGTGCTCACCCCAAACTCTGCCACCGTGGGCCCTGTACCCACCCCCACCCTGAGACTGGGGCTGGCTACCAGGGCTGCAGCCTCTAAGGGAAACAAGATCCCCTGGCACAGGGAGAGGGCGGACCACGCAGGTGGGGAGCCGCCAGGCAGGAATGCACTTAGGCACCATTGTTCCTGACACAACGGGGAACGAAGGCTGGGGCAGGGGGCTGGGTGCTCCCACAGGCCCCACCCTGCATGGCCTCTGTACCTCTAGCCCGGCACAGCAGGGCACAGGGCCTCCTCCCCAGAGGCTGCCAGGCCAACCCCACCAGAATGGCCAACTGTCCCCCACGCATGCCCAGAGCCTGGTTGTCTCTGAGCGACGGGGCTGCGAGACTCGCAATAAAGCCCCTTCCTCAGTCCTTCGCCCATGGAGCTCATCAGTGTTTGCTAAATGAATCAGTGACCTGAACTGAAACCCCGGTGTTCTCCTTAGCCGTGTGCCGGGGTGGAGAGGGGCTTGTGGGGGCTGGCCAGGCTCATGTTTGCTCACAGGAGCCACGGGGCCCCCTTTCTAGGATGTGGGGGGACGCCACCCGACCACACTCACATGGCCCCGTTCAGCACAGCCAGCTCGGGGGTGAGGTAGACCATGTCGTCCTTGACGGTCAGCAGGATGTACTTGACCTGGGGGCGGCCGCCCTTGTGGCCCAGGACCCGCTTCAGGTGCACAGCAAACTCCTTGTAGGTGTCACGGCAGTCCGAGGCGAAGTTGTAGTCGCAGAGGCCGGGGAAGCGGAAGACGTCACCGTCGAAGGTCTTGTAGTGGAAGTCGCCCCAGGTGCTGCAGACGTTGTGGCCGTGGTTGCGCGTTCTGCCCTCTGGGGAATGGCAGGATGGAGCGTGAGCAGCCCAGGCCGCCCTCAGGCTCGTCCCCAGGCCCCAGCCCAGCCGCTGCCCTTAGGACCCTCCAGAGGCAGCTGAAGCGGCTCAGGTGGTCCTGCAGGAGGAGCTTCTGCTACACTGTGGTCACCTCGCCCAGGGGTCTCGGGCCCCTGAGAGGACATCTCCAGTGCTGCACCTTGTTCCCTGGCCTGGAGAGGCACATGGCCGTTGGCCCAGCAGGCAGTGGGGGCAGGGGTCTCTCGGGCTCCCTGAGTGCCCTGCCGGGCCCAGTGCCCTCCAGCCCCCTGTCACTGGCACACTCCATCCACTCGTCGCCCCACCCTGCCGCCCCTCATCCAGCAGAAGGGCAGTGCTGGACCCCTCCAAGGGTCTCCACCTCGTGTCCATCCAAACAAGCCCAGGGCCCCCCCGCGCCCCCCCCCCCCCCCCGCCGTGGCTTTCTCACACAGCCCTGTGGCACAGAGATGTCCCCATCCTACATTCTCAGTCGTCTCTGGCTGAAAGCACCCATCCAGCAGTCGGCCCAATGCCCTGATCTGCAGAAGGGGTCATCTTGGCCTTGTCTTCCCAGGCTCCATGGGACCTGCCTCCCGAACACCCATGGACAATGGCCCGGCTCAGGTGTTTCTACCTGGGATCGCCCCCTGGAAATACTCCAACCTGGTGCTCGCCATCAAAGGGATGAAGGGAGCCCAAGACCACCTGTCCTACCCTCCTAATCCTCCTTTCTTCTCTCCTCTCCTTCCTTCTTTCCCTCTTTCCCTCCTTCCCTCCCTCATTCTTTCCCTCTTCCTTTCCTCTTTATTCCCTTTCATCTTCCCTCCCTCCTTCCTTCCCTCTTTCCTTCTCTCCTTCCTTCCCTCCACCCAAAGTCAGCAGGGGTGGGGGCTGCAGGAAGCTGGACCCAGCCCATCTACCCCAGAAGATGCCAGGCTGCCCCAAAGCCTGGCACAGGAGGATCACCTCCCTTTCCCAGGAAGGACCGTCTGCTCTGGGCCGCCCCGGATGTCCTGTACCCTCAGGTCATGCTGCCCATAGTGCTGCCCGCTGCCCCTCACCTCTCCGCAGCTCCTCGCCCCTGGCCAAGGTCAGGGCCAGGCAGAGGGCCACTAGGCGGGCTAGTGGCAGCCCCATGGTGGCTCAGAGGCTGGTGTGGGAGAGCAACAGGGGACAGGGGTCCGGGCCTTATATGCCCCGCAGGGCGGTCTGAGAGCAGAAGGGCAGGGGAGGGGCGAGGGGTGGGTGGGGCCTTAGCCAGATTATCCAGAAACCACTGTGGGACCTCCCCTGGGCTGTGAGGAAATATTGACTCAGCTTAGCTGAGGTTTATGTTTTTATTCCTCCTTAGGTAAAACAGACCCTCCTCAGGATGTGGAAACCCACTACCCCAATTCCGACACACGCCCAAGGGAACTTGAACTTTGGAACTTCGTCTCTCACAGCTACAAGTGGGCCCAGGCCCAAGGGTGGGAGATGCTGCTAGAAGCCTGTCCTGCAGGCTGCTGTTCCCCATGGCCCCCAGCCCACCAGGTCCAGTGACCCACGGAGCTCGGGCAGCGCCGACTGCTCAGCCTAGTTGGGAGATCGCCTGGGTTCCAGCCACCCCCAACCAGGGGTGCTGCCCTCCCAGCACCCAGCCCCCCAAGGCAGGGAGGGTGTGGGCTCCTGTAGAGTCCTGGGGGCCACCCCGTCTCCCCATGGGCTCTGCTCCGGGACCATCTCAGCTGGCGGCTTATTGAGCTCCATCAGAGGCCCCCAGCTCCAGCCTACCCTCTAATCCCCTCCTTTCCCCAAGCTGAGCCAGTCCCTGGATTACCTGTAATCAGAATTTAGGGAACCCAGCCAGGGGACGCTTTATGGAATCGGTCCTCTGGGCCACAGGGCAACTGGCTCAAGGCCAGGAATGGCCATCCCGTGGGGAACGGTGCCAGAGTCCCAGACACGGCCACGGGCACGCACAGGCCTCAGGGCTGCTGCTGGCAGAAAGGTGGCCCCGACCCCCAGCACAGGCCCTGCCCACCCCCAGCCTCCCCAGGATGTGTAGGGAGAGTGGAGTGGTGGAAACACAGGGCTGGAGGGCAGGGACAGCCTGCCTGGGCTCCCCGGGGCCACACCTCTCATGGTGGGAGGGTCCTGCCCCAAAGAGAGGAGTTGTGGCCTCTGATGAATCTCAGACCCTCGAGCTGAGCCCAAAACCTGTCCGGAAATGCCCTGAGGAATCATGGTGTGGCGTTTGAACTTGTACCTGCCCCAACCTTGGAAGCCACTAGCCATGGCAGCCCTCGCCCCGACCCTAGAGCGTGACTGGCCCAGGAAGCATAGGCAGGCCCCACCGTGTACCAGGTGGATAAACTGAGGTCAGGGGCTCTCCTTTCCCTACACTTTCTTCCTCCAGAAAACAGACACGCATCCTGAATTTGGCTTCTGAAATTGGCCAGCGACAGAGTGGACAGCAAGCTCAGATGGTGGGGGGAGCCTCGAATTCCAATCCTGTGGTCCCCAAGTTGCAGGGGCAGGGGTGAGGGGAAAGGGGTTCATCTCCACAGTAATTGAGACCCTGGACAATGGAGATGTCTGGTGGATGGGGGGCATGGGACACAGAGGCAGCGACCGGAAGTATGTGCGAGCTGGGATCTGAGCCCTGGCCTGGCACCCCCTGGGCCTTCCCTGAGCGCTGTGCCTGAGCCTCTGCTGACAGGCCTTCCATGCCACAGTGACAGCGCCCAGGGCCAAGAGGCCTCTCACGCCGCCTGACAGTTCCCAAGGCATCCCCGCAGGGCAAGGACATCAGGGGGAGAGTCCCCCAGGGTCGGAGAGGGTGACCACAACCGAGGGCCCTGGGCCCACCACTCCCAGGATGAACCCCTGGTCCTGTGCTGCTGTGCCACCAGCCCCAGGCCAGGGACCGTCCTCCCTGCAGGGACCCAGGGACCTGGGTGCGTGAGGGATGCCAAGAATGTGGCCCAAGCCAGGAGGAGCAGGGATTAGGAAACCAGAGCCACCGGGCCAGCAGGCCATTATGCCACTTCCCCGTGGGGCCTCCACAGGCTGGCACTGAGCCCTGGGGAAACTCAGGAAGGGGCCCCCTCCGTGGACAAAAGGGGCAGAGATTTTCCATGCCAGGTTCCCTATGCCCTGGAGGACATCAGAGGAATCCGGGCACCCAGGACGCTCAGCACAGCCTCTCCACCCTGGGTCCGAGAGGTGGGGGTCTTCCATGGGACTGAGAAGATGGAGTTCTCCCTGGGATGGGAAGGTGGGATCTACCCTGGGATAGAGATATGGGATCTCTCGTGAGATAGAGAAGGTGGGATCTCCCCTGGGACAAAGAAGGTGGGATCTCCCCCAGGACAGAAAAGGTGGGAACTCCTTTGGGATAGACAAGGTGGGATAAGTGTCAGTTTGATCAGTTTTGAAGTAAAAAACAGACGCCGAAAGCAGGTGCGTCACAGATAGGCACTGGGTCCCTCAGCGTCCATCAGCCCGAGGCTTTCGCAGACGCCCTTGGCGGTGGAGGAAGTTCTCTCGCATTCTTAGTTTGCTGAGTTTTACCGGGAAAGGGTGTTGGATTTTGTGAAATGCTTTTCCTGCTTCTGTTGAGATGATCGTGTGGTTTCTCTTCTGTAGCCTGGTCATGTTGTGAATTAGACTGATTTGAAATGTTAAAACCACCCAGCATTCCTGGAATAAGTCCCATCCAGTCATGATCTTCATATGTTGTTGGATTCAATTTGCTAAAAGTTTGCTTAGAATTTTGCATCTATGTTCACGAGGGATTGCCACTTATTTGTCAGGGGGATTGCCAATGGGCAATGGCCCGAAACCCCACAGCCCTTGCTGAGCTTCCCCTTCTGACCCTCCCTGTGTAGCCTCAGGGTTGACCGTGCCAGTGCCTCGGGCTGAGTCACAAAGTCCCACACACGGGGCGGCTCAAACGCAGACATTGATTGTCTCCCAGTCCTGGAGGCTGGACATCCGAGATCCAGGTGTCGCAGGGCTGGTTCCTCGTCTGGCCTCTCTCCTTGGCATTAGACACGTCTTCTCCCTGTGTCCTCACATGGTCGTCCCTCTGTGAGTGTCTGTGTCCTGAACTCCTCCTCTTATAAGGACCCCAGTCAGATTGGATCAGGGCCCACCCTAGTGACCTCACTCTACATTTATCACCACTTTGAAGACCTTATTTATCTCCTAACACAGTCTCATTCTGAGGCGCTGGGGGTCAGGACCCCAACATGTGAATTTGATGGGGACACAGTTCAGCCCACAACAGTGTACAGGAACCAAAGTGGAGAAATTGAGTCCAAACTCACTCCACAAGGAAAAAAATCACCCATTCCCTTCAGGGGCCTGGCAGGCGGGCAGAGGGCAGGGAGTGGCCACCGAAATCATGAATGGATGAGATTTGATTTGACGCCATCAGCAAACATTGGGGGAGCTTCTCCCCGAGAGTCGGGCTGGTGCATGAGTTTCTCAGAGCCGGTCACAGCTGTGGGACCCTGCTCTGGCCTCTGGTCACCAGTGTGTGGGCTCGGCCTGGCCAGCTGAGGCCAGGGAGGGACTGACCACAATGTAGAGGAAGATCTAGGACCCAGCTGACCGTCTGGGCCTTGCCCAGATGGACACCAGAGGGGAGGGCTCAGGGCCACCCTGGGACAGCTGGGAGAGTCCACGGCCCCCTGCCGCCACATGCCCACAGCAGCCTGAGTCCTGACGCTTCCCCTGGGGCATGTTCTCTGTGGCCCATCACCTTGCAGCCCCAGGATCCTGCACTGGATGGCACAGCCCACACTCACCGCCTCCCAGCTCTTTGCCTGGGAATGACTTCAAACACACTGTAAAGAACAGAGAATGATAAATAGATACCAGGTACCCACCGCCCAGCTGTAGCTAACATTAGCAAGTAGCCATATCTGTTTGAGATATTTCCCAGCAGGGAACAAAGTCTTATAGATAGAATCGGGTTGCCCTGCCCAGAACCCCCTCCCCCCCACCCCAGAGACAACAGCTAGCCTGAATTCCATGGTTCTGAAAGGTTTTTATAATTTTATATTTGAGGTGTGCATGTAATAGATTATCCATCATATTCGAAATTCATAGGAATGGATTCAGTGTATGCATAAATCTGCATTTGGCTCAACATTGAATTTTCAGCTCATCCATGTTGGTACACACAATGCTAGTTTAACTGCTGTGTCACACTTCAGGGAACGAACATGCCCAGGTTTAGCCCGTCTCCTGATGGGTGGGCAGGTAGGCTGTCTTCGGTTTCTCGCTCTCATCGGCATGGGTCTGAGCACAGGCCTGCTGCTCCACGCGCCTGCCAGGGCTGGGCATTGCTGCAGATCTGGGGCCAACACATGGGGTCCCGTGGTCGGTTCCACTTGCAACCCCCTGGATCCCAGTGGTCTCAAGCTTTTTGTTTGTGGCTTATTTTCTCTTTCTTGGTTCCCGCCCTGGGATGCGTCTGCTCAGACCCCTCACCCACCTTCACGTTGGCTGGTGTGGTCTGGTCCCCCCAGTCATACGCATGGAAATTCTCTTCTTCTGCTCTTCAGCCTGTATTTTTACTTTGTTGCACTGTCTTTTTTCCAACAGGATTGTTAAACTGTGATGGAGTCAAATGTCTGCATCTTTGACGGCTTGTGATTTCAGTGACTTGGTTAAGAAATCGTTCCCAACCCTCAGGTCATAAATATTATGCCTTTATTTTCTCCAGAAAGTTTAAGATTGGCCCTGAGCTAACACCTGTGCCAATCTTTTTTTTCTTCTTCTCCCCAAAGCCCCCCAGTACATTGCTGTATAGTCTAGTTGTAGGTTCCTCTAGCTCTGCTATGTGAAACGCTGCCACAGCATGGCTTGATGAGTGGTGCCATGTCCACACCCAGGATCCAAACCAGCAAAACCCTGGGCCGCTGAAGCAGAGTGTGTGAACTTAACCACTCAACAATGGGCCAGCCCTTTTCCAGAAGGTTTAAAGGTTTTGCTTTCCACGTCTAGCTATTTACTCCACTTGGAACCTTATTTCAGATGGGGTGTGAAGTGGAGACCTAATGTGACTTTCTCCACCTGGAGAACCACTGTCCCAGCACCACTGACTGAAAGTCCACCCGCCCTGCGGATGGGGAGGACCTTCCCATCAAAGCATTTATCAGAGCGTGGGGTCTGTTCCACCTGTCCCCTGGCCCATCCTGCACCAGGTCCATGCCACCTTACGAGTCCTGAGGGCTGCTGAGACTGGCCTCCCCACCTTGTGCTTCTCTGAAACACTTGAGGCTCTTCTGGCTCTTTGCGAATCTCCCCGAGCTGAAGAGCTCATAGCACTGCCACAGCCCCATGGGTGGGCGTGCACATCGGTGCCACTCTGGAAACAGATGACTACAGCTCTAAGCCCTCGGGATTGCTCTTTGGACCAGTGACAAAATCCACAGTCCAACTGTGGCTCAAGGGAGTGACTCGGGCTCAGACTCAGTAGGGAAGCCACACCCACCAAGCACAAAGGCTGGGCGACCTAGGAACAGATGTGGCAAAGCTTGGTGAGCTAACCTTACTGGCTGCATTAGATGTCCATAGCTCTGCTGAGGGCCTGAGGTGGCGAGTGAGATCCAGCAGGACCACGGGAGTTGTTGGTGACAATCCAGAGACCCAGAGTGATCACTCCTTGGTCCTGTGGGAAAACCCATGGTCCCACAGTGGCCCCAAGGAGAGACGTGTCGTGGCCCTAGTGGAGAGGCCTTGCCCAACAAGCGCAAAGTCTGGTGTGACCTAGGAGCAGATGTAGCACAGCCAGGCGAGCAAACCACCAGCTGCCTTAAACACTCATGGCTCTGCTGTGGCCCCACAGCAGCAAGTGAGATCCAGCTGGACCAGATGGCAGCAGAGTCTGGGAAAACAAGCTCCAGGCTGCTGCAAAAGGCTAAAACACTGCTACAGTCCAAAACGGGGAGCGTGTCTAGGCAGGTCTGTGGGAGCAGACAGCAGCAACCCGAAGCCCCCATGTGACTGGTCCCACAGTTGACAGGAAACCCCACAGGACCATGGCGATCCCAAGGAGTGGTCCAGGCTCAGTCAGAAACAGCTGACAGAGATCCTGGTGGGCACTGATTACACAGCTCCTGCCCCCTCCCCCAGTGGCAGCAAGTGGAAGCAGTAAACAAACTCAATCTCTATGCAGAGGCACAAATCCATGCCATCAAGAAGTATGAAAAAATATACTAAATCTCCAGAACAGAAGGAAAATGACAGGTACACAGAAAACCATCCCAAAGACACAGAAATCTATAACCTCAATGAGAAAGAATTCAAAATAGCCACCATCGGGGCCGGCTCCGTGGCCGAGTGGTTAAGTTCGTGCACTCCATTGCAGCGGCCCAGGGTTCGGATCCTGGGCGCGGACATGGCACCACTCGTCAGGCCACGTTGAGGCGGCATCCCACATCTCACAACTAGAAGGACGTGCAACTAGGATATACAACTGTGTACGGGGGGGTTTGGGGAGATAAAGCAGAAAAAAAAAATAGCCACCATTAAAAAACTCAATAGGTTAAAAGAGAATACAGACAGACAACTGAACGAGTTCAGGAGCCATGTCACAAAGGAGCTTGAAACTGTAAAGAAGAACCAATCGGAAATGTTCGAGATGAAAAAACACAATGCATGAGACTAAAAAAATCTGGAATCCCTGAACAGCAGACCTGATATTATGGATGACAGTCTGGAGTGTAGGAATATAGAAATGCTTCAGTAGAGGACGAGAGAGAACTAAGACTAAAAAGAAATGAAGAAACTCTCCAAGAAATATCTGACTCAAGTAGGAAATGCAACATAAGCATTATAGGTATCCTAGGGGAAGAAGAGAAGGAGAATGGAGCAGAAAGCTTGTTCAAAGAAATAATAGCTGAGAACTTCAAAAACCTGGGGAGGGAGATGGAAATACATGTGACAGAAGCTAACAGATCCCCAACTTTATCAATGTAAAAAGACCTTCTCCAAGGCATACAGTAGTAAAGCTGGCAAAAGTCAATGACAAAGAAAAGTATTAAGGGCAGCAAGGTGTAAAAAAATAACCTACAAAGGAACTCCTATCACGCTTTCAGCAGATTTCTCAGCAGAAACCTCACAGGCTAGCAGAGAGTGGAATGATATATTCAAAATTCTGAAAGACAAAATCTTTTAGCCAAGAATAGCCTATCCAGCAAAAATGTCCTTCAGATATGATGGAGAAATAAAAACTTTCCCACATAAACAAAAGCTAAGGGAGTTCACTGCCACAAGATGCCCCCTACAAAAAATCCTCAGGAAGGTCCTCATACCTGGGAAAAAAAAAAAGGAAAGGGGTTACAAAACCCAGAGCAAGGAGATGAATAGAAAGACGAAATCAGAAAATTGCAGCTCTCCATCAAAACAGGTTACCAGATGCTTAGGTAGAACATTGATGATAAAGGGAAGGAGAACACCAAGAATACATATAATCTTGTCATTTTAACCACAAACTCACAAAACAAGAAGAAAAAAAGATGTGACAATAACAATTTTAAGGGGAAGAGGAGAGAGATGGAACCAGCTTAGTCTAAGGAAATAGGAGGCTACTAGAAAATGGAATATCTCATCTATGAAATGTTTTATACAAACCACATGGTAACCACTAAACAAATAATTACAACAGAGACACAAATTACAAATAAGGAGAAAACAAGGAAAACCACCATAGAAAACTACCTAACTGAATCGGTAGTCCAAAATTCCTGGGATGAGAAACACAGGAATGCAACAGAACCAGAAAACGAGTGATAAAATGGCAGCATTAGGCCCCCACATTTCAATATTCACTCTAAATGTAAATAGATTGAATTCTCCAATCAAAAGACACAGGGTGCCCATATGGATTAAAAACAAGACCCAACAATATGCTGCCTCCAAGAAACACAACTCAGCCCCAAAGACAAACACAAGACTCAGAGTGAAGGGATGGAAGACAATACTCCATACCAATAGTAAACACAAGAAACAGGTGTTGTCATACTTATATCAGACAAAGTAGACTTCAAGACAAAACAGGTAAAGAGAGACAAAGAGGGGCAGTATACAATGATGAAAGGGGCACTCCACCAGGAAGACATAAGCTTATAAATATATATGCACCCAACACAGGAGCACCAAAGTACAGAAAGCAACTATTATCAAAACTAAAAGGAGATGTCAACAACAATACAATATGACTAGGGGACTTCAACACCCCACTAACACCAATGGATAGACCATTCAGACAGAAAGTCAACAAGGAAATCGTAGGATTAAATGAAAAGCTAGACCAGATGCACTTAACAGATACATATGGAACACTGCATCCAAAAACAGCAGGTTACACATTCTTCTCAAATGCACATGGAACATTCTCAAGGACAGACCATATGTTGGGAAACAAAGAAAGCCTCAACAAATTTAAGACGACTGAAATAATATCAAGCATCTTTCCCAACCATAATGCAAGGAAAGTAGAAATCAATTACAGGAAAAAAGCTGGGAAAGGGGCAAAGATGTGGAGATTAAACAACATGATACTGAACGACCAAGGGATCACTGAAGAAATTAAAGAAGAAATCAAATATTACCTGGAGACAAATGAACATGAAAACACACCATACCAACTCATTTGGGATGCAGCAAAAGCGGTCCTAAGAGTGAAATCCATTGCAACACAGGCTCAACACAACAAACAAGAAAAATCTCAAATAAGCAATCTCAAACTACACCTAACAGAATTAGAAAAAGAATAACAAACAAAGCTCAAAGTCAGTAGATGGAGAGAAATAATAAAAATGAGAGCAGAAATAAATGAAATTGAAACAAAAAAGACAGTAGAAAGGATCAGTGAAACAAACAGCTGCTTCTTTTAGAAAATAAAGAAAATTGACAAACTCTTAGCCAGGACCACTAGAAAACAAGAGACAAGACTCAAATAAATAAAATTAGAAATGAAAGAGGAGAAATTACAATCGATATCACAGAAATACAAAAGATTATAAGAGAATACTATGACAAATTATATGCCAAAAATTTGGACAACCTGGAAGAAGTGGATAAATTCTTATACTCATACAACCTCCCAAAACTGAATCAAGAAGAAATAGAGAATCTGAATAGACCCATCACAAGTGAAGAGATTGAAACAGTAATCAAAAACCTCTGAAAAAATAAAAGTCCAGGACCAGACAGCTTGTCTGCAGAATTCTACCTAACATTCTAACATTCAAAGAAGCTTTATTACCAGTCCTTCTCAAATTATTCCAGAAAATTTAGGAAGATGGACCACTTCCTAACAAACTCTGCAGGATTCCACTAATATGTAGAACATAAACAAGCACATGGACCAAGCAAAGAGATTAGTGGTTACCAGGGGGTAGGGGGGTGGGGGTGGGCACAAAGGGTGAAGGGGCACACCTATAAATGACTGACAAATAATAATGTACAACTGATATTTCAAAATGTTGTAGACTATCATCACCTCAATAAAAATAATCAAGACAAGCAGTGACTTAGATGCTTTTTCTGCATCTATTAAGATCACAGGGTTTTTCTCCTTAAATCTGTCGATGTGGGAATCAGTATTGCCAGCTTCCCACCCTGTTCACATAGTGATATGGCACATCCTGGCCCCTGTGGCTGTGAGGAGCCAGGTGACCATTTATTCAGAAGATTTAGACACCAGACAGGACCCTCCACATGACAAATGTGATCTTCAAGATGATAGCTGCTCCATCACCCTGGGTCCTGGACTGACATGTGGAGCAGGGCACCAGCCAACCAGTAACAAAGACGAAGCATGAATGAGACAGAAACCTTTGTGTCACAAGCCACCAAGATCTGGGAGCTTTGTTACTGCAACACAGCAAAGCTGTCCTGACTGATACACAAGGGGACTTTCTGTTGTTGAACCATCCTTGAATTCCTGGACAGACCTGGTTGTGTACGATTGTTGGGGTCTCAGGGTGGTGGTGGGGGCTTCATACCCAGCACCAGCTCCCCATCCCACTGCTTGAACCAACTGAAAAATAAGCAAACGGCATTGGCACATGCAGGGCCAAGCCTGGTCTTGCAAATTATAAATTCTAGGCTGGAGGCCATGGATTGTTTGTGGGTAAGCAAGCTTCCTCACTCTGACCCCGAGAATTAAACAGACAGTCCTCCAGTCGCCGGCAGTGCTGGGGCTGGACAAGCCCCCCTCCTGGAGAAGAAGAGGACAGGGATGGTGGAGGTTAGCTCAGCCCTGGAGGAAGGGACAGAGAAGAGCTGGGATACACAAGCCCTGTTCCTTTTCCAGATTTGGCGGATCCTTTAAGTCACAGCACACTCCCTGAGATGGAGCAAGTGAAGGGTGGAGGGCAGAAGCATTGTGCTAAGGGGACCGGCTCCACTGGAAAGAGCAAAGCGCTCACCCCACAATGGCTTCTGACACCCCCTTCTGAACTCGCTGTGCTGACGTTCTCCTCAGCTGTCTGCATCTGTGTTAGTGATGGGATTTTTCTCCCACGTTCTTTCCTCGAGCTGTTCGTGGCTGATTTGGGTGTCACAGTTCTTCTAGTTTCAGAAATGAGATGGCTAAGTTTCCCGTGTTTTTGCCATCAGGGGTTGTCTGTGACATAATGTGGTCAGAGCCCCCATTGTCCACACCCACTGTGTCCTGTCCTCACTGATCTGGGCTTGGACATGTACGTGGTTCATTATGGCCACTGGAACAGCAGCAAATGGGACACAAATGGAGGCATGAAAAGTGCTTGTGCACTGGGGCCTCTCCTCTTGAAACCAGTGTGGCTGACTTGCATACGGTTCTCTTCTTCTGGAGAAGGAGAGAACTGGCCAAGAGAGACGTCAATGACCCAAGCTGTTCCAGACAAGGCCAGCCCAGCAGACCACCAAATGACAGACAGCAGACACAGGACAAGCCAGCCCAGACTGAAAACCGTGGAGTCGTGAGCTAAAAGAGGGTTTTTTGAGCAAATGTCAGTAGGTTCATTTTTTTAATCGAAGTATTATTTCCATGCAATAAAATGCATCACTTTAAGGGCACAGTCTGTTAAAGTTTAGTAATTGTATGCCACCATGGAGCCACCACCACAGTCAAGACAGAGAAACTCAAAAGCTTGTTTGTGACATTTTGCATCTGGTCCCTTACCCCATCCCTTGTCCCAGGAAACCCCTGATCTGCTTTCTTTTCCTCCTGTTTTGGCATTGTCAGAACTTCCAGGATGGACTCACGCCTTCTTTTAGGTCTGACTGCTTTCAATTAACACAGTGGTTTTGAGATTCATCCATACTGCATGTTATGAGTATTTTTCATTTTCTTCGTAGAACAGTATTTCACTGTGGGGGTATGTTTCGGTTTGTCTATCCATTTGCCAGCAAAAGAACATTTACATTGGTTCTGGTTTCAGAAATTTTGAATAACGTGCTTTCAACGTTCACACACATGTCTTTATGTGGCCAGATGGTGTCCCTGCCTCAGGTAAACCCCTAAGAGAGGAACCGCTGGGTCACAGAGTGCATACACATTTAACTTTGTAAGATCTCTCTTTCCAACATGGCTGCATGATTTCACATTCTCTCCAGCAATGTAGGAGAGCTCCAGTTGCCTCACATTCCTGTCACACTTGGTATTGTCAATGTGTGCATGCCAGCATATCTTTGTAGTTTGTGCAATTATTTGATGACTAGTAACGTTGAACATCCTTCTGTATGCTTACTGACCAGTCGTGTCTTCTGAGGGATCCTATAAATCTTTTGCCCATTTTTAATTGAGGTGCTTAACTTATTATTATTAAGTTGTAAGAGTTCTTTATATATTCTGAGTATAAGCTCCTTTTCAGATACGTGTTTTGCAAAATTTCCTCTCACACTGTGGCTTACCATTTTGGTAACTAGGTCTTTCAAAGAGTAAAAGCTTTTAATCTTAATGAAGTCGATTTTATTGGTTCTTTTCTTTTATATTCCATGCTTTTTGTGTCTAGTTTAAGACATCTTCACCTATCCCAAATTCATAAATATTTTCATCTAGAAGTTTAATAGCTTTAGCTCTTGTATGTAGGAGGATGATTTTTGTGAGTGGTGTTAGCTCAGGGTTTGGCTCATTTCTTTTCCATACGGATAGACAGCCATTCTGGCATTATATATTGAAAGACTACCTTAAAAAAAAAAAAAAGATTGGCCACTGTTGTTAGCCCAGGTGCCAATCTTTAAAAAAAAAAAAAAAAAAGACTACCTTTACCTTATTAACTACCTTGGCACCTTGCTTGAAAATCAATTCACCATAAAAGTATTGATCTATTCCTGGACTCTCTCTACTGTCACATTGACCTGTAAGTCTATCTTTATACCAATAGTACACTATTAATTATATATATATATATACACACACTATATCTTTATAACAGTATAATCAACATAATATAATCAAATGTAAATAACAAATAACATAAAACTATGTCTATATAACATTTTCCTGAAATCAGGTAATGTCTGCCCTCCAACTTCGTCTTTGTTCTTCAAAACTGTTTCGTCTTCATTAGGTCGTTTGCCTTTTCATAAGAATTTTAAAACCAGCTTGTCATTTTCTTCAAAAAGGCCTATTAAGAATTTGATTGGTGTTGCACTGACTCTTTGGACAAATTTGGGGAGAGCAGCCATGTTACCAACATTAAATGTCCCCAACCGTGAACATGGATAGGACTCCATTTACTTCAGCCTTTAAATTTTGCTTTGTAATATTTTGTAGCTTTTGGTGTATCCGTCTTGTACAACTTTTGTTAAACTTACTCCCAAGTATTTCATGTGTTGCTGTTGTAAATGGAGTGTTTGTCTTTTTCACCTCTCATTGAACTTTTCTACTATATAGAAATGCCACTGTTTTTGCATATTTACCTTATATCCCTTAATGTTGATAAATTCACCTATTCTTTCTAGTAAATTTGTAGGTTCCTCAGGGATCTGCACACAGAACTATATCATCTGCAAATACAGACAGCTGCATCTTTCCAGCCTGAACGTCTTTCCTTTCTTTGGCTTGTCCTACTGCACTGGCGAGGTCCTCTACCACCTGCTAAATAGAAGAGCTGAGGGCAGACATCCTACTCCCCTTCCTGATCTTGGAACAGCTTTCTACCACCAACTGTGATGCTAGTTTCAGGGTTTTTGGAAATGTCCTCGATCGGGTTAAAGATGTTCTCTTTTATTCCTAACTTGCTGAGAGTTCTTACCATTCAAGCATTATTTTTTTTTCAGTTGCTTTTTCTGCATATAATATGATCATTTGTTTTTCTCCTTTATTTTATGAATAAGGTGAATTACATTGATCGATTTTCATATGTTAAACCAATCTTGCATTCTTGGGGTCAACCTTACTTGGTCATGATGTATTAGCCTATGTAGATATTGCTGGATTAGAGTTGTTAATTTTCGTTACGGATTTTTGCATCTATTTTCATGAGAGGAGTTGATCTTGTCTTTGATTCTGGGATCAGCATAGATACAAGCCCCCTAAAAGGACTTAAGGGTTCTCTCCTCGTTTATCTTATGAAACTATTTACATAAGACTGGTATTATTTCTTCTTTAAGTGTCTGGTAGAACTCACCAGCTAAGCCACCTGCCTGGAGTTTTCTTTGTGGGAAGGTTTTATAATTACGAATTAGGTTTCCAGAGTCGATATAGGCTGTTTGAGTTTCCAATTTGTTTTGAACAAGTTTTGTTAATGTGCCTCCTTCAAGAAATTTGACTACTTTATCTAAGTTATCGAGTTTATTGGCATAAAGTTGTTCATAACATTCCCTTACTATCTTTATAATGTCTGTAGGATTTGTAGTGACGTCTTTCTTCATCTTGATATTAATCATTAATGTCTTTGCCCTTTTTCATCATCTGCCTTGCTAGTAGTTTGTCAATTTATTGTTTTCTTTTCTTTTGGTGAGGAAGATTGTCCCTGAGCTAACATGTGTGCCAACCGTCCTCTACTTTGTATGTGGGATGCCTCCTCAGCACAGCTTGATGAGCAGTGCGTAGGTCCATGCCTGGGACCTGAACCCACGAATGCCAGGCCACTGAGGCAGAGCACATGAACTTAACCACTACACCACTGGGCCAGCCCCAGGTTTCTCAATTTTATTTTTAATCTCTTCAGAGAGCCACTTTTTGTTTCATCAATTCTAACTATTGAATTTTTGTTGTGGTTGCTTCTTTTGTTTGGATTGTATGTATTTATCCTCTTATCTTTATTATTTGCTTCTTTCTGAGTTTTGTTTTCTCATCTTTTACTTATTAATGTAGAAGTTTAGATCATTGATTTGAGAACTTCCTTTTTGCCAATATAACAATCAAATGGGTAAATGTCCATCTGAGAAATGCTATAGCTGCATTTCACGATTTTTGATATGTTGTTTTCATTTCTAGTCTATTTTAAATAGTTCCTAATTTCGCTTAGGGCATCCTCTGTGATTCATGAGTCAGTTAGAAGCGTGTGTCTTAATTTCCAAATATTTCGAACTTTCCAGATTATATCTCTGTTGTTGCTATTTAGTTGAATTCCATTGTGGTTACCTAACACACTTTGTATGATTTTTACCTTTTTAAATATGCTGAGTTTTGTTTTGTGACCAGAATATGGCCCATCTTTGTGAATGTTCCACATGCACTTGAAAAGAATGTGCTATTCTGCTGTTGTCAGATGGAATATTGTAGGCCAATCTGATCAAGTTACAGTATTCTTTTTTAGCTCTTCTATGTCCTTATTGATTTTTCTACTCATTTATTCTGTTGGTTACTCAGAGAAAGGTGTTGAAGTTTCCAACGATATTTGGATTTATGTATTTCTCATTTCATTTGCATCAGTTTTTGCTTCCTGGACTTTGCATCTCTTTTGTTAGGTGAACTTAGGATTGTCATTTTTTCTGGTTGAGTTGACATCTTTATCATTCTATAACGTCCCTATTTGTCTCTGTTAATATTCCTTGATCTGACATCTAATTTGTCTGATGTTAACATAGCCTCTCCAGCTTTCTCTGGATTTGTGTGGGCATGGTAAATCTTTCTCCATCCCTTTCTTTTTAATCTGTCTATGTCGTAATATTTAAAGTGAGCTTCTTGTAGACAACATATAAACCGTCTTGCTTTTTTATCCACTCTGATTATCTCTGTCTTTTAATCGAAGTATGTATACCATGTATGTTTAAGGTAATTCTTGACATAGCTGGATTTTATTCTACCATCTTGTTGTTTTATATTTCTTCCACAGTTCTTTGCTTCGATTTTCCTCTTTCTCTGCCCTTTTTGTTTAACTGATCATTTTTTATTATTCTATCTCCACCACTGGCTTACTAATTATGCCTCTTTCAAAAAAGGTTTTAATGGGGGCTCTATGGTTTACAATATATCATAGTGTACTCTCAAATAAGACAGTACTTCACTTACAGTGTGAGAACATCACGGCTCGGCTCCCCCACTTCCTCCTTCTCATCCTCGCATTTTACCTCCAACGTGTTAGAATCCCATGACACACTGTTTCCATTTTTCTTTTAAGGTTAACTTCTAGAATGAGTAAGAACCTGGTGTCTTAGAGTGGCCTTCATTTTCACCATTTTCAGAGGCCTTTATTTCTTTGTTTAGATCCAAATTTTTGTCTGGGGTCATATTCCTTCTGCCTGAATAACTTCCTCTCCTCTTGCTGTGGGCCACACCCAGCCCTCAGCAGTCCATTCCATTTCAGCTCATTTCTCTGCTCGCCCCCGGGGTTCTGTGCAGGTGACACGGCACACAAGTCCCTCTCCTTGGGGAGTGGGGGTCCTTGCATTTCAGGCAACCTGGTTGCCCCAGAGCCTCAGATTTGGATGGATTAGAAGAACATTGTGGGGTTTTGCTCACCTGGATTCTTCTCATCGTTAGGGTGGGAGTGATTCACTTTCCACTTTTGCATGTCCTGGAGCAAAACTTTGAATTCGGTTCCTTAGGAGTTGTGTCTATGACACAGCAAGAACTTCACATCTGAGGACAGTATTTATCTTTGGCTCTGGAAAATTCCTTCACGCTGATCATGTGTAAAGGGGTCCTGAGTCCTGGTAGGGACCCCGGACGGGTGGACCTGGGGAGAGGGAGGCATGGCCTCTTCAAGGCCCGTGGAAAGAAATGTTCACGATGGAAAGAGGAAATGCCCATTCACAGATGGGAAAGTTGAGGCTCCCAGTTATTCTGCAGGGTCACAAGCCTTAGGGAGGAGGGAGGGGCCTCTCTCTGTCCTGGGGGGTCTTCAGAGCTGACCAAGATGAGGTTCTAGCACAAATGATGTTGGACTCATTTCTGATTTAAGACACCAGCGAAACTTCCCACAGGAAATGGAGGCGAGGGGACAGCGTGGGGCAGACAAGGTCTCCTGAGAGAGGAGCAGCCCTCCCCCGTCCCCACCCACCTGCTCTGGGCCACTGCTTAGGGAAGGCTGGGTCACTCCCTCACAGCATTGTGGGACCTGCTCCTGCTGGGCACCTGGGGGCAGAACCCACTGTTTCCTCTAGCAGGGGTGGGGGGCAGCAGCCTCAGGGACCACCTGACAGTGGTTGGCAAACGATTTTTAGGCCAAAAGCCTCTTTCCAAAGAGAACCTCATGAAAACATGTCAAAGAGCAAACCTGGGGCTGCTCTGCCTAAACCAGGGGCTCTGGGCGCAGCTGGAGGAGCGGTGGGCCCAGCTGCACCCTCGCCTGCCCCCGGTCACCCGACCCGCACCTCACAGGTGCAGAGGTGGGAGCAGACGAGGAAGCTGGCTAGAGCTGACCTTTCTTCCTGACCAGGCCACAGGCCACGCCCCCCGACCCCTTCCCCAGGTCACCCAGCCTGTGCTGGGCCTGCCCAACCCAGAAGGGAGCAGCCGAAGGGCAGAGCTGACAGTCACCACGACGGGCCGGGACGTAGCTCACGCCAACGGGACACCACACGCGCTAAGGAGCGCAGCTCACAGCCCTCGTGGGGGGACCCGGAAACAGCCCAGAGCCCTGGGGGGCACCCGGCCACCCTACAGCACCCAGGACCCCCGGGCAGCACAGCAGAGGGCAGCCCGTGTCCCCTCACAGACCTTCTGCTCTGGGGGGGCCTTGGTGGCTCCAGGGCCGGCCCAGGAGCTGACCAGCTAGGAGTCCACAGGCCTGGGCCAGGGGCAGTGTGGGCTCCCGAGGTCCCCCGAGGGGCGGGCCCGGAGCATCGGAGGCCCTCCCGGGCCGGTGGGGACAAGGACAGACCCCCAGCCCCGCGGGTGGAGGACCCGGGTGGTGCTCACGTGCCGGGTGGCCCCACCGGCCATCAGAGCCCTCGTGGTGGCAGGTGGGGTCGGGCGGGGGAGGGGCGGGGGCGGAGGGGTCAGCTAGGGGCGGGCAGCGGCCTCCGCCCGGCGCCCCAGAAGGCGTGAGCGGGACGAAGCACAGGGTGCGGGGCGGACCGGCGCACCCAGCAGCCGCGACCCCTGCGGGCCCCACCCCACCGCCACACGGACCCCACCGGGCCCGGCGTCCACGCGGTAGAGGACCCCACGGGCCCCCAGCCCGCCGAGGACGCCACAGGCCGGCTTACCGCGCGGGCCTCGGCCCAGGGACCCCGGGCGCCCTGCCCTCGCCCCAGGGAGGCCGGAGCGCTGCTGCTGAGGGAGGAGGCGCCAGGGTTCTCGGGTCCCACAGCTCGGCCCAGGGACGCCAGCCTGCGCTCAGCCGTAAACGGAACTGTCGTAAACGACTCTGTCGTAAACGGGCTCTGTCGTAAACGGAACTGTAGTAAGCAAACTGAAGATCCCTCCCTGGGGATTCCCGCTTGGGAGGCTCCGCAGGTTCAGAAGGACGAGGACAGGCAGTTCCCTAACCACGTGCGGCAGGTGTGTTCACGGACACACGCCCGCGTGCACACGCACACACAGGACGGGCTTCCCGCTGGGTCCGCAGAGCCCACCAGAACTTCTCAGGTTGGTCCGGAGGTTCCGACGCCTCTGCCAGCAGCTTCACAGCAGCCCACAAGGACCCTGAGGTCACTTTTTGTCACTTTTGCAGCAGGAGCCGGCATGCGGCCCCCGATGCGTGGACGGAGAACCTCCTTGTTTTCCCCGTGTGGAGACACAGCGAAGCACATGAGACACACACACACACACACTCTCAGTGCTCACACACGTGCACACGCACGCTCTTGCCCAGAGCTCTCTGCCCCGGGAGGCTGGACGAAGGGCTCACGAGGGGGAAACCCTAGGAACAGCTGGGAAAGGAACCTGAGTCCTTTTCACAAATTCAGGGTCGGGGGGCTTCCTGGAAGGGGACCACCTGCATGTCACGCCCAACAAGGGCTTTGCACTTGCTCAGAGCAGGACAGGGCCGGGCACAGCTCCCGGGGGCCACTCTAGGGAAGGTGGTCACGTGGTGACATTTGTACACGAACTTGCCCAAAGCCAGGCAAGGCTTAAGTGCAGATGTCCCCCATGTGCCGTCCAGAGCCTGCTGAGCAGGCCCTGCTCATCTACAGCCACTGGCCCTCGGGAAGCAGCCAGACCTCGGCTCGTGCACAGCGGCGCACCCAGCTCCCTGGCACGAAGGGAAGCACACCAACACGGCGTCTTTGCCAAAGTTTATTTGGAAAGCAAAGAATTGAACAAAGGCTCGGAAAATAAGTATTCCCAGTGAGGAAACCAGCTTAGGAGGTGAGAAAGCTCAGAGGGTCAGCAGGGCGATGCAGAGGACGGTGGAGGGTGGGGCCTGGGTGGCCACAACTGCCCTGCTCACCCCCTCGATGGAGGCAGGGCTGTAGGGCCAGTGCCCGGGGTCGGCGGGAGCTTGCACATGGTGTCCTGGCACAGGCAGCTCTCAATATGCGTGTAGGTGTACTCCCGCGAGCCGCCGCGGGGACAGTCCAGCACCACCTTCCGCTGGCTCGTGCGCCCCTCCTTGCAGCAGGTGCACCTGTGGTCCAGGGCCTGGGCCTCGGCAGAGTACCTGGGGGAGGGCCACAGTGAGGGGCCACTCCCTCCTGGAGGGGGCAGCCTCCCCTTCCCCTCCCCCAACCCTGGGCACTCGTGGCCTGGGACTCACATGGCGAAGGTCCCGCATGACCCGGAGCAGTAGTTCATGGTCACCAACTTGCTGCAGCCGGCATGTGAAATTTCCTTGGTAACGGGGATGGTGGAGCAGGGGATCCTGGTCTCATTGCGAAGGATGCCTGAAGGTGAGGAGGTGGAGGCTCTGAGGCGGGGTCTCCACACTTCAAGGGGGCCCACCAGGTCTCCCTCACTGCTTCCTCTCCCATCCCCCAGTGCACCTCGCCTGGCCCTCAGCTGCCCACCCTGGGCGCAAGCACCCACCTCGGCCACCCTCTAGCAAGCTGGGCACCCCCAGTGACACCCTCAAACTCCTCACTCTGCTGAGAGGGACACAGAGGGGACAGGGCTCCCAGGGCACCATCCCCTCATGCCTTCCTCCCCACAGGGCGGCCTGGGTTTAGCCCACCCACCAGGCCCTGCCTCGGACCCCGGGATCAGCCCACCGAGCGTTCTGTACTCACACTTCCTGCAGCAGCCGTTGGGCATGAGCGTGATGGAGCCCTGGAGGAAAGGAGGGTGAGCCTGCACCCCAGACCTTCCCCCAGCTGTGAGCACCTCCTCTGGCCACAGGCGTGGGAAGTGGATGTTTCTGCAGAAGGGGTCCAGGCCAGAGGCCACTGTCCCAGCACTGGGGCTTCAGCCCCATCATAAAATAGGGGACCCCCACTCCCCGGGCTCGCTCACCGGGAGGCAGGCGCTGGCGTCAAATTCCGGGCAGGTGATGTTGGAGATGGACGAGATGAACTGGTTGTTGGTTTTCATGCAGCTGAAGAAGGTGCAGTTGTTGGTGGGGTCCCTCTTTCTGTCCCCGGGCTGTGGGGCAGAGGACAGCATGGTGAGGGCCCGCAGGAGGCCCACCCTCGGAGGCCCACCCAGAAAGACAGACTGGAAACACCTGGAAGGTGCCTGACCAGCCAGCCAAGTGTGGATTCTTGGGCAGGAGGCCCAGCCTGCAGGCCCAGAGTCACAGGGAAGGTGACACCCAGGAAGGGCCCAGGGGCAGCCACCAGCCTGTAGTCCACAGATGCGTCCCCTTCCTAAGGGTCACCTTTTCTGGAAAAATGGTCTTTGCAGCCATACTTAAGATCTCGAGATGAGATCATCCTGGACTACTGGAGGGGGCCCGCAATCCAATGACACAGAGACAGAGGAGTGGGTTGTGTGAAGACAGGCAGATACTGGAGTGATGCAGCCAGAAGCCCAGGAAGGCCTGGAGCCCAGAAGCTGGAAGAGGCAGGAAGGACCCTCCCTGGGCCAGAGGGAGCGCCGCCCTGCCCACACCTGGGCCTCAGACTCCAGTCTCCAGGATGGGGTGGGGTGGGGGTGGGGGAATCCTGCCTGTTGTTTCAGCCCCCAGTCTGTGGTCCCTTCTCACAGCCACCCAGGACAGTGGCACAGAGGACTCAGCCAGGGGCAGCGGGAGTTATCCCAGGCCGTGCCCTCAGCCCCAGGCCGGCCCTGCTGTGGCATGAGCAGCCCTGAGCAGGGGATTCTCGCACCTTCAGGATGTACTGCCCGCTGGGCTGGTTGATGATGCAGTGGGTCTGCTCACACTTCATGCAGCACTCCCCAGGGGCCTCCACGAGCTTGTAGCCCTACGAGACACAGGGTTCAGGTTGGCGAGGGAAAGAGGACAGGAACTGTTGGAGCCGGAACCCCACTCCTGAAGGGAAGTGATGGGGCGGTGGCTGCTTACGGGGCTGCAGGACGTGCTGCAGGGCACGTGGGTGCAGGAGATGACGTTGAGCTGCGTGGTGCTGTTCCTGCTGCCGGTGCACACGCAGTCCTGGCACTTGGAGGAGTAAACTGGAGAGCCGGGCTGAGGGCACAGGGAGGGACGAGTGAGGCCGGGCGACCCTCCCTACCTCCCACCCACCTCGGGGAGTGCAGCTCCCATCCCAGAAGGCTCTGACAGTGGGAGACAGGAGCTGGGTGCCCCGTGCCTGGATAGCACAGAGTAGCCCCCTGAGCAGGCCCTCACAGGCACCCCAGCTGGCCAGAGAGCCTGCCCAGGACCCCACCCCTCCTCCCCCACCTCCACCTACCGTTGGCCCAGCCCAGGGCTCACCTGGTACTCAGCATTCCCAACAACACACACATTCTTGGGCACTGGGGAGAAAGAACGGGGGCCGCAGTCAGATTGCCCTGCCGGGCCCAAGGCCACACACAGCTGGTGGATGGGGCAGGAGCTCAGGGCCGGCGTTGGGGCATCAGACATGCAGAATGAGGCCCCCCAGGAAGGAGCCACTTCACCTCACCTCCCCACTCAAGACACAGCAAGCCCCAGCCCCAGGGCCTCCTCCAGCCCTGGCCCCTGGGCACCACTCACCACACGAGTAGAGGGGGCAGCACCTTCCGGGCACCATCTCGCTCTTCAGCTCGAATCCCAGGGAACACTCAGGGGGCTTCTCCCTGCACAGGCTGGCATTGCACTCTGAAGAGGGGAGGAAAAGCGATAATAAGGAGGGCTCCTTGAAGGCTGCGCCCCGCCACTACCCGCAACACAGGGTGGGGCCTGGGGTGTCTGTGGGTGCGAGCACAGCCTCCAGGCCCAAGCACAGCCTCCTCCTACAACACCTACTCTCAGCGGGACCCACCCTGTGCCTGCTGCTCCCCAACTCCCCAGGGAGGTGAAATCATCACGGGGAACTTGTTCGGTGAATCCGGGGGACCCAGGAGGGGACAGGCGCCCAGGGACCCAGGCTCGGCTCCCCTCCCCCGGGCGTGGCCTTACTGCAGGAGGTGATGGTGCAGCAGGTGTCATCGGGGTTGACCTCCGTGACCAGGTAGGTGCCGTCCTCCTTGCACTCAGGCAGGGGCTTCTGGCTGCACTTCCTGGGCTGGCAGACGATGCCTCTTCCACCCTCCAGGCAGACGCAGTCCTTACAGTCGAACTCAAAGCGCTCCCCAAACTACAGGAGGAAGGGGGTGAGCAGGGAGAAGAGCGGGCGGCCTCGCCACAGGCCGGGGCTGCGGGAAAACCTGTGCCCTCCCACCTCTGAGCACACGGGGCAGGTTCTGGCCCAGGACAGAAGCCCTCATTCAGGGCCACACCACTAATATCACGACCGTGACCTGCTCACCAGTATTTGCCTAAACCACGTGGGCCTGGCTCGGGGCAGACACACCACAGGTGTCTAGAGGGTTAGTGAGGCATGGAACTAAGGAATCAACCATGGGTGGGAGACAAGACAGTGCAGTGGCTAGGATATCATCTCAGGTCCAGACAGAGCATCGCATGAGCAATGGGTGGGTGGTGTGGACGGGTGGAGGATATGTGGATGGAAGAATGGAGTGAAAGACAGAGAGTCAGATGGTTGGGTGGATGGCGGGAGAGACAGACAGATGGATGGATGGATGGAGGGATGAACAGAAGGATGGAGGGATGGATGGAGGGTCAGACAGAGGGATGGAGGGGTGGCAGACAGAGAGACGGGAGATGGAAGGATGGTTAGAGGGGCAGAAGATGGAGGGATGGGTGGAGGTAGCGACAGGGGAACAGATGGATGGGTGGGTGCATATCGTGCTAGCTCAGCCTTCCAGGACTTAAATGCCTCATTACTCAGTCTTTGAGGCTCCCAGGTTCTCGAGTCCACCCCAGCCCACCCCACAAAATTCAGGGTTTGTGGGAGAATCCCGCCCCAGCACCAAGGAGGAGGGCCGACCTTTCTGGGCACGTCATCAGGTCCCACACAGCCTAGGAAGAGAGAGGAAAGGAATCCTGTCAGCAGAGTCTCGGTGCCACAGGAGCCAGGCTCAGCCTCACAGAGGCAGGAGGGAGGCACCGAGAGCAGGCAACGTACCGCAGAACTCCACGCAGACATCAAAGCCGGGGGCATAGCTGGTGGTGCCCTTGGGGCAGAAGCAGCCTTCCACCAGGCCTGTGTCCTTCCGCAGCGAGGAGCTGGAGGGGTGGGGGGGCTTCGTGAGATGGGGATGTGGACGGGCTGGGGAGCTGGCATGCTGGAGCACCACGCCCAGACAGTACCACCCAGGGGCCAAGCCCACACATTTCCCAGCAGCTGACCTGGACCCACAGGTGGGCTCCTCGGCAGGACCACAGGCCCGGTACTCCCTGTGAGACGGGCACGTAACCGCTGTGGGAGAGAGGCAGCAGTCAGAGGAGCCGGAGACATCAGAGGAGCCTGTGCCTATCCCCCTACCCCCTGACCAGTGACAGTCCTGCCCAGCCCCTCCCACAAAGGACCCACCCTCCCACACTGGCTGAGGGTGGCCAGCTGCCGGCTGCTGCCCGCCTTGGGCCCCCATGCTGTCCCCAGCCAGGAGGCCGGTGCCCAGTGGTGCTTAGCAAGGCTCGCAGTCCATCCAGCGTCCCCAGCCCTTCCAGCCTGCCCTTCTTCCCCACCCCAAGGCTCAGCCTGCCTCCATGGGGGCCTGGCCACCCCACCCTGATCTGGGTTCAAGCTGGCACAGTGCCCAGCAGAGCCCCGGCGCCCCAGCCCTTCCTCAGGACCCTCGCCCAGGGGCTGAAACACTGGGCACTTACGGCAGGCCCCCTGGGTGTGGTTCCGCCAGTCAATGCAGACGCCCTCGTGGGCACAGAGGGCCGCATATGTCTGCAGGCTGGCGCACTCCAGGCCTGAGTTGGGCACGAAGCAGCTGTCGAACACGCAGGCGTCATAGTACTGCTGGGGGGGCACCAGGGTGTGGCACTCGGCAAACAAGCTGTTGGGGTGGGGTGTGGGTCACGCTTCAGCCGGTGCCACCAGGCTCTCTCACTCCCCACCACCCAGCCCCTCTGCCTGGGCTGCCCTCCTGGAGCTCAGCCTGCATCTCACCAAGGGGGCCTGCACAGTGGCCCAAGGATGAGGCCGTATGGCCAGGCTCTCAGAGATGAAGGCGCCACATCTAAATGGCCACCAGGTCCCAGGATCCTACCTCCAGTAACCCGGGCAGAGGGCCACCCAGCCTTGACTTGCATACCTCTCGGCACGAGGCGCTCGCTCCCATGGATGCCAGCTTTGAGGGTGCCCCCTCTCTGTCTACACCCCAATCTGCCTCCCTGGTTCAGCCCTGAATGCTAGCTGCGTCCTGGGTCCACTGATAAACCCCAGGCTTCAAGCTCAGCCTATCCTGCACCTCCGAGGTGGCAGGAGAGATTCAGGAATCAAAAGAGGCAGGGGGGTGTCTGACAAGGCAGCTCGGCCCCATAGAAATCAGGAGCCTGAGCCCTAAGGCCTTCACTTTCCCAGCCCCACACCAGGGCCCCAGCCTCGTCTCCTCTGTGCAGACAGGGCCCGGGGGTGGGGGGTGCACAGAGAGGCGAGGCTGCTCCCTGAGTCCCTGCAGCTCTCTAATGACGAGGCCATAGATGGGCCGGGAGCAGGGTCACCTGTCCTTGATGAGCTTGCAGAGGGAAGGATCACAGTCCTCGGGTGTGGGGGTGCGGCTGCTGGCTGCCGTGGTGGCCGGGCGTGGGCTGGTGAAGCTGGAGTGGGGACAGTGCGGCTTGGAGGGGTCGTCCACCACCCACTGGTCAGCTGCGACCTCGCAGTTGGAGATGACCTCCCCACTGGGCAGCACGCAGTCATCCGAGGTGGTGTTGGTGCACGTGCCTGCGTTGGCGAGAAGGGCCAGGTTGTCCAGCAGACCCGGTGAGCGCCTGGGACCCCTCCCCTCCTCCTGCCCAGGTCCTCTGGGGACCAGCTGGCCAGTGCCAAGGACACAGACTAGACTAGACTCCTATTGGTGTCCCACAGGGACAAAACCTGGATGACGGCCATGGGGGCTCCAAGCAGAGGAGGAGGACCTCATCCAGGCTGGCAGGTGCCCACTCCCCGCTGGCCTCCCAGGGGCAAGGCGCAGGAGCCGCAGGGGGCAGGGGCTCACCACACTGGCCCTTGGTGTTGTTGCCAAACAGGCGGTAGGGCAGCCTGATGGAGAAGGAGAGGCCGTCGTAGGAGATGAGGGCGCCCAGCTCGGGGATGTCCACCACGTACTTGAAGCCCGACTCATACACCTGCAGCCCGAACTTCTTGTAGGGCAGCGCCACGGACTGCTCGTTGACCTGCACCTGTGGCCGACACACCTGGGGTCAGAGGGCCAGCCGGGCAGAAGTTGCCCAATCCGTGGGAGGTCTGCCCTGCCCTGGCCGCCTGGACAAAGGAGCCTTGAGTGTCTGAGGGACAGGGCGGGTGGGCTGTGCCTTCAGAGAGCGCCTGGGACCACAGCACCCTCTTCATCACATGGCGTGATGGGGGTCCCACCCTTTCTCAATTCCTTTTCAGTGCACTGAGCAGACTTGTCCAGGCTGGTCCCAGGGGTGAGGACCCCAAGACTCTGAGCCCCATGCAGAGGGTGGGGCTCCCCCTATCATGGGAGCCAACCACTCCATGCGGTATGTGCACCTGTGCTTGGGGAGGGGCTTCTGCCACAGAGATCTGTGCTCAGGGTGGGCGGTGGGGGCACGAGAGGGGAGGTTGAGGGGTCCCTGACGCCCCTTGTGGGCCTGTGAGAAGAACCGCATGTGTCCCATGAACACTGCTCCCCTCCCACCACAGCTCAGGGGGTGCAGCCCAGCCCCCGCCAAGGGAGGGAGCCGTATGGATGCCCCGCCGTGGCCATGGGTCCTGCCAGCATACCTGCACCTTCAGGGGCAGCATCTGCACCGTCCTGAGCTGCACCTCCTGGCTCTCGTGGCGCACGATGAGTGTGCGGGGGCAGGACACTCGGTCGGTGACATCGCAGTGGTAGTTGTCGATGTAGACCCCGAAGTTGTCCACGGTGGGGTTGACCTCCTCCACCAGCACGTACGTGCAGTTGCCCTGGTAGCTGTAGTAGAGCCCGTCGAAGGTGGTGTAGTGCGGGTCCCCCCAGCCCGTGCAGTAGCCTGTGGAGGGAGCCCGGGTGAGCCGGGGGCAGAGGGAGGGGGACCCGGGGGGAGGGGACAGGATGCAGTCAGGAGCTCAGGGAGGGTGAGAAGAGCAGGGAGGATCCTAGGGACACGGAAAGTCTGGTCTGGGACAGGCGGGGCATCCGGGCTGGGGAGGATGGGGGTCAGCTTCGTCCGGCCCCCACAAGGCATCTCTCCACGCAGCCCTCAGTGGCCGTTCCTTCTGCAGGATGGTGCCTGGCTTTGGAGCCAGAAGGTACAGGTTCGAAGTCCAGCTCTGCCCCTCTAACCACAGAGGTCCCTGTGCTCCACCAGGCACGCCCCAGCCCTGCCCAGCCCCCTGGAGATGAGGAATGAGCTGGGCTGTGGGAAGTCCCTCTGGAGATGTGCTTGGCCCTTTGTGAGCTCGGCTGTCAAGGCCGTCACGTCCAACCTGGGGTCTGCGCCCGAGGACCTCAGGCCCCAAAGCCCCCGCCCATGGAAGGGAGGAGGTGGGGAGGCTCCAGCCACAGCGTGGGCTTACAGTCGCACTCCCAGTGCCAGCAGCAGCCGTCGGGGTCCGGGACGCGCACAGGCGTGAGGTTGTTGGAGCAGGTGGGCATGGGCGGGGGCTTGCACTCCACCTGCATGATCTCCACCGTGTTGTCGTGCTTGCAAGTGGCCATGGTGCAGTTGCAGATCCACCACGTCTCGTTCTCCTGAGGGCGGGGAGGGCGCAGGGTCAGGGGGACCAGCCCCACCACCCGGCCCACCAAGGACACTCTTGTGAGGCCCCTGCTTGTGAGGCCCCTGGGTGAGTACCTAAGAGCCCTCCTCAGGAGGCTGGACGCCAAGGGTGGCTTCAAGGCCACCATGTTGCAGCAAGAAGGGCCTAGGTGAGACAGCGGGGTGCCCTGGCAGACCTTGTGTCTGAAAGGCAGCTTGAAGCCGCAGCCCTACTGGGGATGGTGCAGGGCATGGGGGACAGTGGCGTCTTGGGTGACCAGCAGGAAGGCAGCGCCTGGGGCATTGAAGGCCTGGACGGTAGGGACACAGCCGCCCACAGCCCACTGACCTCTCTGGGAGGATCAAAGTCGGGGCACCCCCTGGTGGTGGTGCTGATGCTGGTGGTGGTTGGCATGCTTGACATTGTGGACAGCGTGGGCGTTGGCGTGGGTGTGCTGGGCGTTGGGGAGGGGGTAGATGGGCAGGACCAGTTGAGGATCTGCAAGAAGCCATCCAGCGAGCAGTTCACGAAGTAGCAGGTGTCCCCGTGCGTGCCGTTGTACACCACCTCGCCTGCAGGGGGAGAGACCAGTGCCTACGCCATCCAGGCAGGGCTGGCCACCAGTGTGCACAGGCGGGTCCCCACCCACGCCACCAGAGGGGAGCCCACCACCCCCTCTCCCCTTGACTCATGGCTGCAGCAAGGTGGAGCTGGCCACGGAATCAGCTCCCCCCACGCGGCACCCAGCTTCCCTAGCAAGCTCCCGGTTTAGACCTGAAACCTGACTCCTACCCATGGAAAAGCAGAGGCCAAAGTCCCACCAGCCTCAACCATCTGAGAGTCGGAGGGAACAGCCTGTGTACCTGGGCGAAATGCCGTGTTGTTCAGAAAACACTTGATGGGGGTGGTCAAGCTGGAGGTGACGATGGTCCTTGTGGTGCTGAGTGGGGTCGGGGTAGTAGTGGGCACGCTGGTGGTGGAGGTGCTGGTGGTTTGTGGTGCGCTCGAGGTCGGCGTAGGGGTCTCAGTGGTGGTAGTAGCGGTGGTGCTAGTGATTTCTGTACTAATAGGAGTCTGGGTGGAGGTCTCTGTGGAGGTTGTGGTGAGGGTGTGGGTTGGTGTAGGGATCTTGGTGGTGGTCATGGTGGGCGTTGTGGTCTCTGTGGTCATGGTGTTGGTGATGGTGGGGGTCGAGGTTGAGGTATCTGTGCTGGTGATGGTGGTGATGGTGGGGGTCGGGGTTGTGGTCTCTGTGGTGGTGGTGGTGGTGATGGTGGGGGTCGGGGTAGTGGTCTCTGTGGTGGTGGTGGTGGTGGTGATGGTCGGGGTCGGGGTTGTGGTGTCTGTGGTGGTGGTGGTGGTGGTGATGGTAGGGGTCGGGGTTGTGGTGTCTGTGGTGGTGGTGATGGTGGGGGTCGGGGTTGTGGTGTCTGTGGTGGTGGTGATGGTGGGGGTCGGGGTTGTGGTCTCTGTGGTGGTGGTTGTGGTGATGGTGGGGGTCAGGGTTGTGGTGTCTGTGGTGGTGGTGGAGATGGTCGGGGTCGGGGTTGTGGTGTCTGTGGTGGTAGTGATGCTGGGGGTTGGGGTTGTGGTGTGTGTGGTGGTGGTGGTGGTGGTGGTGACGGTGGGGGTCGGGGTTGTGGTGTCTGTGGTGGTGGCGGTGATGGTGGGGGTCGGGGTTGTGGTCTGTGTGGTGGTGGTGGTGATGGTCGGGGTCGAGGTTGTGGTCTCTGTGGTGGTGGGGGTAGGCGTGGGGGCACACAAACAGCAGTAGACATTGATCTCATAGTTGATGCAGTAAGGCATGGGGATGGGTCCCCCTGTCTGCTGCTCTTCGTTTTTGCACAGCAGTCCAACTGAAGTGTTGCACGCCAGCGTTTGTCGAAGCTGTTCGATGGGAACGTCTGGATACATACTGGCTCTGCAGGAGATGTCGGCTGCCCGGCCTGATCCACAGACGTCTCCAATGGGTTCAACTTCTCCACCTGTTTTGCTAAAGGTTGGTTTCCCAGAATCCAGCCAGCCAGTCCATTCGCAGACAGGCACACACGTAGTAGGGGAAACGGTCGTGGACGTGGTAGGCGTACTGGTGGGAGTAGGGGTGGAGGTCTGTGTGGTGGTGGTGGTGATGGTGGGGGTCGGGGTTGTGGTGTCTGTGGTGGTGGTGGTGGTGGTGGTGATGGTGGGGGTCGGGGTTGTGGTGTCTGTGGTGGTGATGGTGGGGGTTGAGGTTGTGGTGTCTGTGGTGGTTGTGGTGGTGATGGTGGGGGTCGGGGTTGTGGTCTCTGTGGTTGTGGTGATGGTGGGGGTCAGGGTTGTGGTGTCTGTGGTGGTGGTGGTGGTGGTGGTGATGGTCAGGGTCGGGGTTGTGGTCTCTGTGGTGGTGGTGATGGTCGGGGTCGGGGTTGTGGTCTCTGTGATGGTGGCGCTGGTGGGGGTTGGGGTGGAGGTCTCTGTGGTGGTGGGGGTAGGCGTGGGGGCACACGAACAGCAGTAGACATTGATCTCATAGTTGAGGCAGTAATGCTTGAGGATGGTCTTCTGGTCTTGGTTTTTGCACACCAGTCCAACTGAAGTGTTGCACACTACCCTTTGTCCAAGCTGTTCGATGGGAACGTTTGGAAACTTAGTGGCTCTGCAGGAGATGTCGGCTACCCGGCCTGATCCACAGACGTCTCCAATGGGTTCAACTTCTCCACCTGTTTTGCTAAAGGTTGGTTTCCCAGAATCCAGCCAGCCAGTCCATTCGCAGACAGGCACACACGTAGTAGCGGAAATGGTCGTGGACGTGGTAGGCGTACCGGTGGGAGTAGGGGTGGAGGTCTGTGTGGTGGTGGTGGTCATGGTGGGGGTCGGGGTTGAGGTGTCTGTGGTGGTGGGGGTAGGCGTGGGGGCACACGAACAGCAGTAGACGTTGATCTCATAGTTGAGGCAGTAATGCTTGAGGATGGTCTTCTGGTCTTGGTTTTTGCACACCAGTCCAACTGAAGTGTTGCACACTACCCTTTGTCCAAGCTGTTCGATGGGAACGTTTGGAAACTTAGTGGCTCTGCAGGAGACGTCAGCTACCCAGCCTGATCCACAGACGTCTCCAATGGGTTCAACTTCTCCACCTGTTTTGCTAAAGGTTGGTTTCCCAGAATCCAGCCAGCCAGTCCATTTGCAGACAGGCACACACGTAGTAGCGGAAATGGTCGTAGACGTGGTAGGCGTACCGGTGGGAGTAGGGGTGGAGGTCTGTGTGGTGGTGGTGGTCATGGTGGGGGTCGGGGTTGAGGTGTCTGTGGTGGTGGGGGTAGGCGTGGGGGCACACGAACAGCAGTAGACGTTGATCTCATAGTTGAGGCAGTAATGCTTGAGGATGGTCTTCTGGTCTTGGTTTTTGCACACCAGTCCAACTGAAGTGTTGCACACTACCCTTTGTCCAAGCTGTTCGATGGGAGCGTTTGGAAACTTAGTGGCTCTGCAGGAGATGTCGGCTACCCGGCCTGATCCACAGACGTCTCCAATGGGTTCGACTTCTCCACCTGTTTTGCTAAAGGTTGGTTTCCCAGAATCCAGCCAGCCAGTCCATTCGCAGACAGGCACACACGTAGTAGGGGAAACGGTTGTGGACGTGGTAGGCGTACCGGTGGGAGTAGGGGTGGAGGTCTCTGTGGTGGTGGTGGTGATGGTGGGGGTCGGGGTTGTGGTGTCTGTGGTGGTGGTGGTGGTGGTGGTGGTGATGGTCGGGGTCGGGGTTGTGGTGTCTGTGGTGGTGGTGGTGATGGTGGGGGTCGGGGTTGTGGTCTCTGTGGTGGTGATGGTGATGGTAGGGGTCGGGGTTGTGGTCTCTGTGGTGGTGATGGTGGGGGTTGAGGTTGTGGTGTCTGTGGTGGTGGTGGTGGTGATGGTGGGGGTCGGGGTTGTGGTCTCTGTGGTTGTGGTGATGGTGGGGGTCAGGGTTGTGGTGTCTGTGGTGGTGGTGGTGGTGGTGGTGATGGTCGGGGTCGGGGTTGTGGTCTCTGTGGTGGTGGTGATGGTCGGGGTCGGGGTTGTGGTCTCTGTGGTGGTGGGGGTTGGGGTGGAGGTCTCTGTGGTGGTGGGGGTAGGCGTGGGGGCACACGAACAGCAGTAGACATTGATCTCATAGTTGAGGCAGTAATGCTTGAGGATGGTCTTCTGGTCTTGGTTTTTGCACACCAGTCCAACTGAAGTGTTGCACACTACCCTTTGTCCAAGCTGTTCGATGGGAACGTTTCGAAACTTAGTGGCTCTGCAGGAGACGTCAGCTACCCAGCCTGATCCACAGACGTCTCCAATGGGCTCAATGTCTCCACCTGTTTTGCTAGAGGTTGGTTTCCCGGAATCCAGCCAGCCAGTCCATTCGCAGAGAGGCACACACGTAGTAGCGGAAACGGTTGTGGACGTGGTAGGCATACCAGTGGGAGTAGGGGTGGAGGTCTGTGTGGTGGTGGTGGTCATGGTGGGGGTCGGGGTTGAGGTGTCTGTGGTGGTGGGGGTAGGCGTGGGGGCACACGAACAGCAGTAGACGTTGATCTCATAGTTGAGGCAGTAATGCTTGAGGATGGTCTTCTGGTCTTGGTTTTTGCACACCAATCCAACTGAAGTGTTGCACACTACCCTTTGTCCAAGCTGTTCGATGGGAACGTTTGGAAACTTAGTGGCTCTGCAGGAGACGTCAGCTACCCAGCCTGATCCACAGACGTCTCCAATGGGTTCAACTTCTCCACCTGTTTTGCTAAAGGTTGGTTTCCCAGAATCCAGCCAGCCAGTCCATTTGCAGACAGGCACACACGTAGTAGCGGAAATGGTCGTAGACGTGGTAGGCGTACCGGTGGGAGTAGGGGTGGAGGTCTGTGTGGTGGTGGTGGTCATGGTGGGGGTCGGGGTTGAGGTGTCTGTGGTGGTGGGGGTAGGCGTGGGGGCACACGAACAGCAGTAGACGTTGATCTCATAGTTGAGGCAGTAATGCTTGAGGATGGTCTTCTGGTCTTGGTTTTTGCACACCAGTCCAACTGAAGTGTTGCACACTACCCTTTGTCCAAGCTGTTCGATGGGAGCGTTTGGAAACTTAGTGGCTCTGCAGGAGATGTCGGCTACCCGGCCTGATCCACAGACGTCTCCAATGGGTTCGACTTCTCCACCTGTTTTGCTAAAGGTTGGTTTCCCAGAATCCAGCCAGCCAGTCCATTTGCAGACAGGCACACACGTAGTAGGGGAAACGGTTGTGGACGTGGTAGGCATACCGGTGGGAGTAGGGGTGGAGGTCTCTGTGGTGGTGGTGGTGATGGTGGGGGTCGGGGTTGTGGTGTCTGTGGTGGTGGTGGTGGTGGTGGTGGTGATGGTTGGGGTCGGGGTTGTGGTGTCTGTGGTGGTGGTGGTGATGGTGGGGGTCGGGGTTGTGGTCTCTGTGGTGGTGATGGTGATGGTAGGGGTCGGGGTTGTGGTCTCTGTGGTGGTGATGGTGGGGGTTGAGGTTGTGGTGTCTGTGGTGGTGGTGGTGGTGATGGTGGGGGTCGGGGTTGTGGTCTCTGTGGTTGTGGTGATGGTGGGGGTCAGGGTTGTGGTGTCTGTGGTGGTGGTGGTGGTGGTGGTGATGGTCGGGGTCGGGGTTGTGGTCTCTGTGGTGGTGGTGATGGTCGGGGTCGGGGTTGTGGTCTCTGTGGTGGTGGGGGTTGGGGTGGAGGTCTCTGTGGTGGTGGGGGTAGGCGTGGGGGCACACGAACAGCAGTAGACATTGATCTCATAGTTGAGGCAGTAATGCTTGAGGATGGTCTTCTGGTCTTGGTTTTTGCACACCAGTCCAACTGAAGTGTTGCACACTACCCTTTGTCCAAGCTGTTCGATGGGAACGTTTCGAAACTTAGTGGCTCTGCAGGAGACGTCAGCTACCCAGCCTGATCCACAGACGTCTCCAATGGGCTCAATGTCTCCACCTGTTTTGCTAGAGGTTGGTTTCCCGGAATCCAGCCAGCCAGTCCATTCGCAGAGAGGCACACACGTAGTAGCGGAAACGGTTGTGGACGTGGTAGGCATACCAGTGGGAGTAGGGGTGGAGGTCTGTGTGGTGGTGGTGGTCATGGTGGGGGTCGGGGTTGAGGTGTCTGTGGTGGTGGGGGTAGGCGTGGGGGCACACGAACAGCAGTAGACATTGATCTCATAGTTGAGGCAGTAATGCTTGAGGATGGTCTTCTGGTCTTGGTTTTTGCACACCAGTCCAACTGAAGTGTTGCACACTACCCTTTGTCCAAGCTGTTCGATGGGAACGTTTGGAAACTTAGTGGCTCTGCAGGAGATGTCGGCTACCCGGCCTGATCCACAGACGTCTCCAATGGGTTCAACTTCTCCACCTGTTTTGCTAAAGGTTGGTTTCCCAGAATCCAGCCAGCCAGTCCATTCGCAGACAGGCACACACGTAGTAGCGGAAATGGTCGTGGACGTGGTAGGCGTACCGGTGGGAGTAGGGGTGGAGGTCTGTGTGGTGGTGGTGGTCATGGTGGGGGTCGGGGTTGAGGTGTCTGTGGTGGTGGGGGTAGGCGTGGGGGCACACGAACAGCAGTAGACGTTGATCTCATAGTTGAGGCAGTAATGCTTGAGGATGGTCTTCTGGTCTTGGTTTTTGCACACCAGTCCAACTGAAGTGTTGCACACTACCCTTTGTCCAAGCTGTTCGATGGGAACGTTTGGAAACTTAGTGGCTCTGCAGGAGACGTCAGCTACCCAGCCTGATCCACAGACGTCTCCAATGGGTTCAACTTCTCCACCTGTTTTGCTAAAGGTTGGTTTCCCAGAATCCAGCCAGCCAGTCCATTTGCAGACAGGCACACACGTAGTAGCGGAAATGGTCGTAGACGTGGTAGGCGTACCGGTGGGAGTAGGGGTGGAGGTCTGTGTGGTGGTGGTGGTCATGGTGGGGGTCGGGGTTGAGGTGTCTGTGGTGGTGGGGGTAGGCGTGGGGGCACACGAACAGCAGTAGACGTTGATCTCATAGTTGAGGCAGTAATGCTTGAGGATGGTCTTCTGGTCTTGGTTTTTGCACACCAGTCCAACTGAAGTGTTGCACACTACCCTTTGTCCAAGCTGTTCGATGGGAGCGTTTGGAAACTTAGTGGCTCTGCAGGAGATGTCGGCTACCCGGCCTGATCCACAGACGTCTCCAATGGGTTCGACTTCTCCACCTGTTTTGCTAAAGGTTGGTTTCCCAGAATCCAGCCAGCCAGTCCATTCGCAGACAGGCACACACGTAGTAGGGGAAACGGTTGTGGACGTGGTAGGCGTACCGGTGGGAGTAGGGGTGGAGGTCTCTGTGGTGGTGGTGGTGATGGTGGGGGTCGGGGTTGTGGTGTCTGTGGTGGTGGTGGTGGTGGTGGTGGTGATGGTCGGGGTCGGGGTTGTGGTGTCTGTGGTGGTGGTGGTGATGGTGGGGGTCGGGGTTGTGGTCTCTGTGGTGGTGATGGTGATGGTAGGGGTCGGGGTTGTGGTCTCTGTGGTGGTGATGGTGGGGGTTGAGGTTGTGGTGTCTGTGGTGGTGGTGGTGGTGATGGTGGGGGTCGGGGTTGTGGTCTCTGTGGTTGTGGTGATGGTGGGGGTCAGGGTTGTGGTGTCTGTGGTGGTGGTGGTGGTGGTGGTGATGGTCGGGGTCGGGGTTGTGGTCTCTGTGGTGGTGGTGATGGTCGGGGTCGGGGTTGTGGTCTCTGTGGTGGTGGGGGTTGGGGTGGAGGTCTCTGTGGTGGTGGGGGTAGGCGTGGGGGCACACGAACAGCAGTAGACATTGATCTCATAGTTGAGGCAGTAATGCTTGAGGATGGTCTTCTGGTCTTGGTTTTTGCACACCAGTCCAACTGAAGTGTTGCACACTACCCTTTGTCCAAGCTGTTCGATGGGAACGTTTCGAAACTTAGTGGCTCTGCAGGAGACGTCAGCTACCCAGCCTGATCCACAGACGTCTCCAATGGGTTCAACTTCTCCACCTGTTTTGCTAAAGGTTGGTTTCCCAGAATCCAGCCAGCCAGTCCATTCGCAGACAGGCACACACGTAGTAGCGGAAACGGTAGTGGACGTGGTATGCATAGTGGTGGAAATAGGGGTGGAGATCTCTGTGGAGGTGGTAGAGGGGGTGGTGGAAATGCTGGGTGTCATGGTGGTGGTCCCCGTGGTCGGGTTCGTTGTGTGTGTTGTGGTCACAGTGGTTGTAGTGGTGGTGGTCCCGGGTGGGCTATCTGGGGTGGGGGTCATGGTGGGGCGGGTGGTTGTTGCTGTGGTTGTGTTTGGGATTGTGTTCTCAGTGGTAGTGGGGCTGGGAGTCGGGGTTGGTGGCCCTGGGGTGGGGGTTGTGGCAGGGGGGGTGGTTGCAGTGGTCGTGGCGGTGGTGGTGGTGGTGGTGTCGGTGGTGGAGGGGACAGGGGTCGTGCTGCTCAGGCTGGAGGAGCTTGAGGGTGCCTGGGTAGTCTGACAAATGTTGAAGTGCTGTACCACCGTCCCGTTGGGGCCACATAGCTCCCAGTAGCAGAAGAAGCCGTCCTGGGTGTAGTTGAGAATCTTTCCTGGGGGATGGGAGCGAGGCTGATGTCAACACTTTGGGAGCAAGACTCACAAGACCCCCCTTGGCCTGTCCTAAGAAGGGAAAGGAGGGCTGTCCCTTGTCTCTGGCAAGCCGCAAAACAATGCCCCATCAGGACGCCTCCCCAGAACCCTAAGGGCCCCCATCAGGATGGAGAAGCTGGGTCACAGGAGGGCATTTGCCACGGGGAGCATCAGGATGTGAGCCCCAAGGGGCTGCTGCCCAGCAGGCAGCTCTGAGCCGGGAAGGGCCCCCGGGGTCCACAGGGTGGAAGAGGAGACTGAGTGCCCAGGGTCCAGGGACAGGAGAGCCACCAGTTCTTCTGGGTGGGGCCAGGCCTGCCACCGCGGGGGCAGCCACAGAGGGCAGCTTACCTTCCTCGGGCCGGCAGACGACCTTCGAGGACTTGGTGCACACGCTGGAAGACAAGTGCTGCAGCTTCAGACCCCAGAAAATGAGGAAAGTCGCCTCTCCCCCCAGGCTCCACCTTCCCTGCACGCCGGAGGCCCCACGCCCTGTGCACACCCCTGATGCCACACCCCCGATGCCACACCCCTGAGGCTGGCCAGAAGCCTAGGGCACGGCCCCAAACACCCACCCCAGGGGTACATGCGCTCTAACTGTACAGAGTGGGTATGAGGCGAGGTAGGCAAAAGCCGGACACAGAAGGGAGGCAGCGCAGAGAAGGAAGGCCCGTCTCTCACCGGGAAGGGGACTGATCCCCACGCCCTGGCTCCTGTGTGCAAGCATGCACGTATGCATCCATGCAAGTGTGCACTCATGGGTGTGCGTGTGCGCCTTTGCATGTGAGAGCATGTGTGTTGTGTCCACTTCTGTGTAAGTGAACACTTTGTGTGCCTGTGCGTGGGTGCATGGATGTGAATGCTCGTGGGTGCATATGCACCTGTGCGTGTGTGGCCATGTCACAGGCGCATGCGTGTGAGCACGTGCGTGTGTGTCTCTGTGTGTTCTGCCCTCCACGACCTCCCCTATGATGTGAGCCTAGGTACCAAGACTGGCAGATGTCATCCATGGGAACAGACGCTCCAGGTAGGTAGCGGGTGTCCTCGATATAGCAGCCACATTTGTCTCTTGTGACGCACTTCTTCAGATCCTCGTCATAGATGGGCCTGTGCTTAGGGCACCGGGGGTAGCAGCCTAGTGGGCACAGGGCACAGGGCACAGGGCTTGGACCATGGTGGAGGACTCCATGTCCACCAGACCCCACCCATGGGCCCCACTCTGGCAGGTCCTTCTCTGCAGGATGTCCCTATGGAAAGGCCAGGGACTGGAAAGGCAGGGACCTACATCCCCCCAGCTGGGCCCTGCACACTGCCACATGGCCAAAGTGACAGCTAGGTCCTGCCCACCTGCTGAGGGACAGCCAGGCCCTGCCCAGCCTCCAGGTTGCACCCTGGGCCCCTGACCTGATATCGTCCCTCCCACGAGGTAGGAGGCTCCCTCCCCAGACTTCACGGCTCAGTCCTTCATGTCACTGGCTCTCAGATCGAAGGCCCTGGAGTGGCCTCCCAGACCCACCTCTGAAAGCCCTCGCCCCCTCGTCCTGCTCTGCAGGTCCCCATAGCACTCTCTGCTCCTGGCAACACCCGGTGCCTGTTAACCTGCTTCTTTTCTGCCTCCCCCCGAGAGGGCAGGTTCACAGCTCAGTCTCCAAGCCCACTGTGCAATCAACAGACTCTGCAGAAATTGAACCTGGCCCACCCTGAGACTCGGGGTCCCCAGCCCCCACAGAGCCGCTCTCAGGGTGACCACAAGGGTCTCCAGAGGAGACTGTCCTGCAGCCCCAGGCCAGCAGGGCAGGGCAGGCCACTCTCACCCAGGAGGCCCCGCTCACCCTCAAGGTAGGACATGGAGATGCTGGAGTGGATGCCGTTGATGGTCCTGCAGGTCTCCAAGCTGTGATGCCCACAAGGCTCGTAGTGCCACTCACACTCATGCGGGGGGTTGTAGTAGTCGCAGAATATGGCTGGGGAGGAGGGAGGTGAGGTCAGACTCGGTGAGTGCCGAGGCTGGGTCAGGCGGACGGGCCGGGAGGGGCCAGCTCCCTCCTGCCACCCCAGGCAGCACAGTGGCCCTGAGGAAGGACACTTGGATCCTTGGGTTGGGGGAGGCAGGCAGGGGACCACATACACCCCATCACTTGCAGGGGTAAGGAGTGCCACCTGACCCACTGGCACCCAGGCCCAGGACGAGTGGACACTCACGGCACAGGTCCGGCGTCCTCCAGAACACGCAGGCCCCCTCCTTGGTGCACTCCTGGGCGTAGGCAGCCACGGCGGAGCAGAAGCACTCACAGTCGCCGCCCGAGTCGCAGGAGCATGAGTCATAGACACAGGCCTCATAGAAGGGCGTGGGGTCCACCTGGGGGAGAAGCCACCATGTGCCCTGGGCGCATGCTGCTCCATGGGGCCAGGCCTCCCACTGCGGCCAGAGGACCTCAGGACCCAGAGACCAGCCCCACTCCTGGGACAGGGGGAGGTCACCCAGCACTAGCTTCCCAGGCCTCCAGTGGGGCTGACGGGTGAGGTCCAGACATGGTTGGCCAACTCTGGCCATACAGACCCTCAGCGCCCCGGGGTCTTCTGCCATGAGACAGGCCACCCTGCACCTGCTCCCTCGCCCCCACTGCCTGGAATGAGGACCATCAGGTCTTAGGGGCTGTGTGTCCTTTCTCCCTCCTGGAAGGTACAGGAGGCTGTGGGTCCAGCCAGAGTTCTCAGAGGGAAAGATGGACCTCGGGTCGTGTGTCCAAAGGACACAGAGGATGGTGCTGAAGCTGGAGGTGACACAGCTGAGCCACACCCAGTGTGCGCACCAGGCAGTGAGATGTTGCCCAACCACAGCCAGTCCCGTGCCCGCCGCCTGTGCTGCGCCCCCCCCCCCCCCCACCTTGCTGTGGCAGGCGCTGAAGACTGGGCTCTTGATGATGCTGCACTGCTTCTTGGCCCAGGAGCGGCGGTGCGGCTTCAGGGTGCACGGCTCGGGGGTGGCGCTCACGTCCGGGCAGGTGTGGGCCTCCTTCCAGCTGTTCCCAAAATCCAGTTCGCTCTCCACCACCATGTGGTCCCGCGTGGTAAAGTCATTGTTGGAGCGCTGGTCGAAGTTCCCACATAGGCCGCACACAGTGCCCTGCGGAGACCAGCGAGCCGGGGGCTTTGTGAGGGGGCTCGAGGGAGGGAGGGGTACGGCCCCGCTGTGCCTGGGAGGCCCGGTGTGCGTGCAGGACCAGCCCTGCAGAGGCCTGGTGGGCAGGGGAGGCTGCGTACCTTGTAGGAGGGGGCCAGCTTGATGAAGATGGTGGTCCTCTTGTCCCAGATGACGATGATGCCGATGCTGGCCTCCACCACCAGGTACTGGCCCACCTCCCGCGTGGTGTAGGCCACATGGTGGCCCACGTCGCGCTGGATCACCACGCGGTGTTTGTCCTCCAGCTTCAGCTCTGTCCTCTGTGCCCAGGGGAGAGGCCCGGTCACTGGCCAGGTCCAAGGGTCCCCGAGGACCCTCACATCCCTGGGGACGGGCAGCACTCACCCCGATGAAGATCTTGATGGCCTTGGAGCAGGTGACGCCCGTGGTGCCACACGGGACATTCTCGGTGATGATGCTGAAGGAGCCCAGCGAGGAGTTCTGGCCGCAGTAGTCCTGGGGACCCACGGCAGAGTGTGAGCCAGGCCAGCCAGGCCACAGGTGCCCCACTGGGAGCCCCACCCCAGCTGAGCCTCAGCCCCTCCTCTGTCGAGAGGGGATAACATGCCACATGTGTGACCTCACCAACCTCGCACAGCCCTCAATGCACGCCCACACCCCCCGTGCACCCGAGGGAGGGTCACAGGATGGGAGCATGGGGGAAGGGCTGGCCCCTCACACTCACAGGAGCCTCCACTGAGAGCAGCTCAGGGCCGGCAGAGCATGGACATGGGCAGGTGCAGGCCTTGGCGGTGCCCTTGCCTCACCTGAACGGCCACATAGGAGCAGTTTCCATCGAAGTTGTAGTACTTCCCATCAAAGGTGATGTAGTGGCCGCTCCCATGGATGACACAGGTGCCGTGGCACACAGACTGGGTACATGCCCAGCGTCCTCTCTGGCAGGTGCTGAGGAGAGCAGGAGAGGGGCCTGGAGGCACTACAGGGCCCAGGGCCTCACAGCCCTGTTCAGAGGGGAGCCTGGCCGAGCAGGGGCACAGTGCAGACACCTCCCCAGGCAGCTCACACATGATGCCTGCCAACCCACACCAGCTCAGCAAGTGCCACCCCAGTGCAGCTCTGATCCCGGCCAGGGCCTTGCCCGCCAGGTAGAGTGCCACACGGCCCTGCTGGCACTAGCTGGCCCCACGGGAAACAGCCCCAACCCTCTGCCTGGCCTGCAGGACACGCTCCAACCGGAGGGCAGCCGGGCCAGGCCACTCACCAGGTGTTGCAGTCCACCTTGATCTTGTCCCCGCGGGAGAAGAAGCCCTTGTTGTGCACACAGGGGCAGTCCTCCACCACAACGCAGCCGCCTCGGCCGTCGTCGATCAGCCCCTCAGGGCACATGCAGCCGCTCACACACTCTGTCTGGTACTGTGGGGTGGCCGTAGAGTGGGGTTCAGGCATTAGATGCCAGGCCCGGGATCTTGGCTGCCCTTGGCTGGCCTGTCCTCTGACACTGCAGACTCCTCTTGTGTCCCCCACCCCCAACCCCGCCTCCACCCCTTGACCCCTGATCCCTCTGTCTGGCCCACCCCTGGAGCCCTTCTTCCTTGGACACCTCCACTACTGGGCAGGGAGACACGTGAGTGCTGCCTGCCAGGGGCCCTACACTGGCCCCTCTGACCCCAGCAGGCTAAGCGGAGCCTGCAGGCCGCCACCAGGCCCCAGGGACAGGAGGGGTCAATGAGCCTCATGGGTCCTCAGGAACTGGCAAAGCAGCTCAGGGTCAGGGCGGGAGTTTGGCTGAACCCTCCCCTCCACAGCCACCCCAGCTGTGCCCTCTCCTCCCTGGTTGCCCCGGAAGCACCCTCCCCTCCATGGCGGTCCCAGCACGCACGTGTCCTGCAGCCAGCGTCTGGCAGCTGAGGGGGCGGGGGTTCCGGATGGTCAGCGCGGTCTGGTTGTTGCAGTCAATGTGGATCTTTGGGGCTTTGCAGGCTGCAGACAGAGGAGCCACCCCAGCTCAGCTGAAGTAGGCGGCTGGCGGGCTCAGGCAGGAAGGAGAGGGGGTAGGGGGAGCAGGCTGAGGGGCAAGGGGCAGGGGGCCCGACCTCAGGCCACATTCACTTACTCTCGCCAATCAGTTTGACTGGATTGCAGAGCAGCCTCCCGTTGCGGCACACGCTGCAGGGAGAGTGGGAAGGTGAATGGGGCCCTTTGAGGACAGGCCCAGAGACTCTGTGGGGCGGGGCGGGGATGGTGGCTCCCCCAGGTAGAGCCAGCCCTGCCCACCCCCGTGCCATCCTTCCTGGCCCCAGCCCACTCACCACCGCTCCTCCTGCCTCAAGACCACCTCCCCTGCCTCCAGGTAGAGGCCTCGGTGGTAGCAGGAGCACTTAGCCAGGGGCACACAGCGGCCCTTCTCGTCCAGGAAGGTGCGGTCGGGGCAGCCGCAGCCGTCCACAGGCGCGAAGCCCTGGAGGCAGTGGGCGTCGGCCTCGGACAGCGAGCGGCAGGTCTGCTGGCAGGTGGTCAGGTTATACAGGAAGATCTGCGAGTTGGGGCAGGAACCCACGTCCTTGTCTGCAGAGGGGCAGGGCCAGCGTGAGGGCGTGAGGGACGGCCCCAGCCACATCCCCGCAGGCGGCCAGTGGAGCTGTCATCCTAGGGCCGCCCCGGCTGTACAGGTGGCCCGCCCCACATGCCTCCCTGTCCAGGCAAACGGGCAGCGGCCACAGTTCGGACCCCTCCCCACAAGCGGGGAGCAGCCGAGCACCGGTTTCCCGCCTTCCTGGCAGAGGAAACTGGAAGCTGCGTCACCCGCTAGCAGTGGACCGATCCCTCTCCCTGGACTCAGGGTGAGTTGCCACTGGGGACAGGGGCTGAATCAAAGGCCAAGCCCCAGCCCCCCGCCCTATAGAGAAGCCAGGACCCCGAGCCCAGGACACCGGCAGGGGACGGCACTCACTGCAGACGTTCTCCCGCCAGCCCCACAGCATGACGCCCTTGGCAGCACAGGCACGGGCGTAGGAGGACAGGGCGGCACACAGACACTCCTCGTTGTTCTGGCAGTTGCACGTGTCGTACTTGCACCTCTGGGGGTAAACCGAGGCAGGGCAGTGAGGGAGGGAGCTGAGCTTGGGGACTCACACATGTGTGCAAGCACTCCTGGACACGCACTAGTATACATGCACCCACACATACACACGTGAGCACGCTTAAACTCCCACTTCCACACGTCCAAAAACATAACACACTCACACATGCATGCACACATTCACGGTGCACAGAGACACGTTTACACGTGTGCACACAAACATACGTGTATGCACACTCACACACAGTCTTACCCACACACACACTCAGCAGCCCCTAGCGAGAACCTCACAGGCAGCCAGTCAGGCTCAGCCAGGCGCACCGGGGACACCTTCCTGTCACGGAGCAGAGAGGGGCTGGGGAGTGCAGGAGGGGGTCCCACCCACCTTGTAGTACTGAGCTGGGTCCACAACCGAGTGACACCTGCCGAAGGGGGACTCCGTCTTCCTCAGCAGGGAGCACCAATGCTCAGCATAGTTGGCTGCAGAGGCCGGTCAGAACCTCAGGGGTGGCCCCTCCAGCAAGTGCCCTGAGTCTGGCTGCTTGGTGGCCCAGGCTGGAGCAGACACTGTCCCCACTGTGGACTGAGCCGGTCCCCCTCCAGGCCAACTCAGTGCAGGACAGTGCCCCGTGCAAGGCAGGGGCGCCCACCACCCACCCTCTCTGCCTCCTAGGACGCAATAGGCAGCATGGCGGGTGGGAGGGTATCCTGTCATGGCACCAGGCCAGTCCCTGGAGGAGGGCCACCACCCAGCCATTGGCAGGTCTAGTACCTCTGCCATGTCACTTGGTGGGCTGCCATCATGGGCCACCATAACCCAGACATGTGGCAGAAAGTAGCAGGCGGGCCCTGAGTGGGGCAGGCCATCTCACCTCCACCCACCCCCACGTCCCAGCAGGAACCCCATCTGCCTCACCACTCTCGATGTTGAGGGAGCAGGGGTCGTCCAGCCAGTCCAGCTTGTCGGGGCAGCTCGACTGGACCTTCCAGGTGTTGGCGAAGCTCGCCCCCATGGCCTCCACCAGCCCACCAGCTGTCTTGAAGTCATCGCCCTCCAGGCCATTGAAGTTCCCACAGAGGCCTGAGGGGCCGAGGGACCAGGTTAGGAAGGGCCTGGCAGGGTAGGCCCCACATAGGGCTCTGTCGTGGGAGCAGGCGGGGCCACTCACCCTGCACGCGGCCCTGGGCAGCCTGGTCCAGCGTCAGGAAGAGCTGCATGATCGGCACCAGCTGGACCTGCAGCCTGAGGCCGAAGGCGGTGTTCACGATGAGGTGATGCGAGGACGGTTGGAAGATGGAGAAGCTCGCTGCCAGGTGGGGCGGGGAGGGGCAGTGAGGAGTGGAGAGGGGCCACTAGGCAGGCGATCCCCAGGCCCGCCACTTTCAGCAAGCCGGTCTGGTGCTGCAGGGGGACCGTCCTGCTTCCTACCTGGGCCCCGGCCCATCACTCACCCGTCACATGGGGCAATTTCACCTGCAGCTCGTTCAGGAGCACAGTGCCATCCGACTTGAAGACCACCACCTGAGGGAAAGGCCAAGGGACGGTGGGGCTAAGGGCCATGGAGCCCCCGGGGGTGCCGGCAGGGCAGGGGCGGGGTACCCACGTTCTGCTTCTTGTCGGCCAGCAGCACCACCGTCTTCAGGCAGGTCTGCTTGTCCGTGGAGCCGCAGACGGCCAGCTCGCCCAGGAGGGCGTAGGAGTCATTGTGGTCGCTCTGCGGGGAGGGCGGAGACACTGAACGAGCAGGGGAGCAGGGAGAGCCAGCTCCCCACACGTGCCTGCCTGCCCGCCACACCCGCCTACCTTGGTCAGCACATAGTAGCAGTCCCCGTGGAAGGTGTACCTCTTCCCATCAAAGGTGGTGATGTGGGAGCCGCCCTCCAGCGCACAGGACCCTGGACACAGCCGGTCTTTGCACACCCAGCGGCCGGCATTGCACACGCTGCAGGCAGTGGGGCCCAGGGTCAGTCTGAGCTGCTTCCCCTAGGCCGCCGGGTCTCCAGCCCAGATCCCCAGGATCCTCCACAATCTGGCCCCCAGCCCCGGCCCCCGGGACCCACCACTGCTCGCAGTCCTTGGTGATCTTCTGGCCGGGCGCGTACTTCTGTCCCTGCAGCTTGCAGTGGCACTGGCTCACGGGGATGCAGCCGCCGCCCGCAATGTCATCGTACACGGTGCCTGGGACAGCGCCGGGCGGGGCGTTACACTCACTGGCCTCGGAAAGTGCCAGATTCCCCACAATGAGGCTGCCATTGCCAAAGCCACAGCCGTGGGACAGCCTCCGGAAGATGCCAGAATCCCCGAGGGGGGGCTACCAGCCAGGCCTCCCTCCCACAAGCACCTCTGGTCCTTTGGGCGACACCATGGTCCCCACACAGTGTCTGGTCAGGGACATGCCATGGGGGTCTGAGAGTCAGGCCCCTTCCCAGGGTCCTACAGGCTCCATGGGCCGGACAGGAGGGGGTCTGTCAAGGGGTGACAACCAGGAAGCCTTCCCTCCCGCCAGACTCCCAGAAGCCGCCATCGTGTGTGAATGAGGTGGGAACTTCAGCATTTGTGCCCTTTCTCCCTGTTCCTCGTCCCTCGATTTCAGTGGGGGCACCGTGCCTCGCTTCCTGTGCCATTGCTGCCCCCACCACCCGGCACCACCATCCCAGCATGGCTGTCCCCCTGGTGCAGCGGAAAACCCAAGGCCACTGGTCCCAGCGCCCTCAGGCGAGGGTCGGCTGTATCAGGGCACCACCCCTCCTGTCCCCGCATGCCCGTGGGTGCCCCAGCGCACACCTTCAGGGCAGAAACAGCCGTCCAGGCGGTGCTCCTCACACAGGCTGCTGACCTCCAGGTGTGAGCAGGTGTCCATGCAGGGCGAGCCACTCTCCAGGTAAACCATGTTCCCGGGGCAGCTCTTGGCTAGAAGGGCAAAGGACAGCCCCTGAGACGTGAGGCACTTACGCCAAGGGTGGAGGGCAGCTGGTGGGGGAGGGGAGAGGCTGGACCTGCCCGTGGGGTGCACCCAGAGGGCTCTAGTCTCCCACCCAGGCGGTTTCTCCCGCCCACCCCAAAGCCAAGGCCGCCTCAAGGGTGGGCAGAGGTGTGACTCCTGCTCCAGGGCACCAGGCTGCCCTGCCCTGGGCCGGCAAGGCTGCAGTGCTCCCTGTGGATTGGTGGATCATCCCCCATGTGCCCCTGGGTCCCCGCCCTCCTGATTCATGCGTGTGGCGCTTACGACAGAGAGTGCCAGTCCTCCAGTTCCCGGGGCGCCCGCCAGCATGCGAGCACTGGCGGGAGAACTCGGCCAGGGTGCTGCAGACGCAGGAGGCGCCCGAGGGGCACTGGCAGCGGTCCTGCACACAGGCCCGTACGTACGGCTCCAGCGGCACCAGGCCCAGGCAGTCCTTGAAGGCCGCGGCTGTCAGCAGCTTCTCGCACTCAGCGCGCTGGTGGACAGACACGGGCGGTGGGCGGGGCTGCTCACCCCCTCCTCCCCTCCACACCGCGGGGGGCCCCCAGCAGAGACCAGCGGGCACAGGGCCCTCTGAGGAGAGGGTTGGGCACTGCTCCCATAGGGTCTCCCCCTCAGGAATGGCTCCTCCCCTGGGCAGGGGTCCCCGGCCAGCCACTCACGTGCTCAGAGCAGGACTCAGGGGTCTGCCCCTCCTCGGGGTCATCGCACACCACCTCGGGCTTGTTGATCTTCTGCATGTTCCCGAACTGGACAGCACTGAAGAGCATGCCTGGGGGACCATAGCCGGTCAGCGAGGGGCACCCGGGAGTCTGCACACACCCGCCCCCTAGGCCCCCGAGGAGGCCCTCACCATCAGACAGGAACTCGGAGTAGCTCTGCAGGCCGTTGTAGTCCCCACAGAGCCCACACGTGTGGTTCTGGAATTTACTGTCCAGCTCCAGCTGTCGGGGGAAGAGAGAGCAGGTGAGCAGCCATGGCCAGGCAGCACCTGCAACTTGTTTGAATGGGTGTAGCAGGAGGGCTGTGGGCAGCCAGGGGGTGTCCTGGCATCACTGAGGACCAGGAGGGGATTGGGAGATGGGGAGGGCTGGCCCACCACCTGAGGCCCCGAGGTGCCTTTCTGGGTGGGCTGCCTGGCCCCGCCTCTGCCCCCAGCCTTCTCCACCAGCAGACAGGCTGCTCCACACTCCCAGCCCACCATGGACCCCACTCTTGGTGAGGATGGGACCACTGGCAACCCACTGCTCCCCTGGAGTCCCAGAGCTCTGATGGAGTCCCCTCGGCCCCCAGGGCCCTGTGGCGCTGGGGCGGCACCCACCATGAGCGAGTCCTCCCGGTCCCACATGAGGGTGAGGCCGGCACGGGAGTAGACCTTGGTATAGGCGTCGTTCCTCTCGATGAGCAGCCCGGGGCTGTAGTGAGGGGTGCTGACCCTGGGGGGGCACCAGGGTCATGAGCCAGCCCACAGAGCCGCCCAGCCAGGCCCAGGGGTCCCGCTGCCCAGAAGCCACTGAGGCTGTGCATCATGTGGGCTGGGATGTCCTGGCCTCAGCCTCTCAGCCAGCCCTGCCTGGCCAGCTCCCACCCTGTGGCCACGAAAGGCCTTGTCCTCCCTCTCGGCGGACTTGAGCAGTGACCAGAGACCCTCTCCACCTGTGCTGGCCGGGCTCCTTCACAGGAAGCCACACCCTGCCTGCCGTTCTCCGTCTCTGCACCCCTCCTCTGGGTCTGTCCTGGGCAGGAGCCCCACGACAGCCCTGAGAGTGGGGAGGGGCTTCTCCATCCACCGCCCAGGGTGGGCCCTGGCTCTGTGCTCACCCCAAACTCTGCCTCCGTGGGCCCTGTACCCACCCCCACCCTGAGACTGGGGCTGGCTGCCAGGGCTGCAGCCTCTAGGGGAAACAAGATCCCCTGGTGCAGGGAGAAGGCAGACCACGCAGGTGGGGAGCCGCCAGACAGGAATGCACTTAGGCTCCATTGTTCCGGACACAATGGGGAACAAAGGCTGGGGTGATGGGCTGGGGGCCCCCAAAAGCCCCCCGCTGCAGGGCATCTGTACCTGGCACAGCAGGGCATAGGGCCTCCTCCCCAGAGGCTGCCAGGCCACCCCCACCAGGATGGCCACCTGTCCCCCATGCAGGCCCAGAGTCTGGTGGGCTGTGAGCCATGGGGCTGTAAGACTGTGGGAGAAATAAAACCCCTTCCCTGGTCCCTCACCCATGGGGCTCATCAGTGTTTGCTGAATGAATCAGTGACCTGAACTGAAACCCCGGTGTTCTCCTTAGCCATGTGCCAGGGTGGAGAGGGGCTTGTGGGGGCTGGCCAGGCTCATGCTTGCTCACAGAAGCCACGGGGCCCCCTGTCTAGGATGTGGGGGGACGCCGCCCGACTGCACTCACTTAGCCCCATTCAGCACAGCCAGCTCGGGGGTGAGGTAGACCGTGTCGTCCTTGACAGTCAACAGGATGTACTCGACCTGGGGGTGGCCACTCTTGCGGCCCGGGCCCCGCTTCAGGTGCACAGCAAACTCCTTGTAGGTGTCACGGCAGTCCGAGGCGAAGTTGTAGTCGCAGAGGCCGGGGAAGCGGAAGACGTCACCGTCGAAGGTCTTGTAGTGGAAGTCGCCCCAGGTGCTACAGACGTTGTGGCCATGGTTGCGCGTTCTGCCCTCTGGGGAACAGCAGGACGGAGCGTGAGCCCCCCAGGCCGCCCTCAGGCTCGTCCCCAGGCCCCAGCCCAGCCACTGCCCTCAGGACCCTCCAGAGGCAGCTCAAGCGGCTCAGGTGGTCCTGCAGGAGGGGCCTCTGCTAGACTGTGGTCACCTCGCCCGCAGTCTCAGCCCCCAGAAAGGACGTCTCCAGTGTCGCGCCCTTGCACCCCGGCCTGGTGTGGCACATGGCCATTGGCCCAGCAGGCAGTGGGGGCAGGGGTCTCTCAGGTTCCCTGAGTGCCCTGTCCACCTGGCCCAGTGCCACCCAGCACCCCATCACTGCCACACTCCATCCACTCCATGCCCCACCCAGCCGCCTCTCATCCAGCACAAGGGCAGTGCTGGACCCGTCCGAGGGTCCCCACTTTGTGTCCATCCATTTGGGTCCAGGGCCCCCCGGTGGCTTTCTCACGCAGCCCTGCGGGATAGAGATGTCCCCATCCCACATTCGGTCTTCTCTGGCTGAAGCCACCTCTCCGGCTCCTCAGAAGTGGCCATCTTGGCCTTGCCCCTCCCAGGGTCCCTTGGACTGGCCTTCCCCACACCCACGGACGACAGTCTGGCTCAGGTGTTTCTACCTGGTATCACCCCCGGGAACGCTCTGTGCTGGCGATGGCTTTCAAAGGAATGACGGGAGCCCAAGACGACCTGTCCTTTCCTCCCTGCCTCCTTCTTTCCCTTGTTCCCTTCCTCCTTCCTTCCTTCCCTCCACCCAAAGTCAGGAGGGGTGGGGGCTGCAGGAAGCTGGACCCAGCCTGTCTACCCCAGAAGATGCCAGGCTGCCCCAAATGCCGGCAGAAGAGGATTGCCTCCTCCTCCCAGGTAGGACCGTCTGCGCTGGGCTGCCCCGGATGTCCTGACCCTCAGGTCGTGCTGCCCATAGTGCTGCCCGCTGCCCCTCACCTCTCCGCAGCTCCTCGCCCCTGGCCAAGGTCAGGGCCAGGCAGAGGGCCACTAGGCGGGCTAGTGGCAGCCCCATGGTGGCTCAGAGGCTGGTGTGGGAGAGCAACAGGGGACAGGGGTCCAGGCCTTATATGCCCCGCAGGGCGGTCTGAGAGCAGGAGGGCAGGGGAGGGGCGAGGGGTGGGTGGGGCCTTAGCCAGATTATAGAGAAATCAGCTGTGGGGTCCTCCCCTGGGCCGTGAGGAAATATTGACTCAGGTTAGCTGAGGTTTATGTTTTTATTGCTCCCTAGGTAAAGGTGACCCTCTCAGGATGCTGAAAACCCAATTACCCCAATTCCGACACACACCCATGGGAACTTGAACTTCGGAACTTCGTCCCTCCCCACTATAAGCGGGCCCAGGCCCACGGGTGGGAGACCCTGCTGGAAGCCTGTCCTGTAGGTTGCTGTTCCCCAGGGCCCCCAGCACACCGGGTCCAATGCCCCACGGAGCTTGGGCAGCACCAGCTGCTTGGCCTGGTTGGGAGATTGCCTGGGCCCAGCCTCCCTCACCAGGGGTCCTGCCCTCCCTGCAGCCAGCCCCCCAAGGCAGGGAGGGTGTGGGCTCCTGTGGGGTCCCGGGGGCCACCCTGTCTCAGTGTGGGCTCGGCTCTGGGCCCATCTTGGCTGGCGGCTTATTGAGCTCCATCAGGGGCCCTCGGCTCCAGCCCACCCTCTAATCCCCTCCTTCCCCCAAGAGGAACCAGTCCCTGGGTAACATGTAATCAGAACTTGGGGAACCCAGCCAGGTGACGCTTTATGGAATCGGTCCTCTGGGCCACAGGGCAACTGGCTCAAGGCCACGAGTGGCCATCCCGTGGGGAACAGGGCCAGGGTCTCAGACATGGCCACAAGCATGCACAGGCCTCAGGGCTGCTGCTGGTAGGGAGGCGGACCCGACCCCCAGCACAGGCCCTGCCCACCCCCAGCCTCACCAGGATGTGTGGGGAGAGAGTGGAGTGCTGGCCACAGGGTGCTGGAGGGCAGGGACAGCCTGCCTGGGCTCCCCGGGGCCACACCTCTCACGGTGGGAGGGTCCTGCCCCAAAGAGAGGAGTTGTGGCCTCTGATGAATCTCAGACCCTCGAGCTGAGCCCAAAACTTGTCCAGAAATGACCTGAGGAATCATGGTGTGGCGTTTGAACTTGTACCTGCCCCAACCTTGGAAGCCACTACCCATGGCAGCCCTCGCCCCCCCCCTCCCCAAGAGAGTGACCAGCCCAGGAGTGCACAGGCAGGCCCCACCGTGCACCAGGTGGGTAAACTGAGGTCTGGGGGCTCCCTTCCCTACACTTTCTTCCTCCAGAAAACAGACATGCATCCTGAATTGCGATTCTGACATTAGCAAGTGAGAGAGTGGACAGCAAGCTCAGATAGTGGGGGAGGCTCGAATTCCAAAACAGTGGTCCCCAAGTTTCAGGGGCAGGGGTGAGTGGGAAGGGGTTCATCTCCACAGTAATGGAGACCCTGGACAAGGGGGACGCCCAGGGGATGGGGGCATGGGACGCAGGCGCAGTGACCAGAAGCAAGTACGAGCTGAGATCAGAGCCCTGGCCTGGCACCCCCCGGGCCATCCCTGAGCGCTGTGCCTGAGCCTCTGCTGACAGGCCTTCCATGCCACAGTGACGGTACCCAGGGCCAAGAGGCCTCTCACGCCGCCTGACAGTTCCCAGCAGTTCCCGGCAGGGCAAGGACATCAAGGGGCGAGTCCCCCAGGGTCTGAGAGGGTGACCAGGACCGAGGGCCCTGAGCCAACTACTCCCAGGATGTACCCCTCGTCCTGTGCTGCTGTGCCACCAGCCCCAGGCCAGGGACCGTCCTCCCCACAGGGACCCAGGGACCTGGGCGCGTGAGGGATGCCAAGTGGCCCAAGCCAGGAGGAGCAAGGATTAGGAAACCAAAGCCACCGGGCCAGCATTATGCCACTTCCCAATGGGGCCTCCACAGGCTGGCAGTGAGCCCTGGGGAAACTCAGGAAGGGGCCCCCTCCAGGGCCCCAAGGGGCAGAGATTTGCCATGCCAGGCTCCCTTTGCCCTGGTGGTGATCAGAGGAATCTGGGCACCCAGGATGCTCAGCACAGCCTCTCCGCCCTGGGTCCAAGAGGCGGGGGTCTTCCATGGGATTGAGAAGGTGGGATCTCCCCTTGGTTAGAGAAGGTTGGATCTCCTCTGGCACAGAGAAGGTGGGATCTCCCCTGGCATTGAGAAGGTGGGATCTTCCCTGGGACAGAGAAGGTGGGATCTCCCCTGGCATTGAGAAGGTGGGTTCTCCCTGGGATAGAGAAGGTGAGATCTTCCCTGGGATAGAGAAAGTGGGATCTACCCTAGGATTGAGAAGGTGGCATCTCCCCTAGGATTGAGAAGGTGGCATCTCCCTGGGATAGAGAAAGTGGGATCTCCCCTGGGATAGAGAAGGTGGGATCTCCCCTGGCATTGAGAAAGTGGGATCTACCCTGGGATTGAGAAGGTGAGGTCTCCCTGGGATTGAGAAAGTGGGATCTCCCCTGGGACAGAGAAGTGGGATCTCCCCGGCATTGAGAACATGGATCCTTCCCAGGTCTGGAGACTGTGGTCCTCTCTGGGGTCTGAGAAGGTCAGCCCTATTGCCCCTCTGGGTGAGGCGGTGGTGGTGACCCGAGACCCAGAGGTCTGATTCTAACACCCCCTTGTCACAGAGTCTCAGGTGGAGGCTCCGGTGGGCAGCAAGGTCAGTCCACCCAACATCGGGTGGGAGGGAGCAGACGGAAGGTGGTGGTGAGGGCTCCATCAGGCCACAGTGACAGCAGTAGCCCCACAGCCCTCAGCAGAGAATGTGGGACCCCTTTCCCAGGCTCCACTCCACCATCGGATGCCTGGTCCGTCCTCACAGCCGCTGGACTTCTCACCCCAAAAGGGGTCTCTAGGGTGCCCCTTGCCGGTGAGTCAGTGGGGCACAGGCTCCGCCACACGTAGGAAAGAAATAAACTGGAAATTCCCTGAATAGGCCTGTGGACACTTGACCCACGTACACATCCACCCGTCACCTTTAACCCGCACAGAGGCGGGGAAGGCCTGTCCGCCCTGCGCACCTGCCCTCCTTGTAGTTGGAGCCGTTCTCCCATCCACCCCACAGGGACAGAGTTGTGGAAACTGCCCAGTGGTGTCTCTCTCTGCAACAAGGACGTGATGCCTCAGGGCGATGAGGACAGGGTCCCCCTGGAGGCTGCAGGGGAGGGGCTGACTGCCCATATGCACAGGGCCCTGGGCACCCCCGGGCCTCCCCTCCAGGCCCCACACCCACCAGTATTTACCCTGACAAGACACTGTTGTCAGGGACCACACGAGTTTACAACCTTGACCACAGGGAGGAGGCCACAAACACGTCACAAAACTCAGCCTAAAATGACTGTTCCACTGCAGCTGTCCACAAACCCTGAGTCATCAGGAACGGGAGAGGGCAGTGTGGACAAGAGTCACGAGAGGAGGAGGAAGAGGGAGGAAGGGGGAGGAGGGAAAAGGGCAGCAGTTGGGAGGGAGAGGGAGGAGGAGAGGAAGGGGGCAGGGAAAAAAGAGCAAGAGTCTCTACATGTGTAGACTCTTCTCCGACCCTGGGCCCAAGGGCAGCTCCAAGGCTCCGTCCTGGCCTCGGGGGACAGAGGGAAGGTGCGCCCAGAGAAGCCATGGGCTCCTAGCCCCTCCGGATCCCGAGGGAGTCACTAGCCTCGGCCAGCCACGGGGACAGAGTCCCTGACAGGTGAGCATCTGGGGACTCAAAGGCGGGCAAATGAAACCAGCCATAGCCCCCTCCCCCCGCCGGTGTCCTTCCTGAGATGTCAGAAAGGGAGATGCAGACGTGGCAACAGGCCCACTTCCTGCCCCTTCCAAGGTTCTGAGAGGCCTCAGGGTGTGCAGGCCCGGGCCCCACATCGCCTCCCCCTGGTCCGCAAGGGTTACAAGTAGACCCTTGACTCCCTCCCCGACCTTATGGGAAGGGTGGGCAGCTGAGCAGACAGAGGTATTTGTTCTGGGTGAATCGGGGAAGAGCCGAGTCAGCAGGCTGGGCTCCTCTGCCTCGGGCCCTGGCAAGCGGGCGGTGGGCCAGGCTCCTCACTGCACTTCAGGAGACCAGGCACCTCCATGTCGTCACCCCACCTCCAGACCTGGCCCTGGTGTCACGCCCTTAACCTGACCATTGTCCTCGCCATGCTAGCCAGAGTGTCTCACCACTGTTGGCCTTCCTGCTGTGAGCATCTTGAGGGCAGCCTACATGGGCTCCTCTGTGGGCCAACTTCACAGCAGCTGTGCTTATAACTTTGCCTCTGGGTGGGTGAATGGGTGGGGGGATGGAGAAGGGAGGGAGGGAGGATAGGGGGATGGATGGATTGGTAGATGATGGATTGAGGGATGATGGATAGGTAGATGGGTGGATGATGGATGGGTGGATCAGGTCTTGAGTGGATGATGAAAGGATGGATGCATGGACAGAAGAACATATGTATGTCTATTTGGATGGATGGATGGATGATAAGACATGGGTGAATAGTTAGAAGACGGATGGATGGATGGGTGGATGGGCGGGTGCGTGGTAGATGCATTGGTGGTTGGCTGAATGGATGGATGGGGGAGTGAGTGGACAAACAAATGAAATCTCTCGGGGTGGTGAGGTGCGCCTTCTGCAGCAGTCCACACAGCTCCCACCTCACAATGGCTCATCGCGTGCAGTTGATGGCCGAGTGCTCAATCACCCCACTTCACTAAAGCCCTCCTCAGCCCTGGGAGGCAGGCACTCACATTCTTCCATTCTAGAGCTGAGGAAACTAAGGATCAGAGAGGGTGAAAGAGCTCCTTGAACTCGTGGCAGACCTGGCCAATGGTCCCAGTGAGTCCTCTCTGCCCCGAGCCCCCGCTGCCCACCACTTGACAATGTTGTGGCCATTTTTCACAGAAAGCTTACTGTGGCTCTTTGCAGAAACTCAATATGAGTAACAGAAAGTCAGAGGTTCCTGGGTCATGTCATCGCCCCCAGGGAAGGAAACTCTTCTTCCTTCCCCGTGTGGTGCCCCCAGAACAGAGGGGAATGCCAATGGGCAATGGCCCGAAACCCCACGGCCCTTGCTGAGCTTCCCTTCTGACCCTCCCTGTGTAGCCTCAGGGTTGACTGTGTGAGTGCCTCGGGCTGAGTCACAAAGTCCCACACACGGGGAGGCTCAAACGCAGACGTTGATTGTCTCCCAGTCCTGGAGGCTGGACGTCCGAGATCCAGGTGTCGCAGGGCTGGTTCCTCGGCTAGCCTCTCTCCTTGGCATTAGACACGTCTTCTCCCTGTGTCCTCACATGGTCGTCCCTCTGTGAGTGTCTGTGTCCTGAACTCCTCCTCTTATAAGGACCCCAGTCAGATTGGATCAGGGCCCACCCTAGTGACCTCACTCTACCTTTATCACCTCTTTGAAGACCTTATTTATCTCCTAACACAGTCTCATTCTGAGGCGCTGGGGGTCAGGACCCCAACATGTGAATTTGATGGGGACACAGTTCAGCCCACAACAGTCTACAGGAACCAAAGTGGAGAACTTGAGTCCAAACTCACTCCACAAGGAAGAAAATCACCCATTCCCTTCAGGGACCTGGCAGGCGGGCAGAGGGCAGGGAGTGGCCACCGAAATCATGAATGGATGAGATTTGATTTGACGCCATCAGCAAACATTGGGGGAGCTTCTCCCTGAGAGTCGGGCTGGTGCGTGACATTCTCAGAGCCGGTCACAGCTGTGGGACCCTGCTCTGGCCTCTGGTCACCAGTGTGTGGGCTCAGCCTGGCCAGTTGTGGCCAGGAAGGGACTGACCACAATGTAGAGGAGGATCCAGGACCCAGCTGACTGTCTGGGCCTTGTCCAGCTGGACAGCTGAGGGGCAGGCTCAGGGCCACCCTGGGACAGCTGGGAGAGTCCACGGCCCCCCGCCACCACATGCCCACAGTGGCCTGAGTCCTGATGCTTCCCCTGGGGCATGTTCTCTGTGGCCCATCACCTTGTGGCCCCAGGATCTCGCACTGGATGGCACAGCCCACACTCACCGCCTCCCAGCTCTTTGCCTGGGAATGACTTCAAACACACTGTAAAGAACAGAGAATGATAAATAGATACCAGGTACCCACACCCAGCTTTAGCTAAAATTAGCAAGTAGCCATATCTGTTTGAGATATTTCCCGGTGAGGAGCAAAGTCTTATAGATAGAATCGGGGTGCCCTGCCCAGAACCCCCTCCCCTCCTACCCCAGAGACAACAGCTAGCCTGAATTCCATGGTTCTGAAATGTTTTTATAATTTTACATTTGAGGTGTGAATGTAATAGATTATCCATCATATTCGAAATTCATAGGAACGGATTCAGTGTATGCATAAATCTGCATTTGGCTCAATATTGAATTTTCAGCTCATCCATGTTGGTACACACAATGCTAGTTTAACTGCTGTGTCACACTTCAGGGAACGAACATGCCCAGGTTTAGCCCGTCTCCTGATGGGTGGGCAGGTAGGCTGTCTTCGGTTTCTCGCTCTCATCGGGATGGGTCTGAGCACAGGCCTGCTGCTCCATGTGCCTGCCAGCGCTGGGCGTTGGTGCAGATCTGGGGCCAACATATGGGGTCCTGTGGTCGGTTCCACTTGCAACCCCCTGGATCCCAGTGGTCTCAAGCTTTTTGTTTGTGGCTTATTTTCTCTTTCACGTTTCCCGCCCTGGGACGTGCCTACTCAGACCCCTCACCCACCTTCACGTTGGCTGGTGTGGGCATTCCCCAGATCTCTGGTCCCTCCCAGTCATACACATGGAAATTCTCTTCGTCCACTCTTCAGCCTGTATTTTTACTTTGCTGCACTGTCTTTTTTCGAACAGGATTGTTAAACTGTGATGCAGTCAAATGTCTGCATCTTTGACGGCTTGTGATTTCAGTGACTTGGTTAAGAAATCCTTCCCAACCCTGAAGTCACAAACATTATGCCTTTATTTTCCCCTGAAATATTAAGATTGGCCTTGAGCTAACACCTGTGACAATCTTCTTTTTTTTTTAATTCTTCTTCTCCCAAAGCCTCCTGGTACATTGCTGTATACTCTAGCTGTAAGTCCCTCTAGCTCTGCTATGTGAGACGCTGCCACAGCATGGCGTGATGAGCAGTGGCATGTCCACACCCAGGATCCAAACCAGCAAAACCCTGGGCCCCCGTAGCAGAGCGTGCAAAGTTAACCACTCAGCAATGGGCTGGCCCCTCTCCAGAAGGTTTAAAGGTTGTGCTTTCCACATCTAGTTATTTACTCCACTTGGTATTTTATTTTAGATGGGATGTGAAGTGGAGACCTAATGTGACTTTGTCCACCTGGAGAACCACTGTCCCAGCACCATTGACTGAAGGTCCACCCGCCCTACAGATGGGGAGGACCTTCCCATCGAAGCATTTATCAGAGCGTGGGGTCTGTTCCACCTGTCCCCTGGCCCATCCCTGCACCAGGTCCACGCCACCTTACTGATCCTGAGGGCTGGTGAGAACAGTCTCCCCACCTTCTGCTTCGTTGAAATGCTTGAGGTTCTTCTGGCTCGTTGCCCTTCACCTGGGCTGCTGGAGCAGCCTGCCAAGTCCTTGGAAAATTCTACTGGGATAGTGAAAGGCATCTCAATGGATATACCGCTGCTTGCAGAGAACCGACCTTATTTCCCCAGTTGAATCTTCCCATTCATGAGCACGCTCATCCACCCCTCCATTTAGTACGAGCTTGCTTTCTGCCCTTCAGAAACATCTAGTGATTTCTCAGAATGGCCTGAGACATGTTCTGCTTGATCTATTCTTAGGAATCTACATAACTGTATGGCTGCTGTTAATGACATAATTTCCCATTATATTATCCACTTGGTTTTTACTGGTGTAAATAAGTGCTTGGTTTTGTGTGTGTGTTTTCAATAACCTTGTATTCAGCAGGGGTGTTGAACTCTCTAATTGGTCCAAATAACAGAGCCATATATTCTCTTGGCTTTTCCATCTTGATAATAGTCTCTTCGTTCAATCAGGACAGTTTCCTCTCTTTCCAGTCCTGATGTTTCCTTTTCCTTTTTCTTGCTCTATTGCTTTGGCAGAACCTCCAGCGCCCCGAGGACTGGAAGCCATGGCAGCAGACCGCCTCTGTCCTCCCTGACGTTGGCAGGAGTGATTCTAGAGACCCAACACGCAGTCTCAGCTTTGCTGCAATTTTTTGGCAGCTACCCCTTAACATGCTAAGAACATTTCCTTCTGGAATTAGTTTCCTGTAAAAAAGAAAAAAATCAAGGGAGTGACGTCAGCAACATGACAGAGTGAGCAGTTTTCTTTGTGTCTCCCTCTTCAAACTACAACTAAATGGACATTAACTGATCAAAGGAGGGTACTCAGACAGCACCTGAGGACACGTGAGAGAACTGCACTGCTACACATGAGAAGGTGGATGGACAACCCCCGGGGAGGAGGTGGAGATAGGTGAGAACTCTCCGGCACCCAGACGGACCACTACCCATGAGTGACTCTCCCCCGGGTGAAGCACTCATAGCACTGCCACCGCCCCATGGGTGGTTGTGTGGGTTAGCATGACTGATGAAACAGGTGAGCGCAGCCCTAAGCCTCCAGCAATTGCTCTTTGGACCAGTGACAACATGCACAGTCCCACTGAGGCCCCAGGGAGTGACTTGGGCTAGGACTCATTAGGGAGGCCCCGCCCACCAAGCACAAAGGCTGGGCAAGCTAGGAGGAGATGCAGCAGAGCTGGGAAGCTAACCGCTGCAGCATTAGATGCACATAGCTCTGCTGTGGACGCGAGGGGACAAGTGAGATCCAGCAGGACTGACCGAGTAGGCGGTGACAATGCAGAGCCCCAGAGTGATTGCTCCTTGGTCCAGTGGGAAAATCCATGGGCCCACAGTGGCCCCAAGGGAGCAAGTGAGATCCAGCTGGACCACACGGCGGCACAGCTGCGAGTCTGGGAAAACAAGCTCCAGGCTGCTGCAGAAGCCCATAACACCACTGCAGTCCATAACAGGGGAGCGTGTCTAGGTGGACCTGTGGGAGCAGGCAGCAGCAACCTCAAGCCCCCAGGTGATTGGTCTCACAGTTGATGGAAGACACCCCAGGGCCACTGCAATACCAAGGAGTGGCCCAGCCTTGGTCAGGAACAGCTGACAGAGATCCTGGTGGGCACTGATTACACAGCTCCTGCCCCCTTCCCCCAGTGGCAGCAAGTGGAAGCAGTAAACAAACTCTATCTCTATGCGAAGGCACAAATCCATGCCATCAAGATGTATGAAAAACTATATTAAATCTCCAGAACAGAAGGAAAATGACAAGTACCCAGAAAACCATCACAAAGACACAGAAATCTATAACTTCAATGACAAAAAATTCAAAATAGCCATCATTAAAAAACTCAATGAGTTAAAAGAGAGTACAGATAGACAACTGAACGAGTTCAGGCGCCACGTGACAAAAGAGCTTGAAACTATAAAGAAGATCCCATCAGAAATGCTGGAGATGAAAAACACAATGCATGAGATTAAGAAAAATCTGCAATCCCTGAACTGCAGAGCTGATATCATGGATGACAGAATTAGCAGTCTGGAGTGTAGGAATATAGAAATGCTTCAGGTAGAGGAAGAGAGAGAACTAAGACTAAAAAGAAATGAAACTCTCCAAGAAGTATCTGATTCAATTAGGAAATGCAACAGAAGCATTATAGGTATCCTAGAGGGAGAAGAGAAGCAGAATAGAGCAGAAAACTTGTTCAAAGAAATAATAGCTGATAATGTCCTAAATCTGAGGAAGGAGTTGGAAATAGATGTGACAGAAGCCAACAGATCTCCAAAATATATCAGTGTCAAAAGACCTTCTCCAAGGCATATAGTGGTAAAGCTGGCAAAAGTCAGTGACAAAGAAAAAATATTAAGGGCAGCAAGGCAAAAGAAAATAAACCACAAAAGAACACCTATCAGGCTGTCAGAAGATATCTCAGCAGAAACCTTACAGGCTAGGAGAGAGTGGAACGACATATTCAAAATTCTGAAAGACAAAATCTTTCAGCCAAGAATACTCCATCCAGCGAAAATATCCTTCAAACATGATGGAGAAAAAAACTTTCCTAGATAAACAAAAGTTAAGAGAGTTCATTTCCACAAGATGCCAGCTACAAGAAATCATCGGGAACACCCTCATACCTGGAAAAAAAAAAAGGTAAGGGGTTACCAAACCCTGAGCAAGGAGATAAATAGAAAGACAAAATCCGAAAATTCCAGCTCTCCATCAAAACAGGATAGGAAATGCTTGAGTATAACATTAAAGATAAAGCGAAAGAAATCACCAAGAATAAATATGATCTTTTTATTTTAACCACAAACTCACAAAACAAGAGGAAAAAAGATGTGACAGTAACAACTTAGAAGGGGAAGAGGAAAGAGATGGAACCAGCTTAGTCTAAGGAAATAGGAGGCTACCAGAAAATGGAGAATCTCATCTATGAGATGTTTTATACAAACCACATGGTAACCACTAAACAAATAATTACAACAGAGACACAAATTACAAATAAGGAGGAAACTAAGAAGACCACCATCGAAAACTACCTAACTGAATCAGCAGTCCAAAATATGTGGGATGAGAAACAAGGAAAATGCAGGAGAACTGGAAAATGAGTGATAAAATGGCAGCATTAGGCCCCCACATTTCGATAATCACTCTAAGTGTAAATAGATTGAATTCTCCAATAAAAGACAGAGTGGCAGGATGGATTAAAAAATAAGACCCAACAATATGCTGCCTCCAGGAAACACACCTCAGCCCCAAAGACAAACAGACTCAGAGGGAAGGGATGGAAGACGATACTCCACGCCAATAGTGAACAAAAGAAAGCAGGTGTTGCCATACTTACATCATACAAAGTACCCTTCAAGACAAAACAGGTAAAGAGAGACAAAGAAGGGCAGTATATAATGATAAAAGGGGCACTCCACCAAGAAGACATAACCTTATAAATATATATGCACCCAACACAGGAGCACCAAAGTACAGAAAGCAACTATTATCAAAACTAAAAGGAGATGTCAACAACAATACAATACGACTAGGGGACTTCAACACCCCACTAACACCAATGGATAAACCATTCAGACAGAAAGTCAACAAGGAAATCGTAGGATTAAATGAAAAGCTAGACCAGATGCACTTAACAGATACATATGGAACACTGCATCCAAAAGCAGCAGGTTACACATTCTTCTCAAATGCACATGGAACATTCTCAAGGACAGACCATATGTTGGGAAACAAAGCAAGCCTCAACAAATTTAAGATGACTGAAACAATATCAAGCATCTTTCCCAACCATAATGCAATGAAAGTAGAAATTAATTACAGGGAAAAAGCTGGGAAAGGGGCAAAGATGTGGAGATTAAACAACATGATACTGAACGACCAAGGGATCACTGAAGAGACTAAAGGAGAAATTAAATATTATCTGGAGACAAATGAACATGAAAACACCCCATACCAACTCATTTGAGATGCAGCAAAAGTGGTCCTAAGAGGGAAATTCATTGCAACACAGGCCCGCCTCAACAAAGAAGAAAAATCTCAAATAAGCAATCTCAAACTATGTCTACCAGAATTAGAAAAAGAAGAACAAACAAAGACCAAAGTCAGTAGAAGGAGGGAAATAATAAAAATTAGAGCATGAATAAATGATATTGAAACAAAAAAGACAGTAGAAAGGATCAATGAAACAAAGAGCTGGATCTTTGAGAAAATAAACAAAACTGACAAACTCTTAGCCAGGCTCACAAAGAAATAAAAGAGAGAAGACTCAAAAAAAATTAGAAATGAAAGAGGAGAAATTACAATGGATACCACAGAAATACAAAAGATTAGAAGAGAATATTATGAAAAACTATATGCCAACAAATTGGACAACCTAGAATAAGCTGATAAATTCTTAGACTCTTACAACCTCCAAAAAGGGAAGAAAAATAAATAGAGACTCTGAATAGACCAGTCACAAGTAAAGGGGTTGAAACAGTAATCAAAAACCTCTGCAAAATTAAAAGCCAGGGACTGACAGCTTCTCTGGAGAAATCTACCAAACATTCAGAGATTTAGTACCTATCCTTCTCAAATTATTCCAGAAAATTGAGGAAGATGATGCACTTCCTAACACATACTACAAGGCCAACATCACCCTGATACCAAAGCCAGACAAGGACAGCACAAAGAATGGAAATTATAGGCCAATATCACTGATGAACATAGACGCAAAGATCCTTAACAAAATATTGGCAAACCAAATACCGCAATACATTAAAAAGATCATACACCATGACCAAGAAGGATTTATACCACGGACACATGGATGGTGCAACATCTGCAAGTCAGTCAATGTGATACACCACATTAACAAAATGAGGAACAAAAACCACATCATCATCTCAACAGGCACAGAAAGCATTTGACAAGATCAAACATCCATTTATGATTAAAAAATCTCAATGAAATGGATAGAGAAGGAAAGTACCTCAACATAATAAAGGCCATACATGACAAACCCACAGCCAACATCATACTCAACTGGGAAAAATTGAAAGCCATCCCTCTGAGAACAGGAACAAGACAAGGGTGCTCACTCTCACCATGCTTATTCAACATAGTACTGGAGGTTTTGGCAAGAGTAATTACACAAGAAAAAGAAATAGACTTCTTCAAGGAGCAGAGCAAAATGGCAGGTTGAGCTGACCCGGGATTCTCTCCCCTCCAAAATACAACAAAGGGTTGGAAAAACTGAATTTCAGAGAATAAATCTAATGCCAACACGTTAGAGACCTACAATACCAAGAAGGCGGAGATCATAACCTTGCTTACCCCTTCGGAGGCGCCGGAACGGTAGGAGAGAACATCGCTCCCTCCCCTAGAGTCTGCCATCGCTGCTGCGCGGTCGGGAAGGAGCAGGGGAGGGGCCGCGCGACCGGGGGATCATCCAGGACTCCTGCCGCTGGTTCAGTGGAGACCCGCTGATGGGGGAAAGCTTCCGTGCACGGGGACCCCATAAACCCAGGGCCTCGGGAGACCAGAGAACAGAACTGATCTGAACCCAGACCGGCGGCGAGAACAGCAGCCCCTCCCCCCCAGCAAAGCCACTGGGCGCTGCCATCTTGCCCAAAGGCCGAGAGCTCAGAACACGTGGCTCTCGACCCCCATCTAGTGGCGACAGGCTGTAACTGCAACCGAATTCTACCACCATGAGAAAAAAACACTCCTCTACCATCCAGCAATTTATAAAAGCCCCAGACCAGAAGGAAAACAATAAAAACATAGAATTAAGTCCTGAGGACTTGGAATTAGGTAAACTAAGTGATAATGAGTTCAGAGTAGCTATAATCAAAAAACTCAATGAGGTAGAGAGAAGAGAAAGATAGGGAAACAAGCTGAGTTCTGGAGTTACTTCACAAAAGAGAGTGAAATCATAAAGAAGAATCAAACAGAATTACTAGAGAAGAAAAACACAATGGACCAGATAAAACACAATACGGATTCCCTGAATGCCCGTGTAGACACCATAGAAGAGCAAATTAACGTAATTGAAGATAGACAGGCTGAATGACTCCAGACAGAGGAAGAAAGGGAACCAAGAATTTAAAAAAAACGAGGAAAATCTCCGAGAGATAGTGGATTCAATGAGGAGTAAGAACTTAAGGATCATAGGAATTCCTAAGAACATGGAAAAGGCAGCAAGCTGCTTAACGAAATTATTGAAGAGAACTTCCCAAATCTAAGGATTGACAGAGAAATGTGTATAGAGGAAGCTTTCAGATCTCCTAGATTTGTCAATGTAAAAAGACCTACTGCAAGGCAAATAGTAGTACAATTGGCAAGAAGGAAACATAAAGAAAGAATACTCAGGGAAGTAAGAAAAAAGAAGAGAATAACCTATAAAGGAGCCCCTATCAGACTGTCAGGGGATTTCTCTACAGAAACCCTACAAGCTGGGAGAGAAAGGAGTGACATATTCAAAGCTTTAAAAGATAAAAATCTTCAACCAAGAATACCCTATCCAGCAAGAATTTCCTTCAGATATGAGGGAGAAATTAAATCTTTTCCAGACAAACAAAAGTTAAGGGAATTTGTAACTAAAAGCCCTCCAATACAAGAAATCCTCAAGAAGGCTCTCATACCTGAACAAAGAAAAAAGGGAGAAAGGAGTCACAATCCACAGACTAGGGAGACCAATGGATAGAACCTGAACAGGATAGCAAATATTCAACTATAGCATTAGGGTAAAGCTAAGGAAATTACCAAAGCAAGGACGATCTTATCACTCTAACTACAAATTCATAACACGAGTTGGAATAAGAAATGAAAATAATGATTTAGGAGGGGAAGAGCAAAGGGTCTAAATCAGTATTGGCCAAGTAAGTAAGAGACCACCAGAGAATAGACTATATTGTACACGAGATTCTAAATACAAACCTCAGGGTAGACACTAAAATAAAATACAGAACAGAGTCACAAATCATAAATAAGGAAAAATCTAAGAAACCCATCATAAGAAATTGCAGTATTAAATGGGGAGGCTAAAGCACACAGGAAAAGAAACGTGGGAAAACAAGATAATGAGCGACAGATTGACAGCATTAAGTCCACATGCATCAATAATCACTCTCAATGTAAATGGATTGAACTCTCCAATAAAAAGACACAGAGTGGCAAAATGGATTAAAGAACAAGATCCAACAATTTGTTGCCTCCAGGAAACACACCTCAGCCTCAAGGACAAACACAGGCTCAGGGTGAAGGGGTGGAGGACAATACTTCAAGCTAATAGCAAGAAAAAGAAGGCAGGTGTGGCAATTCTTATATCACACAAAGTGGATTTAAAAATAAGACAGGTAAAGAGAGACACAGAAGGACAATATATAATGATCAAAGGGACACTTCATCCAGAAGAAATAACGCTTATAAATATCTATGCACCCAACACAGGAGCACCAAGGTTCATAAAGCAACTATTAACAGACCTAAAGGAAGAAGTTAAGAACAACACAATAATAGTAGGGGACCTCAACACCCCACTCACATCAATGGACAGATCATCCAGACAGAAAATCAACAAGGAAATAGTGGAGCTAAATGAAAAACTAAAACAATTGGACTTAATAGACATATATAGATCATTTCACCCTAAAACAGCTGAATACACATTCTTCTCAAGTGCACATGGAACATTCTCAAGGATAGACCATATGTTGGGAAACAAGTCCAGCCTCTACAAATTTAAAAAAATTGAAATAATAAGAAGCATCTTCTCCGATCATAATGCTATAAGGCTAGAAATTAATTACAAGAAAAAAGCTGAGAAAGGCACAAAGATGTGGAGACTAAACAACACACTACTGAACAAGCAATGGATCATTGAAGAAATTAAAGAAGAAATAAAAAAATACCTGGAGACAAATGAAAATGATAGCATGCCATACCAAGTCATATGGGATACAGCAAAACCTGTATTAAGAGGAAAATTCATCGCGATACAGGCACATCTTAAGAAACAAGAAAAATCCCAAATAAGCAGTCTTAAAGTACACCTAACTGAACTGGAGAAAAAAGAACAAATAAAGCCCAAAGTCAGCAGAAGGAGAGAAATAATAAAAATCAGAGCAGAAGGTGGCCCAGTGTTTCGTTGGTTTGAATCCTGGGCGCGGACATGGCACTGCTCGTCAGACCACGCTGAGGCGGCGTCCCACATGCCACAACTAGAGGAACCCACAACGAAGAATACACAACTATGTACCAGGGGGCTTTGGGGAGAAAAAGGAAAAAATAAAATCTTTAAAAAAAAAAATCAGAGCAGAAATAAATACTATTGAAACGAAAAAGGCGGGAGAAAGGATCAATGAAACAAAGAGCTAGTTTTTTGAGAAGATAAATAAAATTGACAAACTACTAGCCAGACTTACAAAGAAAAAAAGGGAGAAAGCTCAAATAAACAAAATCAGAAATGAGCCAGGAGAAATAACAACAGACTCTGCAGAAATACAACAAATTATAAGAGAACACTACAAAAAACTATATGCCAACAGAATGGATAACCTAGAGGAAATGGATAAATTCTTGGACTCCTACAATCTGCCAAAGCTCACTCAAGAAGAGGCAGACAATTTGAACAGACCAATCACAAGGAAAGAGATTGAAACAGCAATCAAAAACATCCCAAAGAATAAAACCCCAGGACCAGATGGCTTTCCTGGGGAATTCTACCAAACTTTCAGAGAGGATTTAATACCTATCCTTTTCAAGCTATTCCAAAAACTTAGGGAGGATGGAACACTTCCTAACACATTCTATGAGGCCAACATCATGCTGATACCAAAACCTGACAAGGGCACCACGAAAAAAGAGAACTACAGGCCAATATCACTGATGAACATAGATGCAAAAATTCTCAACAAAATTTCGGCAACCAGAATTCAGCAGTTTATCAAAAGGATCATACATCATGATCAGGTGAGATTCATACCAGGGACACAGGGATGGTTCAACATCCGCAAATCAATCAACGTGATACACCACATCAACAAACTGAGGAATAAAAACCACATGATCATCTCAACAGATACACAGAAAGCATTTGACAAGATCCAACAGCCATTTATGATAAAAACTCTGAATAAAATGCGCATAGAAGGAAACTACCTCAACATAATAAAGGCCATATATGACAAACCCACAGCCAACATCATATTCAATGGGCAAAAACAGAACCCCATCCCCCTGAAAACAGGAACGAGACAAGGATGCCCTCTATCACCACTCTTAGTTAACATAGTACTGGAGGTCCTGGCCAGAGCAATCAGGCAAGAAAAGGGAATAAAAGGAATCCAAATAGGGAGGGAAGAAGTGAAACTCTCACTGTTTGCAGACGACATGATCTTATATATAGAAAACCCCAAAGAATCCATTGGAAAACTGTTAGAAGTAATCAACAACTACAGCAAACTTGCAGGGTACAAAATCAATTTGCATAAATCAGTAGCATTTCTATACTCCAATAACGAACTAACAGAAAAAGAACTCAAGAACACAATACCATTCACAATCGCAACAAAAAGAATAAAATACCTTGGGGTAAATTTAACTAAGGAAGTGAAGGACCTATATAATGAAAATTACAAGGCCTTTCTGAGAGAATTGGATGACGACATAAGGAGATGGAAAGACATTCCATGCACATGGATTGGAAGAATAAACATAGTTAAAATGTCCGTTCTACCTAAAGCAATCTACAGATTCAACGCCATCCCAGTCAGAGTCCCAATGACATTCTTTACAGAATTAGAACAAAGAATCCTAAAATTCATATGGGGCAACAAAAGACCCCGAATTTCTAAAGCAATCCTGAGAAAAAAGAACAAAACGGGAGGCATCACAATCCCTGACTTCAAAACATACTACAAAGCTACAGTAATCAAAACAGCATGGTACAAAAACAGGTGCACAGATCAATGGAACAGAATTGAAAGCCCAGAAATAAAACCACACATCTGTGGACAGCTTATCTTTGACAAAGGAGCTGAGGGCATACAATGGAGAAAAGAAAGTCTTTTCAACAAATGGTGCTGGGAAAACTGGAAAGCCACATGTAAAAGAATGAAAATTGACCATTCTTTTTCACCATTCACCAAAATAAACTCAAAATGGATCAAAGACCTAAAGGTGAGACCTGAAACCATAAGGCTTCTGGAAGAAAACGTAGGCAGTACACTCTTTGACATCAGTACTAAAAGGATCTTTTCGGACACTATGCCTTCTCAGAGAAGGGAAACAATACAAAGAATAAACAAATGGGACTTCATCAAAGAGCTTCTTCAAGGCAAATGAAAGCAGGATTGAAACAAAAAAACAACCCACTAACTGGGAAAAAATATTTGCAAGTCATATATCTGACAAAGGCTTAATATCCATAATATATAAAGAACTCTCGCAACTCAACAACAAAACATCAAACAACCCAATCAAAAAATGGGCTGGAGACATGAACAGACATTCTCCAAAGAAGATATACGGATGGCCAATAGGCACATGAAAAGATGCTCATCATCACTGATCATCAGGGAAATGCAAATCAAAACTACACTAAGATATCACCTTACACCCTTTAGAATGACAAAAATATCTAAAACTAATAGCAACAAATGTTGGAGAGGTTGCGGAGAAAAAGGAACCCCCATCCACTGCTGGTGGGAATGCAAACTGGTGCAGCCACTATGGAAAACAGTATGGAGATTCCTCAAAAAATTAAAAATAGAACTACCATACGATCCAGCCATCCCACTACTGGGTATTTATCCAAAGAGCTTGAAGTCAGCAATCCCAAAAGTCCTGTGCACCCCAATGTTTATTGCAGCATTATTTACAATAGCCAAGACGTGGAAGCAACCTAAGTGCCCAGCAACAGACGAATGGATAAAGAAGATGTGGTACATATATACAATGGAATACTACTCAGCTGCAAAACAGAACAAAATCATTCCATTTGCAATAACATGGATGGACCTTGAGGGAATTATGTTAAGTGAAATAAGCCAGCAAGAGAAAGATAATCTGTGCATGACTCCACTCATATGAGGAATTTAAAACTATGGACCAAGAACAGTTTAGTGGATACCAGGGGAAAGGTGGGGTGGGGGGTGGGCACAAAGGGTGAAGTGGTGCACCTACAACATGACTGACAAACATTAATGTACAATTGAGATTTCACAACATTTTAACCTATCAATAACTCAATAAAAAAAATTGGCATAGCAAAAAAAAAAAAACAAACAAAACAAAAGACAACCCACCAACTGAGAGAAAACTTTTGCAAATCATATATCCAGTAAGGCGTTAAGCTCCATAATATATAAGGAACTCACACAACTGAACAACAAAAAAGCAAACAGCACAATTAAATAATGGGCAGAGGATATGAACATTTTTCCAAAGATATGCGGATGGCCAATAAACACAAGAAAACATCTTCAACATCACTAATCATCAGGGAAATGCAAATCAAAACTACACTAAGATACCATCTTACACCAGTTAAAATAGTTATAATCACAAGACTAAAACTAACAAATGTTGGAGAAGGTGTGGAGAGAAGGGAACCCTCACACACTGCTGGTGGAATGCAAACTGGTGCAGCCACTATGGAAAACAGTATGGAGAGTCTTCAAAAAACTAAAAATACAAATACCATATGACCCAGCTATCCCCCTACTGGGTATCTACCCAAACAACTTGAAACCAACAATCCAAAGTAACATATGCACCCCTATGTTCACTGCAGCACTATTCACAATAGCCCAGACATGGAAACTATTCAAGTGCCCATCAACTGATGATTGGATAAAGAAGATGTGGTATATGTATACGATGGAATACTACTCAGCCAGAAAAAAAGACAAATTGATACCATTTGCAAAAACATGGAAAGCCCTGGAGGAAATTACGCTTAGTGAAATAAGCCAGACTGAGAAAGACAAAGACCAGATGGTTTCACTCATATGTGGAATAAAAATAAGAACATGGACAAAGAAAACAGTTCAGCGGTTACCAGGGGAAGGGGGTGAGGGGTGGGCACAGAGGGTGGAGGGGAGCACCTATGAGGTGACAGACAAGAATTAATGACAAGTGAAATTTCACAATGATGTAAAGTATTACGATCTCAAATTTTTTAAAAATGGCTAAGATAGTAAAAAAAGAAAAGAATTTGATGGGTGTTGCATTGACTCTTTCAATGAATCCATTTGGGGAGAAGAGCCACGTTACCAATATTAAATCTCCCCAACCGTGAAATGGATAGGGCTCCATTTACTCCAGCCTTTAAATTTTGCTTTGTAATATTTTGTAGCTTTTGGTGTATCCGTCTTGTACAACTTTTGTTCAACATATTCATAAGTATTTCACATGTTGCGGTTGTAAATGGAGTGCTTGTCTTTAATTTCACTATAGAAATGCCAGTGTGTTTTTGCATATTGACCTTATATCCCGCAATATTGATAAATTTGCTTATTCTTTCTAGTAGTTACTTTGTAGGTTCCTTAGGGATCTGCGCACAGAAATATACCATCTGCAAATACAGACAGCTGCATCTTTCCAGCCTGAACGTCTTTCCTTTCTTTTGCTTGCCCTACTGCACTGGCGAGGTCCTCTAGCACCCACTAAATAGAAGAGCTGAGGGCAGACATCCTACTCCCCTTCCTGATCTTGGAACAGCTTTCTACCACTGAGTGTGATGCTAGCTTCAGGGTTTTTGGAAATGTCCCCAATCAGGTTAAAGATGTTCTCTTTTATTCCTTGCTTACTGAGAGTTTTTACCATTAAAGAGCTACAATTTTTTTTCAGATGTTTTTTCTGCATACAGTGTGATCATTTGTTTTTATCCTTTATTTTATGATAAGGTGAATTACATTGATCAATTTTCACATGTTAAACCAAACTTGTGCTCTTGGGGTCAACCTTACTTGGTCATGATGTATTAGCCTGTGTAGATATTGCTGGATTCCACTTGCTAATTTTCGTTGTGGATTTTTGCATCTATTTTCATGACAGGAGTTGATCTTGTCATGTCTTTGCTTCAGGGATCAGGACAAATACAAGCCCCATAAAGGGACTTCAGGGTTCTCTCCTCATTTATCTTCTGAAAGAATTTATGTAACATTGGTATTATCTCTTTTTTAAATGTTGGATAAAACTCACCAGCAAAGCCATTTGCCTGGAGTCTTCTTTTGGGAAGGTTTTTAAATTATGGATTAGGTTTCTAGAGTCGATACAGGCTGTTTAAGTTTTCGATTCTTTTGAGCAAGTTTTGCTAATGTGTTTCCTTCAAGAAATTTGTCTACTTCATCTAAGTTATTGAATTTCTTGGCATAAAGTTGTTCAGAATATTCCCTTACTATCTTTATAAAGTCTGTAGGATTCATACTTATGTCTTTTTCCATCCTGATATTAATCACTAACGTCTTTGCCCTTTTTTCATCACCGGCCTTGATGGAGGTTGGTCAATTTTTTGTTTTGTTTTCATTCTTTTGAGGGAAGATTGCCCCTGAGCTGACATCTGTGCCAATCTTCCTCTACTTTCTATGTGGGACGCCTCCACAGCACAGCTTGATGAGTGGTGTGTAGGGCCACACCCAGGATCTGAACCCACAAACCCAAGGCAGTGAAGCAGAGCAGGTGAACTTAACCGCTACACCACCCGGCTGGCCCCAGGTCTCTCAACTTTATTTTTAATCTCTTCAGAGAGCCACGTTTTGTTTCATCAATTAGATCTATTGGGATTTTGTTGTGGTTGCTTCTTTTATTTTAAATTTTATTTATTTATGCTCTTTATTATTTGCTTCTTTCTGTTTGCTTTGAGTTTTGTTTTCTCCTCTTTTACTTAATGTAGTTTAGATCATTGATATAAGAACTTCCTTTTTGCCAATATAAAAATCAAATTCATAAATGTGCACCTGAGAAATGCTTTAGCTGCATTTCATGATTTTTGAGATGCTCTGGTTTCATTTTTATTCCATTTTTATTCTTTTTATTCTATTAAAAATACTTCTTAATTTCTCTTATGGCATCCTCTGTGATTCATGAAGTGTGTGTCTTAATTCCAACTATTTGGAATTTTCCAGATATCTCTCTGTTGTTGCTATTTAGTTGAATTCCATTGTGGTTACCTAACACACTTTGTATGACTTTTACCTTTTTAAATGTGCTGAGTTTTGGCTTGTGACCAGAATATGGCCCATCTTTGTGAATGTTCCACATGCACTTGAAAAGAACGTGACATTCTGCTGTTGTCAGGTGGGACACTCTATGCCAATCAGATGAAGTTACAGCATTTGTTTTATGTCTTCTAGGTCCTTACTGATTTTTCTCCTTTCTTATTCTGTTGGTTGCTCAGAGAAAGGTGTTGAAGTTTCCAACAATATTTGGATTTATGTATTTCTCCTTTCATTTCCATCAATGTTTGCTTCCTGGATTTTGTATCTCTTTTGTTAGGTGCACACACATTTAGGATTGTCCTTTTTTCTTCTTGAGTTGACACCTTTATCATTCTGTAACATCCCTCTTTGTCTCTGGCGATATTCCTTGCTCTGAAATCTAATTTGTCTCATGTTAACATAGCCACTCCAGCTTTCTCTTGATTTCTGTGGGCATGGTAAATCTTTCTCCATCCCTTTCTTTTTAACCTGTCTATGTCTTAATATTTAAAGTGAGCCTCTTGTACACAGCATGCAAGTTGCCTTGCTTTTTTATTCACTCTGATTATCTCCGTCTTTTAATTGAAGTATTTATACCACATATGTTTAATGTAATTATTGACATATTGGATTTTTATCTACCATCTTGTTTTATATTCATTCTACAGTCTACTTTTCTTTTTCTGCCTTTTTTGTTTAAATGAGTACTTTTTACTATTCTATCTGCACCGCTGGCTTATTAATTATGCCTCTTTTAAAAAAGGTTTTTGGAGTGGTTCTATGGCTTACAATATATTTCTGTAACTTATCATAACAGACTTTCAAATAAGACAGTATTTCACTTATTGTGTGAGAACATCATGGCTGGGCTACCCCAGTTCCTCCTTCCCAACCTGCCATTTTGCCTCCACATGTGTTAGAATCCCATGACACAGTTAGGAATTTTCTTTGTGTGATTAACTTCTAAAATGACTAAAGAATGGGTGTCTCACAGTTCTCATCATTTTCACCATTTTCAGAGGCCCTTATTTCTTTGTTTAGATCCAAGTTTTTGTCTGCGGTCATATTCCTTCTGCCTGAATAACTTCCTCTCCTCTTGCTGTGGGCCACACCCAGCCCTCAGCAGTTCATTCCATTTCAGCTCATTTCGCTGCTCGCCCCCTGGGTTCTGTGCAGGTGACACGGCACACAAGTCCCTCTCCTGGGGAGTGGGGGTCCTTGTATTTCAGGCAACCTGGTTGCCCTGCAGCCTCAGCCTTGGATGGATTAGAAGAAAGTTGTGGGGTTTTGCTCATCTGGATTTTTCTCATTGTTATGGTGGGAGTGATTCGCTTTCCACTTGTCCACGTCCTGGTGCAAAATGTTGAATTTACTTCCATACATGTCGTATCTATGACACAGCAAGCACTTCCGATCTGACTGCAATATTTATCCTTGGCTCTGGAAAATTCCTTCATTCTGCTCATGTGTAAAGGGGGTCCTGTGTCCAGGTAGAGGCCCCTGGACAGGTGGACCTGGGGAGAGGGAGGCATGGCCTCTGCAGGGCCCATGGAAGGAAATGTTCAGGATGGAGAGAGGAAGTGCCCATTCGCAGATGGGAAAGTCGAGGCTCCCAGTCACTCTGCAGGGTCACAAGCCTGAGGGAGGAGGGAGGGGCCTCTCTCTGTCCTGGGGGGTCTTCAGAGCTGGTCAAGAGCAGATTCTAGCAAAAATGATGTTGGACTCATTTCTGACTTAAGACACCGGCGAAGGTTCCCCCAAGAAAGGGAGATGAGGGGACAGCGTGGGGCAGACAGGGTCTCCTGAGAGAGGAGCAGCCCTCCCCAGTCCCCACCCACCTGCTCTGGGCCACTGCTTAGGGAAGGCTGGGTCACTCCCTCACAGCATTGTGGGACCTGCTCCTGCTGGACACCTGGGGGCAGCGCCCACTGTTTCCTCTAGTGGGGGTGGGGGGAAGCAGCCTCAGGGACCACCTGACAGTGGCTGTCACACTATTTTTATGCCAAAAGTCTGTTTCCAAAGAGAACATCATGGAAACATGTCAAAGAGAAAACCTGGGGCTGCTCTGCCTAAACCAGGGGCTCTGGGCGCAGCTGGAGGAGCGGCGGGCCCAGCTGCACCCTCGCCTGCCCCCAGTCACCCGACCCGCACCTCACAGGTGCAGAGGTGGGAGCAGACGAGGAAGCCGTCTGGACCTGACCTTTCTTCCTGACCAGGCCACAGGCCATGCCCCCCGACCCCTTCCCCAGGTCACCCAGCCTGTGCTGGGCCTGCCGGACCCAGAAGGGAGCAGCCGAAGAGCAGAGGTGACAGTCACCACGACGGGCCGGGACGCAGCTCACGCCAACGGGACACCACACGCGCTAAGGAGCGGAGCTCACAGCCCTCGTGGGGGGACCCAGAAACAGCCCAGAGCCCTGGGGGGCACCCGGCCACCCTACAGCACCCAGGACCCCCGGGCAGCACAGCAGAGGGCAGCCCGTGTCCCCTCACAGACCTTCTGCTCTTGGGTGGGGGGCCTTGGTGGCTCCAGGGCCCAGGAGCTGACCAGCTAGGAGTCCACAGGCCTGGGCCAGGGGCAGTGTGGGCTCCCGAGGTCCCCCGAGGGGCGGGCCCGGAGCATCCGAGGCCCTCCCGGGCCGGTGGGGACAAGGACAGACCCCCAGCCCCGCGGGTGGAGGACCCGGGTGGTGCTCACGTGCCGGGTGTCCCCACCGGCCATCAGAGCCCTCGTGGTGGCAGGTGGGGTCGGGCGGGGGAGGGGCGGGGGCGGAGGGGTCAGCTAGGGGCGGGCAGCGGCCTCCGCCCGGCGCCCCAGAAGGCGTGAGCGGGACGAAGCACAGGGTGCGGGGCGGACCGGCGCACCCAGCAGCCGCGACCCCTGCGGGCCCCACCCCACCGCCACACGGACCCCACCGGGCCCGGCGTCCACGCGGTAGAGGACCCCACGGGCCCCCAGCCCGCCGAGGACGCCACAGGCCGGCTTACCGCGCGGGCCTCGGCCCAGGGACCCCGGGCGCCCTGCCCTCGCCCCAGGGAGGCCGGAGCGCTGCTGCTGAGGGAGGAGGCGCCGGGGTTCTCGGGTCCCACAGCTCGGCCCAGGGACGCCAGCCTGCGCTCGGCCGTAAATGGAACTGTCGTAAAGGGAACTGTCGTAAGGGGATTGGAGCGCCCTCTCTGGGGATTCCAGCTTGGGCGGCTCCGCAGATTTAGGAGGCCCGGGTCCGGCAGTTCGCTAACCACGTGCGGCAGATGTGTTCAGGGTCACTCGCCCGCTTGCACACGCACACACAGGACGGGCTTCCCGCTGGGTCCACAAAGCCCACCAGAACTTCTCAGTTTGGTCTGGAGGGTCCGACGCCTCTACCAGCAGCTTCACAGCAGCCCACAAGGACCCTGAGGTCACTTTTTGTCACTTTCTGCAGCAGGAGTCGGCATGCGGCCCCCGGTGCGTGGACGGAGAACCTCCTTGTTTTTCCCCGTGTGCAGCCACCGCGAGGCGCATGAGACATACTGCACACACGCAGACACAAACACTCAGTGCTCACACACGTGCACACGCACGCTCTTGCCCAGAGCTCTCAGGCCCTGGGGGCTGGACGAAGTCCTCATGAGGGGGAAGCCCTGGGAACGGCTGGGAGAGGAACCTGAGTCCTTGTCACAAATTTAGGGTCGGGGGGCTTCTGGAAGTGCGGCCACCTGCATCTCACACCCAACAAGGGCTTTGCACTTGCCCAGAGCAGGACAGGGTGGGGCACGGCTCCCTGGGGGCCACTCTAGGGAAGGTGGTCACGTGGTCACATTTGTACACGAACTTTCCCAAAGCCAGCCCAGGCATAAGTGCAGGTGTCCCCCGTGTCCCGTGCAGAGCCTGGTGAGCAGGCCCCACAGAGGGCCATCTGCAACCACTAGCCCTCAGGAAGCAGCTGGACCCTGGCTCGAGCACGGCGGCCCATCCAGGTCCCCGGCACTAAGGGAAGCACACCAGCACGGCGTCTCTACCCAAGTTTATTTGGAAAGCAAAGGATTGAGCAAAGGCTGGGAAAATAAGTATCCACAGAGAGGAAGCCAGCTTAGGAGGAGACAAAGCTCAGAGGGTCAGCAGGGCGATGCAGAGGACGGTGGAGGGTGGGGCCTGGGTGGCCACAACTGCCCTGCTCACCCCCTCGATGGAGGCAGGGCTGTAGGGCCAGTGCCCGGGGTCGGCGGGAGCTCACACGTGGTGTCCTGGCACAGGCAGCTCTCAATATGCGTGTAGGTGTACTCCCGCGAGCCGCCGCGGGGACAGTCCAGCACCACCTTCCGCTGGCTCGTGCGCCCCTCCTTGCAGCAGGTGCACCTGTGGTCCAGGGCCTGGGCCTCGGCAGAGTACCTGGGGGAGGGCCACAGTGAGGGGCCACTCCCTCCTGGAGGGGGCAGCCTCCCCTTCCCCTCCCCCAACCCTGGGCACTCGTGGCCTGGGACTCACATGGCGAAGGTCCCGCATGACCCGGAGCAGTAGTTCATGGTCACCAACTTGCTGCAGCCGGCATGTGAAATTTCCTTGGTAACGGGGATGGTGGAGCAGGGGATCCTGGTCTCATTGCGAAGGATGCCTGAAGGTGAGGAGGTGGAGGCTCTGAGGCGGGGTCTCCACACTTCAAGGGGGCCCACCAGGTCTCCCTCAGGGCTTCCTCTCCGTCCCCCAGTGCACCTCGCCTGGCCCTCAGGCGCCCTCTAGCGAGCTGGGCACCCCTGGTGATGCCCTCAAACTCCTCACTCTGCTGAGAGGGGCACAGAGGGGACAGGGCTCCCAGGGCACCATCCCCTCGTGCCTTCCTCCCCACAGGGCGGCCTGGGTTTAGCCCACCCACCAGGCCCTGCCTCGGACCCCGGGAGCAGCCCACCGAGCGTTCTGTACTCACACTTCCTGCAGCAGCCGTTGGGCATGAGCGTGACGGAGCCCTGGAGGAAATGAGGGTGAGCCTGCACCCCAGACCTTCCCCCAGCTGTGAGCACCCCCTCCAGCCACAGACATGGGAAGGGGCTGTTTCTGCAGAAGGGGCCCAGGCCAGAGGCCACTGTCCCAGCACTGAGGCTTCAGACCCACGGTAAAATAGGGGACGCCCACTCCCCGGGCTCACTCACTGGGAGGCAGGCGCTGGCGTCAAATTCCGGGCAGGTGATGTTGGAGATGGACGAGATGAACTGGTTGTAGATTTTCATGCAGCTGAAGAAGGTGCAGTTGTTGGTGGGGTCCCTCTTTCTGTCCCCGGGCTGTGGGGTAGAGGACAGCGTGGTGAGGACCCGCAGGAGGCCCACCCTCGGAGGCCCACCCAGAAAGACAGACTGGAAACACCTCGCAGGTGCCTGACCAGCCGGCCAAGTATGGATTCTTGGGCAGGAGGCCCAGCCTGCAGGCCCAGAGTCACTGGGCAGGTGACACCCAGGAAGGGCCCCGGGTCAGCCACCAGCCTGTAGTCCACAGACGCGTCCCCATCCTAAACCCCAAAACTCATGGAGGTGACCTTTTCTGGAAAAATGGTCTTTGCCGCTGTATTTAAGATGTCAATATGACATCATCCTGGACTACTGGAGGGGGCCCGCAATCCAATGACATTGAGAGACAGAGGTGAGGGTCATGTGAGGACAGGCAGAGACTAGAGTGATGCAGCCACAAGCCCAGGAAGGCCTGGAGCCCAGAAGCTGGAAGAGGCAAGAAGGACCCTCCCTTGGCCAGGGGGAGCACAGCCCTGCCCACACCTGGGCCTCAGACTCCAGTCTCCAGGATGGGGCGGGGTGGGGGTGGGGGAATCCTGCCTGTTGTTTCAGCCCCCAGTCTGTGGTCCCTTGTCACAGCCACCCAGGACAGTGGCACAGAGGACTCAGCCAGGGGCAGCGGGAGTTGTCCCAGGCCGTGCCCTCAGCCCCAGGCCAGCCCTGAGCAGGGCACTCGCGCACCTTCAGGATGTACTTCCCGCTGGGCTGGTTGACGATGCAGTGGGTCTGCTCACACTTCATGCAGCACTCCCCAGGGGCCTCCACAAGCTCGTAGCCCTACGAGACACAGGGTTCAGGTTGGCGAGGGAAAGAGGACAGGAGCTGTTGGGGCCAGAACACCGCTCCTGGAAGGAAGTGACAGGGTGGCAGCTGCTTACAGGGCTGCAGGACGTGCTGCAGGGCACGTGGGTGCAGGAGATGACGTTGAGCTGTGTGGTGCTGTTCCTGCTGCCGGTGCACACGCAGTCCTGGCACTTGGAGGAGTAAACTGGAGAGCCGGGCTGAGCACACAGGGAGGGGCGAGTGAGGCTGGGCACCCTCCATGCCTCCCACCCGCCTCGGGGAGCGTGGCTCCCACCCTGGAGGGCTCTGACGGTGGCAGACAGGAGCTGGGTGCCCCGGGATTGGGGCGCAGAGCACAGCCCCCGAGCAGGCTCTCACCAGCGCCATAGCTGGCCAGTGAGCCTGCCTAGGACCCCACTCCTCCTCCCCCACCTCCGCCTCCCCTTGGCCCAGCCCAGGGCTCACCTGGTACTCAGCATTCCCGACAACACATACATTCTTGGGCACTGGGGATAAAGAATGGGGACAGCAGTCAGACTGCCCTGCCGGGCACAAGGCCATGCACAGCCGGTATATGGGGCGGGAGCTCAGGGCCAGCGTTGGGGCATCAGACGTGCAGAATGAGGTCCCCCAGGAGGGAGCCACTTCACCCCAACTCCCCACTCAAGACACAGTCAGCCCCAGCCCCCTGGATCTCCTCCTGCCCTGGCCTCCGGGCCCCACTCACCACACGAGTAGAGGGGGCAGCACCTCCCGGGCACCATCTCACTCTTCAGCTCGAATCCTAGCGAACACACAGCGGGCTTCTCCCTGCACAGGCTGGCATTGCACTCTGAAGAGGGGAGGAAACACGGTAATGAGCATGGCTCCTTGAAGGCTGCACCGCCACCACCTGCGGTGCAGGGTCAGGACTTGGGCGTCTGCTGGTCACCAGCTTAGCCACCAGGTCCCAGCACAGCCTCCTCGTCCAATGCCCACTCTCAGCTGGACACACCCTGCGGCCGCTGCTCCCCAGCTCCCCAGGGAGGTGAAATCACCACGGAGAATTTACACGGTGAATCCGGGGGCCCTAGGAGGGGACAGGCGCCCAGGGACCCAGGCTCGGCTCCCCTCCCCCGGGCGTGGCCTTACTGCAGGAGGTGATGGTGCAGCAGGTGTCGTCGGGGTTGACCTCCGTGACCAGGTAGGTGCCGTCCTCCTTGCACTCAGACAGGGGCTTCTGGCTGCACTTCCTGGGCTGGCAGATGATGCCTCTTCCACCCTCCAGGCAGACGCAGTCCTTACAGTCGAACTCAAAGCGCTCCCCAAACTGCAGGAGGAAGGGGGTGAGCAGGGAGAAGAGCGGGCGGCCTCACCACGGGCCGGGGCTGCGGGAAAACCTGTGCCCTCCCACCTCTGAACACACGGGGCAGGTTCTGGCCCAGGACAGAAGCCCTCATTCAGGGCCAGGCCACTAACATCTTGACCGTGACCTGCTCACCAGTATTTGCCTATACCATGTGGACCTGGCTCGGGGCAGACACACCACAGGTGTCCAGAGGGTTGGTGAGGCATGGAACTAAGGAATCAACCATGGGTGTAGACATGACAGTGCAGTGGCTAGGATATCATCTCGGTTCCAGACAACTTCACATGAGCAATGGGTGGGTGTTGTGGATGGGTGGAGGATATGTTGATGGAGAGACGGATGGAAGGGTGGCGGGACAGAGAGATGGGGGGATGGATGGATGAAAGATGGAGGGACAGACAGATGGAGGGATGGAAGGATGGAGGGACAGATGGATGGGTGGATGGATGGAAGGACGGACAGACAGATGGAGAGATGGAAGGATGGGTGGACAGACAGAGATGGAGGCATGGATGTATGGAAGGATGGACGGACAGACAGATGGAGGGATGGATAGAAGGATGAAGGGACAGACAGAAGCATGGAGGGATGGATAGATAGAAGAATGGAGGGATAGAGGGACAGATGGATGGGTGGATAGATGGACAGAGGGATGGACAGAGGGATGGAGGGATGGACAGACAGAGAGACGGGGGATGGAAGGATGGATGGAGGGACAGAAGGATGGAGGGATGGAGGGACAGACAGAGAGAGGGATGGATGGCTGGATGGATGGAGGTCTGAACAGAGGGGTGGAGGGATGGATGGAGGGACAGAAGAATGGAGGGATGGCTGGAGGTAGCGACAGGGGAACAGATGGATGGGTGGGTGCATATCGTGCTAGCTCAGCCTTCCAGGACTTAAATGCTTCATTACTCAGTCTTTGAGGCTCCCAGGTTCTCATGTCCGCCGCACCCCACCCATAAAATTCAGGATTTGTGGGAGAATCTCGCCCCAGCACCAAGGAGGAGGGCCGACCTTTCTGGGCACGTCATCAGGTCCCACATAGCCTAGGAGGAGAGAGGAAAGGAATCCTGTCAGCAGAGTCTCGGTGCCACAGGAGCCAGGCTCAGCCTCTTGGAGGCAGGAGGGAGGCACCGAGAGCAGGCAACGTACCGCAGAACTCCACGCAGACATCAAAGCCGGGGGCGTAACTGGTGGTGCCCTCGGGACAGAAGCAGCCTTCCACCAGGCCTGTGTCATTCCCCGGAGAGGAGCTGGAGGGGTGGGGGGCTTCGTGAGATGAGGCTGTGGACGGGCTGGGGAGCGGGCATGCTGGAGCACCATGCTCAGACAGGACTGCCCAGGGGCTAAGCCCACCGTCCCACACGTCTCCCAGCAACTGACCTGGACCCACAAGTGGGCTCCTCGGCAGGACCACAGGCCCGGTACTCCCTGTGAGACCGGCAAGTCACCGCTGCAGGAGGGAGGCAGCAGTCAGAGGGGCCGGAAATGTCAGAGGAGCCTATCCCCCTGCCCCCGACCAGTGACAGTCCAGCCCAGCCCCTCCCACAAAGGACCCACCCTCCCACACTGGCCAAGGGTGGCCAGCTGCCTGCTGCTGCCCGCCTTGGTCCCTGATGCTGTCCCAAACCGGGAGGCCGGTGCCCAGTGGTGCTTAGCAAGGCTGGCAGTCCGTCTAGTGCCCCGGCCACTCCAGCCAGCCCTCCTTCCCCACCCTAAGCCCAGCCTGTCTCCATGAGGGCCTGGCCGCCCTACACTGGTCTGGCATCAGGCTGGCACAGTGCCCTGCAGAGCCTGGACACCCCAGCCCTTCTTCAGGACCCTCGCCCAGGGGCTGGAGCAGGTGGGCACTTACGGCAGGCCCCCTGGGTGTGGTCCCGCCAGTCGATGCAGATGCCCTCGTGGGCACAGAGGGCCGCGTAGGTCTGCAGGCTGGCGCACTCCAGGCCTGAGTCGGGCACCAAGCAGCTGTCGAACACGCAGGCGTCATAGTAGTGCTGGGGGGGCACCAGGGCGTGGCAGTCGGCAAACAAGCTGTTGGGGAGGGGTGTGGGTAACACTTCAGCCAGTGCCACCAGGCTCTCTCACTGCCTGCCACCCAGCCCCTCTGCCTGGGCTGCTCTCCTGGAGCTCAGCCTGCATCCCACCAAGGGGGCCGGCACAGTGGCCCGAGGATGAGGCCGTGGGGCCGGGCTCTCAGAGATGGAGGCTCCACATCTAAATGACCACCAGGTCCCAGGATCCCACCTCCAGCAACCCTGGCGGAAGGCCACACAGCCTTGACTCGCATACCTCTGGGGACAAGGCACTCGCTCCCGTGGATGCCAGCTTAGAGGCCGCCCCCTCTCTGTCTACACCCCCATCTGCCTCCCTGGTTCAGCCCTGGATGCTAGCTGCGTCCTGGGTTGACTGATCTACCCCAGGTTTCAAGTTCAGACTTCCCTGCACCTCCCAGGAGGCAGGAGAGATTCAGGAATCAAAAGAGGCAGGGGGGTGTCTGACGAGGCAGCTCGGCCCCATAGGAATCAGGAGCTCGAGCCCTAAGGCCTTCACCTTTCAGCCCCACACCAGGCCCCCAGCCTCGTCTCCTCTGTGCAGACAGGGGTCCAGGCACAGACAGGCGAGGCTGCTCCCTGAGTCTCTGCAGCTCTCTAGTGACGAGGCCACAGACTGGCCGGGAGCAGGGTCACCTGTCCTTGATGAGCTCGCAGAGGGAAGAATCACAGTCCTTGGGTGTGGGGGTGCGGCTGCTGGCTGTCGTGGTGGCCGGGCGTGGGCTGGTGAAGCTGGAGTGGGGACAGTGCGGCTTGGAGGGGTCGTCCACCACCCACTGGTCAGCTGCGACCTCGCAGTTGGAGATGACCTCCCCACTGGGCAGCACACAGTCATCTGAGGTGGTGTTGGTGCACGTGCCTGGGTTGGCGAGAAGGGCCAGGTTGTCCAGCAGACCCGGTGAGCGCCTGGGACCCCTCCCCTCCTCCTGCCCAGGTCCTCTGGGGACCAGCTGGCCAGTGCCGAGGGCACAGACTAGACTAGACTCCTATTGGTGTCCCACAGGGGCAAAACCGGGATAACGGCCATGGGGCTCCAAGCAGAAGAGGAGGACCTCATCCAGGCTGGCAGGTGCCCACTCCCCGCTGGCCTCCCAGGGGCAAGGTGCAGGAGCCGCAGGGGGCAGGCGCTCACCACACTGGCCCTTGGTGCTGTTGCCAAACAGGCGGTAGGGCAGCCTGATGGAGAAGGAGAGGCCGTCGTAGGAGATGAGGGCGCCCAGCTCGGGGATGTCCACCACGTACTTGAAGCCCGACTCGTACACCTGCAGCCCGAACTTCTTGTAGGGCAGCGCCACGGACTGCTCGTTGACCTGCACCTGTGGCCGACACACCTGGGGTCAGAGGGCCAGCCGGGCAGAAGTTGCCCAATCCGTGGGAGGTCTGCCCTGCCCTGGCCGCCTGGACAAAGGAGCCTTGAGTGTCTGAGGGACGGGGCGGGTGGGCTGTGCCTTCAGAGAGCGCCTGGGACCACAGCACCCTCTTCATCACATGGCGTGATGGGGGTCCCACCCTTTCTCAATTCCTTTTCAGTGCACTGAGCAGACTTGTCCAGGCTGGTCCCAGGGGTGAGGACCCCAAGACTCTGAGCCCCATGCAGAGGGTGGGGCTTCCCCTATCATGGGAGCCAACCACTCCATGCAGTGTGTGCACCTGTGCTTGGGGAGGGGGCTTCTGCCACAGAGATGTGTGCTCAGGGTGGGCGGTGGGGGCACGAGAGGGGAGGTTGAGGGGTCACTGACGTCCCTGGTGGGCCTGTGAGTAGAGCCGCATGCGTCCCATGAGCACTGACCCCCTCCCAGCCCAGCTCTGGGGTTGCAGCCCAGTCCCCGCCAAGGGAGGGAGCCGTATGGATGCCCCGCCGTGGCCATGGGTCCTGCCAGCATACCTGCACCTTCAGGGGCAGCATCTGCACCGTCCTGAGCTGCACCTCCTGGCTCTCGTGGCGCACGATGAGTGTGCGGGGGCAGGACACTCGGTCGGTGACATCGCAGTGGTAGTTGTCGATGTAGACCCCGAAGTTGTCCACGGTGGGGTTGACCTCCTCCACCAGCACGTACGTGCAGTTGCCCTGGTAGCTGTAGTAGAGCCCGTCGAAGGTGGTGTAGTGCGGGTCCCCCCAGCCCGTGCAGTAGCCTGTGGAGGGAGCCCGGGTGAGCCGGGGGCAGAGGGAGGGGGACCCGGGGGGAGAGGACAGGATGCAGTCAGGAGCTCAGGGAGGGTGAGAAGAGCAGGGAGGAACCTAGGGACACGCAAAGTCTGGTCTGGGACAGGCGGGGCATCTGGGCCGGGGAGGATGGGGGTCAGCTTCGTCCGGCCCCCACAGGGCATCTCCCCACACAGCCCTCGGGGCCTGGCTTTGGAGCCAGAAGGTCCAGGTTCAATCTCCAGCTCTGCCCCTCTAACTGCGAAGGGGCCCGCGCTCCACCAGGCATGCCTCTCCCCCTGCCCAGGTCCCCTCGAGATGGGCAACGAGCAGGGCCGTGGGAAGTCCCTCTGGAGATGTGCCTGGCCCTCAGTGAGCTCAGCTGTCAAGGCCGTCACGTCCAACCTGGGGTCTGCACCAGAGGACCTCAGTCCACGCAGCCCCCGCCCACGGAAGGGAAGAGATGAGGAGGGTCCAGCCACAGCGCGGGCTTACAGTCGCACTCCCAGTGCCAGCAGCAGCCGTCGGGGTCCAGGACGCGCACGGGCGTGAGGTTGTTGGAGCAGGTGGGCCTGGGCGGGGGCTCGCACTCCACCTGCACGATCTCCACCGTGTTGTCGTGCTTGCAAGTGGCCATGGTGCAGTTGCAGAGCCACCACGTCTCGTTCTCCTGAGGGCGGGGAGGGCGCAGGGTCAGGGGGACAGGCCCCACCACCCGGCCCACACAGGACACTCTTGTGAGGCCCCGGGGTGAGCACCTAAGAGCCCTCCCCAGGAGGCTGGAGGCCAAGGGCTGCCCCATCAGGGAGGCGGCTTCAAGGCCACTGTGCTGCAGCAAGAGCACAGCACTGTGCTCCTTGTGGGTGAGACGGCGGGTGCCCCAGCAGACCCCACGTGGAAAGGCAGCTTGGAGCCTTGGCCTTACTGGGGATGGTGCGGGACATGGGGGACAGAGGCGTCTCGGGTGACCAGCAGGAAGGCAGCGCCTGGGGCATTGAAGGCCTGGACGGTGGGGACACTGCTGCCCATGGCCCACTGACCTTTCTGGGAGGATCAAAGTCAGGGCACCCAGAGGGCTTGGTGGTGGCTGGTGTGCTTGACATTGTGGACGGCGTGGGCGTTGGCGTGGGTGTGCTGGGCGTTGGGGTGGGGGTGGTTGGGCAGGACCAGTTGAAGAACTGTAAGGAGCAGTTCAGTGAGCAGTTCACAAAGTAGCAGGTGTCCCCATGCGTGCCGTTGTACACCACCTCGCCTGCAGGGGGAGAGACCAGTGCCTACGCCATCCAGGCAGGGCTGGCCGCCAGTGTGCACAGGCGGGTCCTCACCCAGGCCACCAGAGGGGAGCCCACCACCCCCTCTCCCCCGACTCATGGCTGCAGCAAGCTGTGGCTGGCCACAGAATCAGTTCTCCCCACGCAGCACCCAGCTTCCCTAGGAAGCTCCCGGTTTAGACCTGAAACCCGATTCCTACCCATGGAAAAGCACAGCCCAAAATTCCACCAGCCTCCACCACCTGAGAGTTGGAGGGAGCAGCCTGCGTACCTGGGCCATAGTACATGTCATTCAGAACACAGCAGACGAGCAGGGTGGAGGAGGCGACTGAGCCAGTGGTGATTTTGGTGCTCGGGGTGCTGAGTGGGGTCGGGGTAGGGGTGGGCACGCTGGTGGTCAAGGTGCTGGTGGTGTGTGGCGTGGTCGAGGTCAGAGTGGGCTTTCCCGTGGTGGTTGTTGAGACAGTCACAGGAGTGGATGTGGAGGGGTGTCCTGGGGTGGGCGAGGAGGGCCCGGTGGTGGTTCCACTGGTGGGGGTGGTCTTCAAGGAGGTGGGACCTGACGTCCGTGTGCCTGTAAGAATGGAGGTGACGGGTGAGGGCTGATGGCAACGGCTCATCATAGATGTGCAGCCGGACAGCTCCCTTGGGGTGAGGTACAAGGCATGGAAAGGCCCCACGTCCATTGCCCTGGCTCTCGGTCAGGGTGAGCAGGGCCACATGCACGGTGTGGGCAATGGGGAAGCCCACAGGGGAGGAGCGCCTGCCCCTGGGCAGCAGCAGTGCTCGCCCGCCTGGCCGGAGGGGTTGTCACAGGACACTGGCCCATCCGAGGACACTGACCAGCTGCCCTCTGAAGCCCCAGTGATGAGGCGCAGACAGAAGAGGAGGATGGAGGGAGGGTCTCCCGGGGCACCTGGTTGGCAGCCTCTGCCCCCCACCCAGCTCTGGCCCCACGTCCCTCAGTGGGCTCCACTGGGGTTGGTTTTATCTATGTTGCCCATCACACAGCTGCGGGCTAAGGGAGGTGGGCCGCAGGCAGCTGTCCTAAGAAAGGAGGTTTTGTGGGGCAAGTGGCGGCGTTTAGCTAAGCTGCCCATGCACTGGTGTTGGCCAGTGGCCCCCTGAACACTCTGTGGCCAGGTTCTGCTGGTAAGGGAGGCTCGCCAAGCCCACTGGAACCTTCCTGGAGACCCCTCTCACAAGGCAGGGCTGAGGGC